>NC_037529.1:7380603-7382121 GCF_001531365.2 Cynara cardunculus var. scolymus | reverse complement strand
AAAAAAAATAAGACTATAAAGTATAAAAAACTATTCCCGACTCAAAAAGATAAAATATGAAGCTAAAGAAAGTGGTTAGAACCTGCCCTACTCCAAAGGAGTAGGCTTTGAAGCTTGAATCTCCTTCTTCAACTTCTCATTCTCTTCAAATAGACTCTTATTATCCACCTTGATGACTTTCAGAATGTTTTCACGAAAGTTGATGTTCTCACCTGTTATGAGACTAAACAAAAGCACCAACCTTTCTACAAAAATGGAGCTGTTATGATTAGTCGATGATAAATAATGTCTGATAAAGCTTATCCAAACATTCTTATCAGAGGACAGATTGGCAGCTTTAAAGGTTTTCAATATGAATTGAGTGTAAGGCTTCCAATCAGTCTCAGGTATTTCAAAGAAAGTCATAATCTCAACCAAATATGCCTCAGAGGCCGTGTGCAAGAGTGCATCATTCTCAAAATCTTTGTGAGGTGAGAGTTGTTTCAATTCTAAGTCAAGTGGTGATACAATGGATGGGGTGAAGCTCTTTTGCTCACTATTTTCTAGCAGCTCAAATGTTGCAACATCCACTGGGACAACATCAGTTCCTAATTCCTCTATTTCCTCAACATTTTCCTCTTCTATTTCCTCATCATACTCTCCTTCCAACTTAAGGCTTTTCTGAATTCTCTCTTCCGAACACATCTCCTCTGTCTCAGATATTCTTGAACACTCTTCCAAGTAATCAGGATACTTTAGAGAGTTGAAGACATTAAATGTGACTTTTTGGTCTTGGAGTCTCATGGTCAACTCTCCTTTTTGGACATCTATCAGAGTTCTTCCGATGGCTAGAAATGGTCTCCCTAAGATAATAGGAATGTCCTTATCTGCCTCAAAGTCTAGAATGATAAAGTCTGCCGGAAATATGAACTTATCAACTTGCACTAACACATCCTCAATCTTTCCCTTAGGGTATGCTATGGATTTATTGGCCAATTGGAGTGTAACCGTGGTAGGTCTAGCCTCTCCTATGCCTAAGGTGTTAAAAACAGATAAAGGTATGAGGTTGATACTAGCACCTAAGTCACACAATGCTTTCCCAATCTCTTTCCCACCTATAGAACAAGGAATAGTGAAACTCCCCGGGTCTTTAAGCTTAGGAGGTATCTTGTTGGTCAGAAGCGCACTACATCCTTCGGTTAGGGCTACTGTCTCATATTCAGTCAACTTCTTCTTCTTGCTTAGGATGTCTTTCAGAAACTTGGCATAACTAGGCATTTGCTCTATTGCCTCAACAAGTGGTATGTTGATGTGCAATTCTTTAAACACATCCAAGAACTTCTTAAAATGCAGTTCCACTTTTTGATTCCTCAACCTTTGGGGGTAAGGAACATAAGGAGGAACTGGTTTTATCACATTCTTGCTTGGATGTGTTGTGCAAGATGGGTCTTGAATGCCTTGGGTCTTAGTGGTGCCCTCTGGAGGTTCAGATGGAGTCTTAGCATCAAGCTTAGGGGTCTTTAAAACCTCAGTCTCTTT
>NC_037529.1:7362290-7377633 GCF_001531365.2 Cynara cardunculus var. scolymus | reverse complement strand
GAATGTAAATAACGTAATGTAAATGACGGAAATGTAAAGACGAGAAAGTAAATAGCGGAAAATAAAAGACAAGAAAGTAAATAAAAAAGATGAAGATGAACTTGAAGAACACCCTTGAAGAGGGTTTAAAGCAAAAGGAAGAAAAGTTGGGAGAAAAAGTAGGGAGAATCCAAAGGATTATGGATTAATTGGGTGTGTGAAATGTTGTAACCTTAGCCTCCTATTTATACCCAAAATGGGCACTAAAAGACAAAAGAACAAAGCTTGGAGGCTAAGCTTACCAACACTAGTTACATTACAACTAAAGCTTTAACTAAAAAGTACAACACATAACTAAAGTTTAACTACAAAGTACATAAAGCAAACTAGAGAGTACATGAGTTTAACTAGAGAGTACATCTGATTTTCTACTAAAAATCCAGCCCATTTATAGTTGTATTCCACCACCAAAAAGCCAACGTCTTGTTCATTAAGCCCTCCAAAAAGTCGTGCAAGACCTAGGCCAACGCTGCACCAATGCTGTAGCATTTGCTGTTTTCACAAAAACTTCTAATTAGCTTCAATTTTTCATGCCATCAAGTCAACCACAACATTTAGCTTYATAATAACAAAAGTATAAAKAAATAAATGAAAATGACTCAATTTGGGAATGAAAAGAAATTATCGTAACTAAAAAGTCCTAAAAAGAGCGCGTTATGTGTTAAATTCTCAACACATATCAGGGGCCGTTTACTTAAACACTTACCCGATAAACACTTACCGATAAAATTTAATATTATTGTTTACTTATAGGACAATATTTTATTCACTAAAACGCATCGTATGCAACAATTTATCCCGGTAAGCGCTAACCATGGTAAGAATCTTTGTTCTCACTTACCGGGTAAGACTCAAGATACTTGATTTCGCTCTTACAGGGTAAGATTCTTAGTCTTTCATATTCATCCAGTAAAATAAATTGACTTGGTAACCGTTTGTTCGAGTAAACATTTGGTAAACGACACCTTACTTGAATCATATCTCTTATTTCAATCAAACTTGTATCTCTGATCGATATTTATCCAAAAAATATAGTAAACAACCCATTAGTTTCAATGTTTAATAATTATTTAGTATTATTAATTAAATACTAAAAGATAAAGGTTAATAAACTATTTAATGTTTAATTGAAAATTAAAAATATCACATAGAAATATAAGGGTATAATGTCCATTTCTATTTGTTTAGAATTTAACATAAAATATTTAATAAATAAAATAATTTTTAATTAGCACTTACTTGAATCAGATTTTTTATTTAAATCAGACCTCTTTTTCAGATAGCATATAGGAACGATTTATTAAACACTTACAAATAATTTTAAATAATTTGGATAAATATTAAATCAATCCCTATATCAAATTCATTTATAAATAATTTTAAAAATTAAAAATAATTAAAAGTACAAATGTCTCTCTACATTTCTCCTTTTAACTCTTCATTTTATAATATCGTTTCGCCGAGAAAATGGAAACCCACATTTTTCTTTTTTATTTAAATTTATTGTTAACTCTGCCAACATACAACACAATCTCGTACTTGAAGATCTTTGCCACGCATACCCCCTACCAGCCCCTATTTTACTGATCACATGCGTGTCAGAACACGAATTGACCCTCCATCACGCGTGGTAATTTCCCATTCGTCCACGTTTTCGCCGCCAAAAACATCTTTTACCAGATGAACGGCCCAGATCATCCCGCCCTTTCTTCTGGATACTGTTTCTTTGCCCGAAATTCTTACGGGCCGCTGGTCACCACCTTACGTGGCCAAACTTGAAACCTTCTTTAAAGTCCTATGGCTTCCCTTTTAAACATCAACATATTTTCAATTCAATTACTCGCTCTAATCTGTGGTTTTCTTCAAGGAACTTGACATAGGCATCGAATATCTGTGCTGTGCTGTGCGTTTGGTTGGTGTTGATCGTGGTTTGGAATGGCAGAAATATGTTGTGGAATTGTGAATGAGAAGGAGGCGTCGCCGTCCGGGGAGGCGAGTTCACAAGCGGCACGGCGTAAGAGGATGGAAATCAGAAAAGTTAAGTTTGTTGCCGGTGTGCCAACAATTGTTAACGATAAGGGATGCAAGAAAGCGAGGCTATCGATCTCACCAGCGTCGTTCTCACGCGGATACAACTACGCCCTCCAGAATTCTAGGTTTTCGGAACGGAAACCGACGTCGGAAAATGATGATAGAGCTGATGTTGACAAGCCTACTACATCTCTAGTGTCGACGAGTTCCAGTCCTTCAGGATCTCGAGAGTCGATTCCTAAATTCGGAGTTGCATCTGTGTGTGGACGGCGGAGAGAGATGGAAGACGCCGTCGCTATTCATCCATCGTTTATCGGAAATGATGATGATCAAACATCTAATCTGCACTACTTTGGTGTCTACGACGGCCATGGTTGTTCTCACGTATGTTATATATAAATAAATATATACATATACAATACTTGTATCTGGATCATCATTTTAATCAATATCAATGTTTTGAATCATTGATTCTAGGTTGCAAGGAGGTGCGAGGATCGACTACACTTGTTGGTGAAGGAAGAAGTTATCAGCAAGAAGACGGAATCAATAGAGTGGATGAACACCATGGAGCGAAGCTTCAGTCAAATGGACCAGGAAGTAACAGCCTGGAACCAACAAGCTAAAATCGGCGACTGTCGGTGTGAGCTTCACTCGCCGGAGTCCTACGGCGTCGGATCTACGGCGGTGGTTGCCGTTGTGACTCCTGATAACATCATCGTTGCAAATTGCGGCGATTCCAGAGCCGTGCTTTGTCGAAACGGCAAAGCAGTGCCTCTATCAAGTGATCACAAGGTTAGGGGCGGTTTTCGTTAAGTCTCTGTAGATAAAGCTATCTAAAACGATGTTAAAAGCTCAATTCCGACTGGTTTTCACTTTTGTAGCCTGATCGTCCTGATGAATTGAAACGGATCGAAGCAGCTGGCGGGAGAGTTGTATACTGGGAAGGCGCGAGAGTTTGCGGAGTTCTCGCCATGTCTAGAGCCATCGGTACGTACGATTTGTGAAACGAAGTGCTTGTTTTCGAGGATTCATTTGTTTAAATACGATTTATTGGTTCATTTTTAGGCGATAATTATTTGAAACCTTACGTGAGTTGCGAGCCGGAGGTGACGATCACGAAGCGAACGGGCGAGGATGAGTGTTTGATTCTTGCAAGCGACGGACTTTGGGACGTGGTGTCGAATGAGACGGCGTGTGGACTGGCGAAGATGTGTCTGAAAGGAAATGCGCCGTCGGAGGAGATGAACAGTCCGCCTATGAGTGCTGATGCATCCAGTTACGAGAACTGCGACAAGGCGTGTTCAGATGCGTCGTTGCTACTGACGAAGCTGGCTTTGGCACGGCAGAGCATGGACAATGTTAGCGTTGTTGTTGTGGATCTCAGGGCAAATGGATCGTCATGATAGACGACTCTGACTGCCGACTGGTCTTGTAGGTCAAAATCGAGTTTAATTCTATATTTAGCGTAAAAAAGTTTTGATGTTGACGTGTGTTTGAGGTTGAGGTCGGAATTAAATTAGCAGCCATAGCATTTACAGCAAGTAGAGTGGTGGATTACTGAAGATGCATCTTTTATCGATTGGATTAGATTTTGGTTGAATTATAAATACAACTACAATGCATTCACATGTGAATGTTTACTAAATTTGATTTACGGTCTGACTTATTTTATTTTTTACCTTCGCCTTGTTTTATAATACAGTCACAAGTGAATGCTCTTGGAAGTTGATGAGACCTCCACAAAACTCCCAGGTCCGTTCCTGACACGGGCGAACGTAAACATATGGTTAACCGCAACTCCGCAAGAAACAAAGAATTCATTGCTAAAAATCTATTTATCATCAGAAAGAGTATAATAATAATATATCATCGTTATAACTTGTGGCAGAAACATGACATCGTTAAAAAAAGCATCGTCAAAGTTCACTTTTCTTGTAGTGACTCTCAGTAAGTACGAAAAAAAATCCAATAAATGTTTTTTATTGGTATAAAATTGAGTACAAAAAATGCTAATAATTTACTAAAGAAATAAATCTTATTTATCTTTATTATAAATATATAAGAATACCTAAATTTACGTACTTCTTATTAGGTAATTTGAAACAAAGAGTATAGAAACTATGGTTAATAATTTTTTATAAAAAATAATGATTTTTTTAGTTCATAACAAAAAATATGTGTTATTTTGATGCAAAAAGAGAATTTATGTGAATGAAGTAATCGTGAGAGTCAATGAGAGATCAATAATAAATAAGATTATCAAAGTCTTTTGTAGACATATGAGGATCAATAAGAATATGAAAGAAAAGATGATCCGTTGAGATCCAGTAAAAATAAATAATGAATTAAACATATAATAAGTAAGCTCAACAAATGATTGTTTGAGCATTTAAATAGAATCTTGTGACGTGGTGAAATCCCAATGAAAGATATATAAGTTAAATAATTGATGAAAATATTTAAATTTTATTTCTTTCTTTTTTTTGCTCAACTGAAATAAGATATTAAGATTAAAAGTACGAAACATGACATATATAAGAGACATTACTAAATACATCTACTAGAAAAGATTTATTGATTAATCACAAAACCATGAAACACGTCATAAATTATAAGAACAATAGATTGATTGTCAAACAATAATAAAATATTTTATGTAAAAGCAAAAATAGATAACAATAATCAACAAAAACAATTAGAACAAAATAATCAAATAACAATAGTTAATATAAGCATAAATTAATAAAAATATCCAACAAAAATATATTAACAACAGCAAACACATGATCGTAACGTTGAATTGTTGAAGTACGAAAACAATCAAAGCATATAGAAATAACAATAACCAATATCATTAGACCTTGTTGGAGATTAAAAAAAAAATAGAGAGACAGTAAACAATAGCATATCATGAATAACTAATTAATTTTTTTTATTTTCTTCTTCAATGTAATTAGTTGAGTCCTTATTATCTATTAAATTCTATTTACCTCTTGTTATATGCTACAACTTTTTCGATTTTCTTTAATTTATTAAATTCTTTTAAACTACTATTGTATTTTACGGGAAAAAAAAAATTGGACTCCTAATATTTTTGGGTCTTAAACGTGCGTCCGTACCGCCCTCCCGAGAGTGCCCTGGGTTTAGAAGTGTCTTGAATGGAATTCATGAAGATGAGCTTTTGGTTGACACTTGTGCAACATTTTAATTAGAATAATAGAGTAAGTAGGTAGGTGTGAAATAGAGGGAGTGGGTATTGAAACAGGTGTCTAATTATAGGCCACGAGTCAACATGGTCTGATTAGGCCTTAGATACGTTCCTCTTTCCTATTGGATCCATTATACCAAACACTGTATATATCCTCCAATTCATTCCTAACACTTAGGTTATGTTTGTTTTTTTAAAAGATGTATAAACTTTGAAGTTTTATTTCAGTTTTTATTTATAAGATCTGGTGTTGAAGTCTGAAATCTTAATTAATAATATTATTTGTTTTTTGTAAATTGATAAACGTTTGAATTTGTTTAAAGTGTCTATTTTTATTCATTAGAAATTATGGTTTTTAATTTATAGATAAATTTATACAGTTTCATATATTTATTCATTATCGTTACGAAATTTACATCTAAATTATATGATTAACATTCATTAAAGAAAAATATATTTTTTTATTAACAGTGTTTTAATACATTTAAATTCTATCAAAATACATCAATTGAGAATGGTGAGATTGATTTGGTAATAATCGATTGGGAAAAAATAATTGATTAAGATTAATCTCTTGAGAAACGTCCGTTGTTGATGGATTGAAGAACTATGAGAAGCAAATAAGAGGTTGGTTTACATCTTACCAAATAAGAGAAAAATAAGACATAAGTGCTTTTGAAAAATTGGAAAAAAAAAAACCGTCTGAATGGCATACCTTTTAACGAATCAGACATAAGAGGTTGATAAGAGATTTTTTATAAAAAAAAACAAACAAAGGCTTATAGTTGACCGGATTGTTCGCTTTTTATGTATTGCTAGTTGTATCCATCAAATATATTTTTTTAAGAACTTACATAATACTGAATTACATTAATATTGTTATATCAATGAATAATTTAATTTCCAACCCAAGTTTGAACTAGTCAAGTGTTACTAAAACCACCAAGTCTGATATCTTCATGGCCGGATGACGCTTCGATAGTCATCCTCCTGGAATCTCTATATAGCTCCAAAAGTCTATCAGATCTCACTCAGATCTGATATACATGTCGATAAGAAAAAGTGTTAGATTTAGCGCCTTGTGAGTTAAAGCGTTTTTATCATATAAATATAAAACAACTAAAATTATCGAACAATTTCCCTCAGATAGCGACTCATTTATTTAAAAAATAATTCATAAAAGAAACCTCTTTTCGAAGCTCGTTATTTCCAAATCAAATATTCGATTTTGACTTGCAACCAATATTCAACTCACCCACAACGTGTGCAAGGGGCATACTTCAAAACATCAAATATATAGATGAAACTATATATTTAAAACACCGAAAGCATATGTAATGAAGTACCTGAAAAACAATACATTTCGATGACGGAAGAGACCCCATTCCATAAAATGTGGCGAGGACACAAGAGTAAGCCACTTATCAACGTTCTTGAATTTCACCTTGTTCCAGGGATCCCATATACGAATTCATTGAGTACCATTGCAAGATTTTCACAATGACTCTAGTGTCTACTCGAAATCTAGAAGAGTTTCACCACAAAAATCACCGGTCTCCGCATATGTCTCCAAGAAGCACCACCGCAAGACCTAGCTCTGTATATGACTCAATAGAGTACTACCACAAGTTACTAGCTATGTATATGACCCAATAGGGTACCATCACAAAGCTCTCAAACCGTGACTCGGGGACCACTCACTGGAGTTAAGTGTGTACATAAAAACTGTTGGAAATTTTTAAGTAGAAAATGTGATTTTTTACTAACTTTAGGCACATTTAACTACATGTATATGGTTTAATTTTAATTGACTCTTAGTGGGCTTATGTTCTTCGTTATGAGAGCTTCGAAACCATATATAATGTGTCCAAAACCGAGTATGTGTGAATGAGATATCGAAGCTCAAAGTTGGGTACTTGGGATGAGTTTAGCAAAACCAAATGGGTGTGTGGGAGGTATCCCACATAGGTGGGGTGATTGAAGTTTTCATGGTTTATAACCATGGACTTCACAAAGGTTTTCAAGCTATTATGCAATGTTATGCTCCAACACCTATGCGCGCGTAGGGCGGGGTGCGGATTGTGGATTTCGTAGGCTAAATCCGCCGAACTCATGTGTGGGCGCGACCTGCGGACACGAATGCAGCTCCGAAATCACGAGCTCGCGCAACCCCGTTTTTGCTGAAATTTTATCTGGTTATCTGGTCTGTTTTTTTCAAATTTAATTCAGTTTTAGTAACTGAATCATTTTTAATGAGAATTTAATTGCAATTAAAATGATGATACATTTACAGCCTATAAACAGATCAAATTCTCATTTTGAAAATATACAGAACCACAGAATACACAGTGCACACGCTCCTCTTACTTTGCAAGCTTCTTTCCGGCGAATTTTTTAGGCAAGTTGGTCAACTCCGGCAGTACTCCTGCTCCGGCTGTTGTACCCTGGGAACAGACCCGAATTTGTTTAAGGGAATCATATCAAACACGAGCCTCAAACATTTCTCCTTCTTCTTCTGGAATTCAGAATTTGTTTCTGTTTTCTTTTCTTTACAGAATCCGTTTCTGTTTTACTAAATACAAAATTCGTTTCTGTTTCAATCAAAACGTTGCTGGTTTCTTCCACAGAATTCGTTTCTGTTGTTATATAATTTTTTTTAAACAGATTAAAATAATAACAGTATTTTTTCTTACAAAAAATCCACACTTAACAACACGACAAACTTCCATGCCTAATGGATCCAATGGATCACAGTTTTAAAATTACATGACATCAATTGAATGAGTATGCACTCAAAACATGTAATATCCAACAAATATGCAATTAATGCATTATAAGTCCAAAGCTCCGCACTTAGCTAATAAAATGGGACAAATATCCCCAAAATTCATTTGAGTTAAAATCAAGTCGATTGGCCCCTTAAAACACTTGATTATTTAAATAAAGTCAATGTAAAATGCATAAGCCAAAAAAGCATGTTTTCCAAACATTTAAGACATACTCGACACCTATGTCATAATAATATCCAAAAGGTCCAAATTACATGGTTTGTACTTTCAAATTTCTGACAAAGTTAATGGAACACTCGTAATTTGGAAAAACGGTTGAGGAACGATCAAGGAAACGGTTGGTGAACAGCCGGAAAAATGGTCGGGGAGCAGCTTGGCCACGACGGCGTGGCACGCGACTCAGCCACGACAAGAGCACGCGACACAAACAATCCATACGCCCACGGCCTAGACCGCAACTGGAACTACATAAGCCCTTGGTCTGTAATGCACGACTTTCCACGTGACCTGAGGCCGCGTAAGTCGGCTGAACTGCATAAAAATTCAATTTTTGAGGGTTTTCTTAATTTGGTCATCTCTCTCTCCGTTTTCATCCATTTGGATAGCTTCGTTTTTGTTGAAGCTCTTCAAGTGGAGAACAAGGAGGATTGAAGTTACCATGTCATTCGACACAATCTCCCATAATCTATCACTTGCTAGTATCAAACAACCATCGTTTGTCGATCCCTCAGTCTCACAACTGATTGTAAATTTTCAAATCATTATTACCTAAAAATGAATATATTGTGTAAACAAATAAATAATCGGAAATTATTAAGTACTTCATTTGATAAATAGTACTTACAGATGGCCATATAAATTGCCAAGACCTCCACATTATAGAACTCTCCCACCAACAACTTTGATCCAATCGAATTCATGAAGATGATCTGGTTACAATTAAAACACATCGTGCTTTTATAAGGAAAATCTCACCAATTAAAATTGTAATTGTTTGACGAAGGCACTATTTTATTGTTTCAACCTACCAGGCTCTTGAATAGCACAATTTGCAACGATGAACTTATCGAGAGTTATAATCACAACCACAACTGTAGAATGACATGTGAAGCTCATACCAGCAGTCATGGTTTGTAGCGAGTTGCTTCCCTGTTACTTGCTCATCCATTCGATGAAGGCTTCATTCTAATGTATTCACTCATTCTCTTGATTTCACAGTCTTGTTCGATTATTATTCACCAACAAGTGTAGTCCATCCTTGCATCGTTTTGCAACCTAATTTTGGATAAATCGATGTTAATTGAAATATTATCTATTTAGACATATATATATATATATATATATAAATTGTTAAAAATAAGAAAAAAAGGTAAAATGATTATTTTGCCCTCAGATTAAATGAATTTATGGACGATTGTTAGTATGAGAAGCCAATTCCAAAAGAAAATGTAAACGTGAAGGTTTTTTTGTAATAAATTAAGTTGAGGGACTAATTTTATAAAATAAAATAAAAAAACCCTCAAGCCACATGAACGAAATACGTAATTTAATTTAGAGTGAACTATATTGGTGTTCCTTGTGGTTTGCTTAACTTTTGGATTTGATTCTTAAAACAAACTATATATATTGGTGGTTCTTAACTTTTCATTTTTGTAACACTTATAGTCCCTCCACTTAACAACGTTAGTTAGCAATCGTTATGAAGAACTAATTAGTCTTTAAACAAACTATAGGGACCAAAAGTGTAACTTGCTCTAAAATTTAATTTTTTTTGGCATCATATCAACCTAATTTTGTTATAATGATACTTTTTCTTAATTATTTGAATAATCGATGTTTTTTAATCTTAATTTATAATTTTTATTTTGTTATTTAAAATATTTGTAGTTTTCTCTTGTGGCTAAGGAGATTCAAATACGGTGACTCCGTGTTATCTGCAAAGCAGGTGGTCGTTCTGAGATTAGTCGGCTTACTTAGCGGGTTGGATATCTAGGTTAATAAAAAAAAAATATTTGTAGATTGTATATTAATAATCTCACGTTAACCGAACTTAATTTTCAATATTTTGCTCGCATATTTTATCTAAACCCAAAAAATATGTGAATTTATCTTAATTTTTTTGTTTTCTTTAAATTTGAGAATTTTAAGGTTAGATTTTGTGAATTTAATAGTTTTTTAAATAAATATAAAGATTTGTATTTAATATATACTTTAATTTAAAAAAAATTGATTTATGATTGGATATATAAAATATTTTTCTAATAAAAACTTAAATAAACCGTGAATCTTATTAAATTTTAGGGAGGATTACATTTTTTGTCCCTATAATTTGTTCAAAGATCGATTAGTTTTTTATAACGGTTGTTAATTGAAGTTGTTAAGTGAAGGGACCATAGATGTTATGAAAGAAAAAGTTAGAGACCATCTATGTAAATAGTTTATTTTAAGGATCACATTCAAAATTTAAACAAACTAGAGGGTCCACCGGTATAATTCACTCTTTACTTTAATGTAATTAATGTTAGAAGTTAATAGGAAATAAAGATTTAGATGTAGTTTTTCTAAGGGTGCGTTTCATTTGCGGGAATGAAATGAAATTGGAGGGATTTGGATTTAAAATCCATTTCAATCCTATGTTTGGTTTGTAGGAATGGTAGGATTTAAAATCCTGGGATTCTTTTAAAATCCCGTGAACGATGGATTTAATAATCCTTTGGTAATACACGGTTTTTTAACAATCCTTATCCAAGGGATTTCTTTTTTGCCCTGTTACCGTCTCCATCTTCTCCCAGCTTACCATCGCCTCCTCTAATGCTCACCGTCGTCGCTCATCGTCTCCGTCACCGTCTTCCACGGTGGTCGTCGCTCACCGTCTCCATCGCCGTCTCCCACCGTGGTCGTCGCTCACCATCTCTGTCGCTGTCTCCCATGGTGGTCGTCGCCTCCCGTCCCCTAGCGAAGCTGCCGCCGATAAACCCTTCCTCTTCGCCGCCTTCTCCCATCACGCAGCAGGTAAATCCCTTTTAAACCCTAATCATGTCCCCTTTTCTTGATTTAGTTCTTCGTGAAGCTGCCGACCTAACCAGCTTCATTATGTGTGGGTGTGTGTATATATATATATATATATATATATTGTATATATGTTTGAATATTCATGACATGTGGTTTAGTGTTTGAATACCCTGTTCTAACAACAACTATTTTGACATATTAGGTTAAATCCTTCAATTCTGAAAAAACCTGTCTGTGGACAGTTCAATTCTGTTTCTACAGCTTATATGAATATATGAATTAGCTACAACTTTCTTGTAAAAATATGTTCACAAGGGAAGTAGTTGTCCATGAAAAAGCCTCAAGGCCTCATGATTGATTTTGAACTCATTCTAGTTTCTGGGTCTTTAACTTGCTGGCATTTTCTACAGTTTAAGCTTGATAAAGACTTCAGCCACAACTTGGTTTTTAATGATGTATATATTGCATTTTGGTTGATCTTGAGCTCAATCTAGTTTGTGGGTTTCTGTCTCCATGAATAGTTGTCCATGAATTAGCTACACCTGTCTCCACAAGTTAGTCAACTGCATCTCGTGAAAAAGCCTCAAGGCCTCATGATTGATTTTGAACTCATTCTATTTTATGGGTCTGTAACTTGCTGGCATTGCTTACCTAGAATTTCTGTTCTGATGCCGTGCAGTAATTATGATGTGTCTTTTGTGGAAAACTTCTAAGCCAGTATTACCTAGTCTAAGGCATTGCTTATTTGGAATTCCAGTTTTGGTTTTTATGGTTAGATTAATTTGGAAAAAATAAGTTTAACTTAGAACATTTAAGATTCTTTTGTCACCATGGAACATTGGAACTATATTTTCGACATTCAAGTATACTAGCTCAAACACTTTCATTAGTACAAAGTGATGTACACTACTAAGCTTCAATGGGATGGAAAGAGGACATTATGAACCAAAAGTTATTTCTTCTTATCAACCTCCATAAAACTTTGGAATGATCTCATTTTAATGCACAACATTGCTGATGGAAAAGGGTAATGGTTTCTATTCCCCGTACATTGACTGCATAGCTTGAGATCAATTTGGAATCCATTTATTTTCTGTTTGCATATAGATAGGTAGATGGACTGAACCTATTCTCTACAACTTAAAAGCCTCGGAGTAAATCTCGAATCTTGTGGAACAGGATAGTTGAGGCTCCTGCAATAATGCGGTTACTAAACTTGGAGCAACTTTGAAGAAAATGGCGAACAAACTTAACAAGGGTGTAGAACGAGAAGACGAATTTGATAAGAAACGTTCGATGATCACTTCTGAGATATCAAAAATGCAGACGTTGGCCCAACCGGAGAAGTTTAAAGTAATTTCATTGATAAGAGCCGATCCTGAAAAGGTGAACCTGTTTTGGGATTTGCAAGAAGCGGATAGGGAAACTTATGTCAATTGGGTTTTAAATGAATGAAAATTTTGGTGGGTAAATGTGTGGTTTTGAAAGAACAAGTTGGTAGTTAAATTTGTATTTTGGATTAACGAATTTGGTGGTTAAATATGTATTTTGGATGAAAATATTTGTTGATTAAATATGCATTTTGGATGAAAATGTTTGTTGATTAAATATGCATTTTGGATGAAAAAGTTTGATTGTTAAATTTTTAAGTTTGTTGGTTAAATAGATAGGTTTAAGAAAATGAAAGAGATTTGGTGATTAAAATAATTATAAAAAAAATCTCTATCCAAATCCAAATCCTACAAAACAAACGCAGAAATGGATTTCAAATCCAATCCAAATCCTGCAAACCAAACACAGGAATGAATTTTAAATCCAATCCAATCCAATCCAAATCCCTCATGGGAATCCAAATCCCTCAAAAACATTCCTGCAAACCAAACGCACCCTAAGAGTAAATTAAATCGTTGGTTTGCTAAGATTCCCTACTTTGAAACAAGTAAATTAAAAGGCCCTCTGGTTTACATTTTATTTCAAGTTAGGTTCTTGACACTAACACCGGTGAAAAAATCTGTTAAGTCAAGGGCAACTTGGTCAATTAACCTTTTTTATCTACTTATTTTAATTAAAAATTAAAATGATTACATATATTATATTAATATATTTATTATATTACATGTAATGTATATACACACCTATGTACCTGGAAACAGCTGCCACCCTCATCTTCTTCCTTCGTACGAGATGGAACCATGGAAGTAGGGTTTTCAATCGTAGAACATGAGATGTGTTGCCATAGTCGTGTATATGTATATATATAGGTCTGTGTGTGAGATATATATATATATATATATTAAATGGTCGCTGAGATGAAGATGGGGTTGGGATCCCTTCAAGTGGAATGTGGATGAAGAAGATGGGTGAGGATTTACATATAATATTAATATATATATATACATATATATATATATATATATGTATATAAAGACACGTGGCATAATCTGACTTTGGTTTTGAACATATCTTTCAATTGATACTTGAAATGATCAAATTGCCCCTTAGTTAACTCTCTTAGTACAAAGGACCCAACTCAAAACACAATGCAAACCATGGGGACCTGCAGTGTATTTATTTCAAAATAGAGAACATATCCAAATTCTGAACAAATCATAGGGACCGACGGTGTAATTTTCTCTTTTTTAATTAAAGACTTTGTGTTTTACTGAGTGTCCTGTGGTTTGTTTAAACTTTGAATTTAGTCTCTAAAATGAACTATTAACATTGATGTCCCCAACTTTTCAATATCATAACAATCAAGATTCTTAGAGTTAATACCATCACCTACCAACCGTTAGGAGAGATAAATGAGTCTTTGAACAAATTACAAAGATCAAGAGTGTGTAATTCACTCTAAAATTAATTGTGATTCATATTTATTCGTTAAGATAAATAATTTTATGTTATGAAAAAGATAATCTTGGTTTAAAAGTTAAAATACTGTAACCTATTATCAAATAATTGAGAATAAACTACTACAATTAAATTGAGAATAACTATACTTAGGAATGGCAACGGGCCGGGTTTGGGCCAAGTATTGATATCCCCGTCCCCGAAATCGATAGCTAAAACCGTCCTGATCCCCGTCGACGATTTTATCGGGGATCCCCACCGGGTCCCGGCAGTTTCTCCAATCCTCGTTGGGGAACCCGTTAAGAGTAAAAATCCTCTTCCTCACCGTTGGTTATAACCGAACCCGAAACCGATCTGGAAAAAATTACAATATGCTAATTTTCACAATTAAAAGTAAATTATAATTTTTTTTAAAGATGTAAGTTTAAATGTTTCAAACATAATCGAACCAATTACAAACAATGTATTAGATTACAATATAAAGTTAAACAGAAATTCAAACATCATACAACCAAAATCATTTTTTTAGACAAATAACTAGATTTTTTCGTGAGCTTTATTTGGGTTGTTGAGGTAAAGTGGATAAAAGTCTTTTAAATTTTAATGTTACTATTTTTTTAATGATATTAATCTATTATATATGTATGTATGTATATAAATTAAAATTAATATATATATATATATATACACACATATCGGGGAGGGCCGGTGATCACCGTCCCCGCCCCCGTTCCCGTTAAAATCCCCGAATTCGTCTCCGATAAGATGTCCTCGAACCCGTTCCGAATGTTTTGGTTTTCATCATCGATTTCGATTTTTTTTCTTCCATTCCTAATTATACTTAAAATATTTTCAATATAGATTTTTTATAGAAAATAAATATTTGAATATTAATTTTAGAGTGAATTAATCTTTTGGACCATGTAGTTTGCTTAAAGATTGATTTATTCTTTCTAACCTTTTCTAACTAACTATGTTAGCAATAGGGACCTTGAGTGATAAAATTCAAAAATTAGGGACCATTAATATAAATAGTTCATTTTTGGGATCAAATCAAAAATTTAAAAGGAAACCACTATAATTCATTATGTATTGTTTAAAAAAGAGGAAATTCTATGTGATTTATCAAAATTAATGATTTTCATTTCTATAGTTCTAAAATTATGATTTTAGTTTATACGATTTACAATTTATTGCTATTTTAGTCCTTAAGCTTAACTTCTCAATCCTCCTTTTAAGTTTGAGGGACAAAAGTACAAAAGACTTGTAAACCATAGGGACAAAAATAATAATAAGTTTTATATAATATGAACGAAAATAACAATAAATTATAAATCACTAGAAGGGTACTCGCGCAATGCAGCGAGATACATCATGATTTTAATATTTCATTTTCTTCTTTATCTCAGTC
>NC_037529.1:7340383-7359795 GCF_001531365.2 Cynara cardunculus var. scolymus | reverse complement strand
TTAGATTTTTTATATTTAAAATGAGATGTTTATCCTGTATTTGATTGTGTTTATCTGCAGTTAGTTACACGAATTCAGTTATGGGATGAAATCGGATAGGGATGAAATTGTTTAGGGATGAACGGGTTTAAGAGTCTTAAGAGTTTAAGAGTTTAAGAGTTTTTAAGAGTTTTAGTCAAATGCTTTATAATATAGTATAGATAAAAATGAAAGTCATAATTTAAGTAACATAAAGACGAAAATAAAAATTTCTAGAAACCATAGGGACTAAAAACGGTAATTTACTCTTTAAAAGTTTGATATTTGGAAATGTGGTGGAGAGAAATAGGAGTGGGTAAAGGAAGACACGTAGACCACCACGCGCATATAATAAACGGATGCAAACCTATTTATATTCCCCTCTTTATACCCTTTTTCTGTTCCGCACCCAATCTAATCCCTCTCGCCTCCAAGCCCTAAAACCTTCCCCAATTTCTACTCTCAAATCTAACATCGTACCTACGCCCTGTGGGATCGGCGAAATGGCAAGTTCCACCACCAGCACTGTCTATGTCCAAGTCATCGAGGACGTTATCAGCAAAATCAGAGAAGAGTTTATCAACAGCGGTGGCCCCGGCGAAGGAGTCCTTAACGAACTTCAAGGAGTGAGTGATTTTCGATTTTTTTTTTGTTTTTGTTTTGAGCTAATCATGGCTGATTTATTTTATTTTTTTTCAGTTTTGATTCAGTGTACTGGTTTTTGTGCGAGTTGGATTTTAGTTATGCTTGTAATTTGGATCTAATTTGCGATTAATCTTGTGCTTTCTGGGGATTGGGTTATGTTATAGTTATGGGAGTTGAAGATGATGCAAGCTGGGGCTATATTTGGCCCAATTGACAGATCTGCTTCGAAGTTGGCGGCTCCTGGGGCTCCGACAAACCCTGTTCATGATCTTAATGTACCCTATGAAGGACCTGAAGAGTACGAAACGCCTACTGCTGATTTACTTTTTCCTCCGGTGAGTTGTCTGTGGTAAATTATAGGTTTGATTGGATGCTTATGTTAACTTCCCTGTAAGTGGGTGCCCTTTCAACTGTCTAATACTACCTCACTCCGAGAAAATCATGCCATCTTAAAATTGGATACATTTAATGTATTCAAGTTTTCCCACAACTATATGAGTACATAGATACACATGTTATGTGAGGGATTTTTGTGTTAATATCATAGCGAGCCTAGTATTTGCGTGATTTCGTTTTGGGAAGAGAATTACATTGTGGATATAAAGGGAGCCTAATGTGATTCTGCATTTGGGAGTGAGGCAGGCAGGTTGATACATTTGTAGAGCAGTTATTTGAGTTATTGTTTATGCCTTCATCATTTGTTTCTTTAAGTAGTATTGTTTGTGTGCCGACACCATTACAGACTCCAATGCAAACACCTTTGCCTGCTCAAACACCATTACCAGGAACAGCCCCAACACCTTTACCAGGGACGGTGGATAGTTCCTACAACATACCGACTGGGGGCACTCCCATTACCCCAAATGATTATCCTCCTGTGAACGAGGATGGAGCTTCGGAAAGCAGAGCTGGGAGACCTAGTCCATACATGGTATGCACATCTTTTTTGCCCAATAAATTTTTAATGATTTAATGATATTTTCGTCCAAGTGATTCAATTCCACTGATGTTAATTCTTTATTCACACGATTCTTCACATTGTTTTCAGAAGAGTCGAAAGGGTACTTTATATATCCAAATACCCAGTTCAATGCAAAACCCAGTTATAGACTTCATTAATAATATTTGTGATTTCTTTGTACAGCAACCACCTTCTCCTTGGTTAAACCAAAGGCCCCCTCTTGATGTTAATGTTGGTAAGTTTCATATTGATGGCTGAAACTGATATGTATGTATTCATCCCCTATACAGTCTACAACTAGTATTTTTATTGCTGTAATACAATGATGATCATTTACTATTATTAGCTATTTTTTCTTCCAGCTTATGTGGAAGGGCGTGAAGAGGTCGAAAGAGGAGTCGCCGGTCAACCCACTACTCAGGTTACCATAGTGATACTATTATTATTGAATATCATATGGCAAAGTTTAGCTGCGCTGAAGTTCTTTTTTCACCTTGCCATGGTCTTTTACAATCTTCAGCACAACCCCTTCCTTAATTATAAATTACAATGAGACTTTTGGAAACAAGGATCAAGCGTCTTGTGTTTGGTTCTAGTTGGCTTGGATGAAAATATGTATGCTGTTCAGATTTGTTACATTATGGTAACTTCTAGTTACCTTTGCTTGTTTATTGTCTTGTTATTTTTTAAAATATTTCTTTCCCCTTCAACAATTTTTCGTGAAAAACGTTGGAGCTTCAGTTCACATGAGTTTCAACTATATACCCCACCTTAGAAAAATGGGTGACACGTGGTGAGTTATTTTTCCATATAACTATTAACATTTCTCTCTATAGTTGCATATCCAAGAAATTCTCATTGCGTAATACAAGTAAATGAACTTCAGTTGAGCTTGATCCATGTTCTTTCCAGCAATCTGTACATGTCTAAAAGAACTAATGCTTCAAAGCATATGCCACAAAATTCATTCGGTTAAAAGTTGAATTCGACTTCAAGACTCTTATTTTTATATGATCTTGCGACCATGGGGGTCAAGTTTGGGTTGAATGAATTTGTTATCTAGGCTCTAGATCGATTTTGTGCTCCTTGTGGACTCTTGATGTTCATTCCATTCAAGATAAAACACACTACGTTTCAATCTTATAAAAAGGATTTTTGCAACTATATTGAGCTCCGATCTGCATGTACCTATAGATTGGTCTCACTGCTCTACATGCCTATGATCACGAGGGAATCCTGACCTTAAAAACTGCTCCTTAATATGCCTTTGTTTTGTTACCATATATGTTAGGCCTATTAGATACCTTGGGTTTGGGAATGTAGCAAGGAGAACGAAGATTTCTCTTCTTCCACTACCTTAGAAACAAAAGCAGGACTAGAGATGATGAATGAGTAACTTGTAATGGTAGATTCATTCAGTTCATTTCCTTCCATTTCTCTAGGTCTCATCTTCATTAGCTAGTAATTCCAGATTAGTTTATATGTCATGTTCCATAAACTTAAAGAAAGAATTGAGATATGAGTTTAACATCTTTTACCTTTAGGATTAGAGTAACCAAAGCACAAGTTAGATTAGAGATGTCCTTGCTGAATTAAGATACGGAGCGCCATTTAGGCCCATAGCCTTGGTTGGATCCATCTCATTTCCCGTAAACCAGCTAACGAAGTGCTCCCCCCCTCTCTTCAAAATCCATGATTTCCATCCAGGAGGTGATATTTGTAGCTTTTGATTGCCACTAGACAAGAAAGGACCTCTCCATTATAGCTCCGAGGCTCTCAGCCATTGGGACTTCCATCTAATATTTGCCGATCGCACATGTAGTATGTCTTAGGCCACCAAAGTTAAATATGTTATGAATTACTCCAGGTAAAAATACACTCGTCTACCTTTAAATAACCAAGGAATTTGTTAAGAACCAATGTAATTTTGACTAAAAACAAAGAGAACATTAATGAAAACACAAAACCTGCCTGCTATTGAGAGGCAACCGCCTCTTGCAAGGATGCCTAATTTGATTCAAACTTTCTGGGATGAAAAGTTGAAAACTAACGTAATGATCAATCTCTTGTAGTTCCTACGTATAGAGTTGCTTAATTACGGAAATAATATAATTACCTAATTTGCTGATCTACCCTAAATATACTTTTGAATCAGCCGAGACCCACGTCCGGGCCTATACTACCCTCCTCCCCCCAACACTCACAAAAAAGCCACCTTGCCCTAAAGGTGGAAGTTTACAACTTGTTAGTGCCTTTTGTCTTCAACAGCCTGGGTTCCTCCTCTTCTGGCTCCACACTAATAAAAACGGTTTCTTAGTCTTCCTCACCAGCTACTAAGAGGATCCTAAGACATGAGAGGAGTCATGGTGCCTTGGAGCGAACTTGTCGTTGCATTTAAAGCACAAATCTTTGGCCATCCTATCTTGTAATTCTGCCTAAATCATCTCTTTGACCCCCGACTGGGGCCTGGTGACACTCGGAGAGATACCTTTTTAATTTCTTAGTTGCTGGTTTGAAAATGCTATCAAGATTTTGCCAAACCTTTCCCACAGAGAGTAACCTCGCATTGGACTGCTGACATGGCATGAACAAATTTTTTTGTGGTTCTATATATAAAGGAAGTATTCTTTTCCAATTATGAAACCCAATAAATACAAATAAAATGGGTTTCTTAGTCTTCCTAACCAACTACTAAGAGGATCCTAAGACATGAGAGGAGTCATGGTGCCTTGGAGCGAACTTGTTGTTGCATTTAAAGCACAAACCGTTGGCCTTCCTATCTTGTAATTCTGCCTAAATCATCCCTTTGAACCCCGACTAGGGCCTGGTGACACTTGGGGAGATACCTTTTTAATTTCTTAGTTGCGGGTTTGAAAATGCTATCAAGATTTTGCCAAACCCTTCCCACAGGGAGTAACCTCGCATTGGACTGCTGACATGGCATGAACGAAATTTTGTGGTTCGATATATAAAGAAAGTATTCTTTTCCAATTATGAAACCCAACAACTACTAATAAAATAGGTTTCTTAGTCTTCCTTACCAACTACTAAGAGGATCCTAAGACATGAGAGGAGTCATGGTGCCTTGGAGCGAACTTGTCGTTGCATTTAAAGCACAAACCTTTGGCCTTCCTATCTTGTAATTGGGGCCTGGTGACACTTGGGGAGATACCTTTTTAATTTTTTAGTTGTTGGTTTGAAAATGCTATCAAGATTTTGCCAAACCCTTCCCACAAAGAGTAACCTCGCAAGGACTGCTGACATGAACGAAATTTTTTGTGGTTCGATATATAAAGAAAGTATTCTTTTCCATGTATGAAACCCAATAACTACTAATAAAATCGTTTTCTTAGTCTTCCTCACCAACTACTAAGAGGGTCCTAAGACATGAGAGGAGTCATGGTGCCTTGGAGCGAACTTGTCGTTGCATTTAAAGCACAAACTTTTAGCCTTCCTATCTTGTAATTCTGCCAAAATCATCCCTTTGACTCTCAATTGGGGCCTGGTGACACTTGGGGAGATACCTTTTTAATTTCTTAGTTGCTGGTTTGAAAATGCTATCAAGATTTTGCCAAACCCTTCCCATAGAGAGTAATCTCGCATTGGATTGCTGACATGACATGAACGATTTTTTTTGTGTATATAAAGAAAGTATTCTTTTTCAATTATGAAACCCAACAACTACTAATAAAATCGGTTTCTTAGTCTTCCTCACCAACTACTAAGAGGATCCTAAGACATGAGAAGAGTCATGGTGCCTTGGAGCGAACTTGTCGTTGCATTTAAAGTACAAACCCTTGGCCTTCCTATCTTGTAACCATGCCTAAATCATCCCTTGACCCCCGACTAAGGCCTGGTCACACTTGGGTAGATGCCTTTTTAAATTTCTTAGTTGCTGCCTTGCTGGTTTGAAAATGCTATCAAGATTTTGCCAAACCCTTCCCACAGAGAGTAACCTCGCATCGGACTTCTAACATGGCATGAACGAAATTTTTTGTGGTTCAATATATAAAGAAAGTATTCATTTCCAATTATGAAACCCAACAACTACTAATAAAATAGGTTTCTTAGTCTTCGTCACCAACTACTAAGAGGATCCTAAAACATGAGAGGAGTCATGGTGCCTTGGAGCGAACTTGTCGTTGCATTCAAAGCACAAACCTTTGGCCTTCCTATCTTGTAATTCTGCCTAAATCATCCCTTTGACCCTCAATTGGGGCCTGGTGACACTTGGGGAGATACCTTTTTAATTTCTTAGTTGCTGGTTTGAAAATGCTACAAGATTTTGCCAAACCCTTCCCACAGAGAGTAACCTCGCATTGGACTGTTGACATGCATGAACGAAATTTTTTGTGGTTCAATATATAAAGAAAGTATTATTTTCCAATTATGAAGTCCAAAAACTACTAATAAAATCGGTTTCTTAGTCTTCCTCACCAACTACTAAGAAGATCCTAAGACATTTGAGGAGTCATGGTGCCTTGGAGTGAACTTGTCGTTGCATTTAAAGCACAAACCTTTGGCCTTCCTATCTTGTAATTCTGCCTAAATCATCCCTTTGACCCCCAATTGGGGCCTGGTGACACTTGGGGAGATACCTTTTTAATTTCCTAGTTGTTGGTTTGAAAGTGCTATCAAGATTTTGCCAAACCCTTCCCACAGAGAGTAACCTCGCATTGGACTGCTAACATGCCATGAACAATTGTTTTTTTTTTTTGTGGTTCGATATATAAAGTATTCTTTTCCAATTACAAAACCCAACAAACCCAGTATATCCCATCCAGAAGTGGGATTTGGTGTTTTGGCATAATAACTATGCTTTAGATATAGCTTTTGGTTGACACACTATGAAAAACAGAGGCATTCAAGTGCGTTAGTTACATATCCTAGCCTTTTGCGGTATGTGTGATGTCTCTTATGCATTAACTTACAACACCTGTATTTTTACTCCAATGGAGAAATTATTGATATATTCCATTTTTTAAGCAACCCTTGTATGCCGAACTTAACGTTCCATATCTCTGATCTTATTGATTTTAATTTTAATTCTAGGATTTCTTCCAAGCATCTACTGGGAAGCGGAAGAGGGACGATTTTTCTTCACAATATCGTCCAGGTGGATATATTCCACAGCAAGATGGAGCTGGAGACGTGTTTGCTGACAAGTCTGAGGTGCAGCTTCTTGGTGCTTATCTCTTTTAAATGTTACCATTTGGTCATATGTTTACCATTTGGTCATATGTTTAGCCCGCTGACGTTCTATGTTATGTTATACAATAGCTTTTTGTGGTTCTTTTGGCATTGAAGTGTATGATAAGAGTTGATGCAAATATTCATGCTGGTTCAGTTTTTTATATCATGAAAAATTGAAAATACTACATCCTCTTCATTTCATTTATACTTGCAGGAGAAGATTTTTCCTTCGATCTAAGTGTGTAATAGCAGAGAGGCTATCAGTAGAAACTTATAAAATAGTTAAAGCATACATAGAAATAGGAGTGTGTGTATATATGTAATGACATGGTCAACTCTCTCTCCCCCCCGGGGTGTCTTGTGTGCACACATGCAGGCACCATACTTTTAATCTTTGAAGTGATTATTCAAAACTCTTATTCCCTAATGAGGTAAAGGATCTTATTTGCTATGGATATGGTTCATGGTTGTCATGATCATCTCAGATCATTAGCTTCAACACCTTTGGTTTAACTGTGGTCATTTGTCAAGACGAAAGCCTACTAGTATGTTCTAAGAACATTTGACAGTTTGACACCTCGTTTTGATTTTAATTCTTACACCTTTAATCTCCATCACAACAAGTTTTGAGTTTCCGGCACCGCAATCTCAAAATTTATGAGCAAGGCATATCATTGGAACCTTACTTGTATTGTGCACAAGCAGAGGCACCCTAAACAAGCTGCTATTAAACCCCATGCAGAATACCTTACTGTTTAAGTATATCAATTTTGTGGTCAGCCAATACTTTCAACTAGGAAAATAATGTGAATCCATTGTTGCAATTAAAATGATGTATTTCTTCACTTGAAATTCTCTTTTCCAAAATTGCTTCTACATCTTCATGGATCATATCAGAGAGGGCACATGCACCCTTTCATTGGTAGAGAAGAAATGTGAGTAAAACTGAAAATGAAGCTGAATATTGAGGGCCAACCAATCAATCAAAATCCTAGAAAATATACCAACAGCTTGGACCACCATTGGTGGTGCCTTAAGCACTGCCCATACTGAAATTGCACCATTAGCTTAGACGAACTATTATGTGCTGACTGAACACAAATAACAGATGAGAAAGGAAAACAAAAACAAAGGAAAACTTTAGCAATTAATGTATACAGGACATGTTCTTTTTTTTCTTTCTTGTCTGTGTATTTGTGCCTTACCTTTTGCTAGCATTTTCATATTGGAGTTTGTCATATTTCTATATTAAGGTTTGTAGGAATCTTACGATCAATGCCTCAGTTTTACACTTGTTGCAACTTTCATCTTCTTGAGTCTTGACAGTGGAAGTGAAAATATCTTTCCTTTTTATGCGAAATCATGATTTAAGTAACTTGACTTTGATCATGATGATGATTTCTTCTCTACCTACATGAGGATGTCATTTATGGTTTTAATCTGTATACATTAGCGTGACTAAGAAAATATATGAATTACACCTTACAAGATGTTGCTGGGGTGAGATTGGATTTTTTCAGTTTTCTTAGTTGAAACATTCTATCATTTTTACCTTGTGTTAAAGTTGATTAGGGTTTTGGTACTAACAGAAAGGTGGAAGGAAAGCTAAAAGCGTATGAAGGCAACTCTGACTAAGCCTATGAGCATAAGATTATGATTTTTTTCTTGGTGGACTGGGGGTTGAGGCTTTTAGGACATGAACGTCATCTTCTTTGACTCTGATGTTTTCCATATGCAAGACATTAACGCATTTGTTTTTCTTCCTTTAGAGTGGGAAAGGTAGTGTGAGTCTTGTCTATGAACGTTCTGCAATGAATGGTTAAGTCTTGAAAATCTGATCCGATCAACATCTTCAATGAATTGAAATGTAGAAGTTGATGATTATCAACGAGTATAATGATATTTCCAACATTTCCACGATCAAGATTCCATACTTTCCATGAGGTTTCAATCTATAAGTATCCTATTAGAATGCTAGGATCTGTATTTCGCTCCACATGTCCGACCATATTATTAATCCGTTCAAGGAGAGATCTAATCTATTGCATCATGTTGCCTTTCTCCATTGATGTTTCCTGCCAACTCCAAGGATCTTGCGATTTCGTTGTTAAGGGGGAAGAAGCTGAACACCATCTTCTCTGGCACTAACAGGTGATAGTTGGCACTAGAGATGCACAAAAAAGCCCAAGCTTGAAGCCCGGGCCTAGTGAGCCCGAAGCCTGATCAGGCCGAACTTTTGGGGGAAGGCTTGATCCGGAAAAGCATGGCCTGAAAAAGCCCCAGCGGTCCCTTTTTTAACCCCAAAGTCTGACCCGGCCTGGGCCTATGTAAGCCCGGGACAGTTTTTGCTCACTAAAAATGGGTTTGGAAGGCCTGGGCCCAGGTCCAAAGAAGTCCCTGCCTTGTGCATCTCTAGCTGGCAGGGTAACCCAATATACAATGTGAACTGCCTTGCTTGAAGGAAGATTATAGTATGATTAGATGTTTGCATATTCTCAGTTTTACAGAATTGCTTGTCAATATTTCCCATTTGTTTATTCCTTCTTTGAGTCTTCGGAGTGATGAGGGTTTTTACTCCGCCTTCAGCTTTAGCTTTCCTTTCAGTTTTTATATCCCAAATAGACTTTGTGTTCAAGTATCACCATCTTCATACTTTTAGAAAGGCTGAATGACATGTTGGCCTGAGTTAAGTTCGTTGCCAAACAATCTGGTTCATTTATTAGTTAAATGTGACATGTTGTCTCTGTACTACCACACCAGATTTTCATCTTCTGAAAATTAAAACCAATCTCATGTTGGCAATTGCAAATATTTATTAACAAGTGGAGCTGATCGATTCTAAGAACGCATTAAAAATTACTTTTCATAGTAATTAATAAGATTAGGGGTTAATGTCAAGAAAGATGGTTGAAGACTTTCAAGAAAGATGATTGAGTACATATTCTCAGGATTCATTCGTTTTTTCTGTTTATTATCTTATCATTTGTATATTCCTTGTATGATAAAAATCCTTACAATCATATGATTATTTCTCAGGTTGGTCAAGGAAGTCGTTCTCAACTTGGAATTGTCATTGCTGGTAACAAAAAGCTAGGGCACGGACTTAAGTTATCTCAAATTCCTCAATTGGATGGACCTATTCCTGATCCCTATGATGATGCAGTTTCTACACCAAATGTGAGCATATGCTTGTTTATCAGGAACAAGTCTTGAACTTATATCTGCGTTAATATCACTGCTATTCCAACCTACAGTTAGTACAATCAGTTATTGAGATGTGTTGTCTGCCATATTGGTCCCTATTACGCCATGCACATTGACTGTAATAGTTGCACACTTTGCTTCTATTCTTTTCTATGTGCTTCTTCAATTTGAGGCATGCCAAGCTGAAATGTTTTTGGTGTGAGTTTGGGCCATGCTTTAAGAAAAGGGAAACAGAATTTTCATGGTACCAATCTATTGCAGTCTGATTAGTGTAAAAGCCACTATGTACGACCTGAAAGGGATGTTTGATATAAATTTTTTTACATGGCGTACAACAATCAGGATGTAATCTAGTATTGAGGTTCTTGGGCAGAATCACTGTAGTTTTATCATTGTGGGTGCATCCTGGATTCATGCATACTTTTGTTTAGTTTTTCACTGTTAGCTTGTCTAATGTGTTTTAGATTTATATCTTCTGTACATTTTCTTGGAACATAAAAGGTATGCTTTAGTTTGATTTAGACTGGTCTTTCTCTACAATTGCCTTACACATTTGTTATTGAGGTTCAATATCTGATGCAGTAATGGAAAGCTCTAGGAACTTAGAATCATTCTTTTGCTACAGACAGGATCTTTTTTAGATGCATCATGAACTATTCAATTTCTTAACATGGAAGATAGATAATAGAAGACTTCTGAATTGGAAACTTTTAGTAGAACTTAAAGGCCCTAGGATGCTAGATGAATAAACATAACCTAAGTTGATGACACTCAATCCAGAAGTAGTCCCTTCGCATATCTGAAGGTGTCAATATGTTCGAAATGGACTTGTTATATTTTCTGGATTTAGGCGAGGCATCCTTGGGGATTAATGCTTGCTAGAACAAGGGTACTCCAATTTCTGAAGTTCGCTTTGTTGTTCCAAAACTACTTTACCACAAATGCAAGCTGCAGACCTTTTCTGTGAACCATAGCTAAAGCAGTAAATATTTGGAAACTCTAATACATATTTATAAAATCTATGGTGCATTCGAAGATTTTGTCTGTACGAAACTGTTCCAATGTATGTGCATGGATAGCTTAGCCATTGTATTCCTTGCTCCCCTACCCTGTTTGACCTACTAGAAAGGGAAAAAAACTACACCTGCTTTGAAGTACCCGAAGCCACTTTGGCTTGTTTGACTATATTTTTGCCTGCCTGTGCTTTCTTGATTGAATGATGTCATTGAATGTGAAGTCTTGGCTAATCTGATTTTGTTTTAGATGTTGTTTTCTTTTATTCTGCTGTCTATAGTCATAACATGAGCTACTGGAAATTTGCAGTTCATCAACTCCCATACCTGATTTTCAAGCTTGATTGAGACATAGACATACTCCACACATCTTGTTCTTTGCTGCTTATTTGTTAGGTCACTCAGGTTATAGAACACATGGACCTATAGAATGATTTCTTTAGGAGTTGAACCAATCTCCTCTTGCTACCAGAGGACAAATCTTGGTATTCACATGAGATGGGTTCCAGCCAAAATTAATTATTTATATCTTCTGTATAAAGTTTTCTTTAGGAGAGCGAAGTAGATTGGTATATAAAGAAGTTGATCTATCCCTATTATATGATTCTGCCAGTATTTTTGTGTGTGTGTGTGAAAATTAGCCAAATTCATATTTGTGATCTTGAACTTGAAGATATACAACTACCAAGGAGTTGTCAATGAAGACTATAATGTAGCGAACACACCAGCACCCCCAGGTAAATAATTCATTTATTTTAAAATAGATATACGAGTCTCTTAGTTGATTATTCTCAATTTGAAATTGGTATTTCTTGTTATATGCATCTATTAAGAGCTACAAGCACCAACTCCTGCCATGGTCAACCAGAATGATGTTATAGACGATGATGAAGAAGAGCCTTTGAATGAAAATGACGATGATGATGATCTGGATGATGTGGACCAAGGCGAAGAACTAAGTACACATCACCTAGTTCTGGCTCAGTTTGACAAGGTAAAATACATGCATTTATCACAATTACTAACATCTCAAAAAAGAGTTTGTCCTTTGTTTTGCAAATACTTCGTCCATTTTCTTTCTAGGTAATTATTCAATTACCGTCGTTGCATAGAATTGATGATACTGATTTGAGCCAGTCTTTAATTATGCCGGGTAAATAAGACATTCATTTGTCTTAATAATTAACTAAATGACAATTTTACCCTTAATAATACAGGGAGTAATAAAATTCTCAATCTCATTATTAAGGGTAGAATTGGAAGGTAGGCACTTACTACTGAAAGTACAATGTAGTAATCAAAACCCCACCCGTCGTTCAGATTATTACCAATTATGGCGTTTGAAAAGCATTTTGTTTGGACACCCGAAATTGAAATGTGAACTCTGTTGTTTGGACAAATGGAGTGCTACAATTTTTGTTGTTTTATGTGGTTTTCATTTATTTTCGTTATCATATATCATGAAAATAAAACTGGTTGGCAGGTGACTCGTGCAAAGAGCAGGTGGAAATGCACTCTCAAGGACGGCATTATGCACATAAACAACAAAGATGTTTTGTTCAATAAGGTTCGTTCTGTTCATTTTGCCGTAGAGTTATTTTGGAACAAATCAATCCTCTTCTTAACCGCAAGGTCCGCAACACATGCAATGGTACTCGTTGAATCTTATTGCTTTCCAACTTCTTGATGGTGCTTTTCTTTGTCAGGCGACAGGCGAGTTTGACTTCTGATTATGCCCAACATCAGCCCGAAAACTTGTCAACTGACGGCCGCTACTCTCTGATTAATAGCTCAAGTCCACTTTTGAGTTTAAAAAGAACTTCAAATGAGAAAGGGGAAAAGCATACCAGCTGTATATAAAGTGGGAGAGCTTCTTATTTGGCCCTGGTATTTAATTCATGGCTACTTTTGAGTTACCTGCAGAAACTGGACCTTTCTTACATGGATGGCTAATTCCAGTTATACCCTTTGGGCTTTTTGGTCAACTTTATGTCACATTGCATTATTTATCTATCATTTACTACCATTAAAATTGTCTCCATTTGTTCTGAATGTTCCTTAATTCAAATTTGTTGCCTATGATTAATGTACCTCCCTTAATTTAGAACATAGGTTTCAGAAAACTAACGAATTTTGATCTTTTTTGAGGTTGATGTAAGAAATCTCAATATCTAATTTTATAAAATTGCATTAGTGTTTATTTTTCGCCGTAAAATTTCCATCCATTCGGATGTGATTTTTTTAGGATTTATTAAATGAATAGGGATTTCGCGGGCTTCAGGATATGGTTAGTCTTTCAATGGAGGTTCAAATAAGAAGGTTAAATATCGTCAGAGGTAAGAAGAGAAGATTCATATGTGAATCATTGAAAAAATCAGGCAAAATCTGTTTGAAGATGCATATGTGAATCGATATTACAGATTATTCATATGGGTTCACATATACATCTTCAAATGAAACTTTATTAATGATTCACATGTGAACTTCTCTTCTTACCTTCTCACGGTATTTAACCTTCTTATTTAAACCGACCACTAGTTTTTTTATAGTCGTTAAATTATTTCTTACACATGCATACTTGGATGGTAGATCATTACATCCCATGTATCAATGCCACCATTTTATTCATTATACTTTTTATCTGTTCCTTTTTAATTTTGTTTTGCTATCCGGGATTCTTTACAGAAACAGTCTCTCTATCCTTTGCGGTAGAGACAAGTTCTGTGTACATCCTACTTCAGATCCTACCTTAGTGTTACATATATTTGGGTTCATTTAATTTGGTTTTGCATAACAGATATCATTAGACATCAGAAGAACAATACACACGCATCTTCATATCTTCTGCATCATTTGAACTCTTGCAATAAGTTTCATTTGCATTAATAAAAAAAAAAGGTACATAATTAGCTTTATCTTGAGGAACCCTATTGGTTTAAGCTTGGGCTCCAAAGGTCAAAAGTGTCTGGAGGTTCCTGGTTCGAACCCAACGAGGAATAAAAAATTCCCTTGTAGCCATGGAGGTTCAAATGCGGTGACTCCGGGCTACCCGCTTTGGATTAGTCGGCTCGCATAGCTGGTTGGATATCCAATTAATCAAAAAAAATCCAAAACAATTGTTTAAATTGTTAAAAGAAGTTATATTTAGATAACGTCCTCTTTGCCGTGTCTCACGGGCCGAGTTCTGCTATACAGTTTTTCAGTTAGATCGGAGAATCCTTCCATGATTTTCTTCTTCGATAGCTGCATCCAAAATCTTGTTAAATAATATGAACTCTAAAATACAACCGAATGCTCAGCATTCATCATGATTGTTGGGTTGTGCAGTACGGCGATATGCAGCTTATGAAACAGGCAGATAATACCTTCATTACTGTAGCTGAAAGCTGGAACTCAAGTCTGGTTAGCCACAGAGATAGGAACCCGAATTGTGTTGGTTTCAGAATGCTTAGGAACCTGAGTCTGGTTGGGACTAGATATAGGAACCTGTTTTGCTTTAGTGTCAGTATGGCTATGAACCTGGGTTGCATCAGAGTTCGTCTGGGCAGGAGCCCGAGTCCCGTTAGCACTGGAGCCATGACCCAAAGGCGACGAGCTTGTTTTGGTAGGGGAGTGAACACAGGTCGAAGTTTGGTTCAACCCTTTGTTGGCGTTTTGACTGGATGAGGTAGCCAAGGAGTTTAAACTCGTGTTATCGTTCGGACTCGATCCTAAGTTCTGGTTTTGATAGGAAGCAATGGTCGACTTAAACGTTTGGTTTAGATTCGAAGAGGCATTTGACATCCCTAAACTATGCCTCGGACTAAAAGAAACATTTTTCGACCCCGTCTTGGTGTTTAAGTTCTCAGAAGCTGGTTTCGACTTCAAGTCCGAGTTTGTATCGTTAGCAACTATTGATGAATTTGCCTCAGAGTTCGACAGTTTACTTGTTGACTCAGAAGGCTCGTCATTTTTCAGAGACGAGCTCATGACCTCTCTCACCTTATCTCGCCTAGGGCTTATCGTCTGTGTAATTACTTGCGAAAGCTCACGCTCATCTCCTCCGGGCTCAAACTTGTGCATCAAATATTCTTTCATCGAGAACCCTTTATCCCATGTATGTGATTCGTCCTTCATGTCCTCCCCCTCTTTGACACTTTCGTCAGCTTTGCTCGCAACACTCTTTGAAGTCGAAACTTTGAGGCCCGAGAATTTTGAACCGCTTTCTGGCAAATCATGTACTTTGGAAACATGCGCTGTGGTTGGTACTTGATTATTGGCATCGGTTTCGCTAGCAACAACGGATGTATCTGGTGGTGGTTGATTATTGGATTGTGCCTTCGTTATGGCGTTGGTGCTACTAGAGTTCGCACGCTCGTCTTCGCTTTTCTCAAGCGCCTGATCCGATTGGACCCTAGACACCTGTTGGATCGGAGCGCATGGTTCCCGAGCATTGCTTGTTGTGTAATGATTCTGGATTCTTGTTACGGGAGCTTCTCGATGATGATCTCTTGATGCCTGTTTGTGGGTATCGGGTGCAAGCTTGGGTCCGTTCACTGAAATACACACACATACCCATTTTAATCGTAAACAATCGTACCTCAGTATAAGAATACATTGCTTGGTGAAAACACTAAAATACTTGCACATTCCCCTTTTAACCTACTTGGTGAAAACACTTTGTCGTAACTGTAAACAGTCGTATGTGCTAGCACCGACTTCTTATGGTTAAATGGGAATGCGGAATAAGACGTCAAACATATAAACAGTCTTATTTCACATCCTCATTTTTAACCACAAGATAGTGAAACGTAAGAGAATACATTACTTGGTGCACTCCGGTACTTGGCTTCTTCTTCTCGACCAACACTCGATGGAGGAGTGGTGGAAGGACCTCGTGACTCATTTTCGTCATGATGCTTCTTCCCGCTCAAAGAACACTTCAACTTTCTGGCCTTATCTTTTACTTTTGCCAACACCGACTTCTTGTTATGGTGGTTCCCATCGTCTGCTTGATCTTGGTTCTTTCTCTGTTTCTGTGACCAGTTTGAGTCTTCAACTACGAAAAAAAAAGCAGCAAAAGAAGTTGATCAGAATTCTAGAAACCGTATTCTCTCCATCATTTTCTTTTTTGCACAAGATTGAATCTAAAAGAAAAAGAATGAATATTACTTTGCAAAAGCTGTTGGAACGTCAGGGAGGTGGTTTGAGGTTTGGCACTTTTGAAGTGCAACAAGTTCTGAAGTCGTTGAGCATTTGGGACGTCTGAGGCGGTTTGCAAATCGTCTGGCCTGGCCATCGTTACGAACTCGGGAACATATGTGTACACAACTCTATGTCGAGTTGTTGCTATTGAAATTGAGGAAAAAGAATGAAAATAAAGAGATGGTGGTGATCTATTTCCATGCCTTAGTTTGAGGCTCTTTTGTGAACAACATATGATATGTAGACCACCTCACTTGAATTTAGGTTGACCAATCATTCTCCTTTGAAATAGCCTTTTTTTTAGTTTTTTTTATAAATTAAAATCTGTAAAAATGTATATATATATATATATATATATATATATATTTTTTTTTTTTTTATCTCTTAGGTTCAAAGTAATATAGTTTTTACGGTGTTATTCCATGATACTGTATATGTGAATCACCTTCATGTTCTCTTCAAGAAATACGTATACAAATTATACAGAATAAACTTTATGAAATTTTCTTTTGACAAATACAAGTACAAGATCAGAAATCAAAATTTAAAACTCTCTAAATTGGTAACAATATTGATGGGATCTCTCTGGCAGATTCAAGGGACGATAACACTGGCTTACTCCGGCCTTAACTCGGTCCGTATTATATCAAATGCCCACTTTCATTAAGGATCTACGGATGGATAAGTACTATTAAATCCTCAACCAACCAATTAGAAGAGACCACACTTGTAGTTAACGAGGCATAAAACAGAAACTGTCTTGTCTGTCTTGTCAAGAAGTGAGCAACTATGTTTCTGTCTCTGCTAACCTTCTGGACCTTAAAGCAATATCAGTTCCAAATCGAAACAAAATTGGGTATGATTACATAACCTACAACCCTTCTTGGATTTGGATATTGTTGAATGGATACTAATTAAATATTTGATCTCATATAAGCTTTTCTTTGGAAGTATATGATATTTATATACATGTTTACTATTAATGAAATTTGAACCCTTGGCATCCAGGAAAGTAGGGTTACCGGATACATTGATAAATTCAAGTTGTTTTGTGAAAACTTCGTACACGCCAAAAATGTATATTTTGGAGTGTTAAAGTGTTTACCTTGATATTTATCAAATGTGATGATTATTTGATGAAGTTTGCATATATGATACTTTTGGTTTAATAAATCTTGAAAATGCATATATTTGGGATATTTTGAGAAATAAATCATAAGAATGTTCTTTTACGATTTATTCCTCATATATGATTATTTGATGTAACCCACTTTTGGCATTTTGATTTTATAAATCATTCGAAAAATGTATATGATTGAGTTGTTGGTCACATTTTGAGTGTCATTACTTATTTGGAAATACTTTTTTGAAGTTAAGGTGTGTTTTGCTATTTTCCCCACTCTTTGAGTCAATAATAAAAGATATTCACATCTTCTAGACATAAGCTGCATAAACTTTGGGGGATTGTATTTTATTGTTTTATACTGACTGTTACTGAATAGTAAATTGAATTGTTGATTTAGTGGCTCAATTTTGACTCCGATGATTCGTGGAGACATTTGTCCAGTTTTATTTGATCTATGTTGAGCTTTTGATATGATATGCATATATTGCGTTGTTATTCGAAAGTTAAGGCTCTAAGCTTCGCTCCTTCGACTGATTGTTCGCATCGGATCTCAGGTTTACAAGTTTTAAGTATGTTGGTCGTTCATTTAGAGTCGTGTAAATTAGGTTGTAATGCAATGGATCCATAGATATATGTGTCAGTCGTGTTTTGATCAGTGAAGAGTTTTAATGTTCTCGTCTTGGAGTCATAAGGTTTATTCATATGAGTATTTTTGATGTTCTCAGCTTGGACCCTTTTGGTTGTGAGAAGAGAGAAGTTTTGAGGTTCTTTTCTTGATATCTTTGGGTTTGGGAAAAAGGAGAAGGTTTGATGTTCTGGCTTTATAACCTTTGATTTTAGGCAACTGAGGAGTTTTGTTGTTCTCATCTTATAACTTGAGGACTGACTAAGTAAGGAGTTTTGATGTTACTATCTTAGCTCCAAATAGAGTAATTACCAAGGCTTGTATGTTGGGGGCAATTTACTCGTCAACACATCTTGATGTAGCTTACCCAGTGTTCCGCCACTTGATGGAAACAAGTCTCACCCCGTTAGCGAAATACGTTATTTATGGATAATGTATTACATGTTTTCCAGTGTTGTTTTGGGTATGGTTTGTATCCGTAATTTATTGGTTTTAATATTTTGGGTTTTGTCCATGTTTTAAGGTGTTCTGGATATTAATGATTTATTCACGTTTTCAGTATTTGAATATTAAACATTATCCACGTTTTGAGTGAATATGTGGTTTGTTCTCATGATAAATGGGTCTTTCATAAATGAGTTTTCACCACGAAAATGGTGGATTTGGATAGGATATTGATTTTTATATCAAATACATTTCATTTTGTAAATTGTGATTCAAATAACATCTTTTCAGTACACCGTTATTATTAAAGATGTAAATTGTTTGAATTTCACTAGGCGTTAAGTCTAAATCCTTTTATTTATTGGCATGTGCATAAGATCCTATTCGGGAAATGATACTAGTGACACCGTGATGAGATGAGTGCTAATTAAAGGCACAAGAAGAAATTAGTTATCCGAAAACATATTTCTTATGTTAGAAATAGCGATCTGTCCCTAATTATAGGTTTGAAATATTTTATATTGATGTTAAATCTTAGATTTCCTTTAGAATGGGAAATTGTTAGAAGTCATATAATTTTTTTTGATATTTTAACTTTTAACATTTATTTAAAAAAAATTATAACATAATTATTAAAAATATTGTTATTAATTGAGATATCAAACATCATGGTTAGGGCTGTAAACGAACCGAACGAACACGAACGGAGGCTTGTTCGTGTTCGTTCGTTTAACTTAACCGAACAAACGAACGAACACGAACGGTAAACGAACGAAAATAATTGTGTTCGTGTTCGTTCGTTTAGAAATACGATGTGTTCGTGTTCGTTTATGTTCGTTCGTTTAGAAATACGATGTGTTCGTGTTCGTTTATGTTCGTTCGTTAACAAATTAAACGAACGTAAACGAACGAACATAAACGAACAGTCTTAACGAACATAAACAAACATAAACGAACATAAACGAACATGCCTAAACGAACATAAACGAACATAAACGA
>NC_037529.1:7320134-7338353 GCF_001531365.2 Cynara cardunculus var. scolymus | reverse complement strand
AACTTCCCGCCGAACGGTTCACGAACGGTTCGCTGAACGTTCGGTTCGTTTACAGCCCTAATCATGATGTATCTAAACGGAAGAAAATAAAAGGACGGCAATAAATTTATTTGGTGGGTCCATATGAGGTTGTTTATGGTGCTCTTAATTTAGATAAAGAGTAAATTACGGATTTGGTCCCTATAATTTTAAATTTATTATAAAAGTGGGCCTAGAATTTGCATATTCCAAGATAGCCCCTAGAATTTGTGTTTTTGTAACATATTGGTCCTTACCACTAACAAACGTAACTTGTATGTGTTAAATGAGAGGTATGTTGATCCTTACCATTTTTTCCTCCTTTCCAATTCCTTATGTTAAATTGTAAAACAATAGGGATATCTGTGTATATAAAGGAATCTATCTCTCTCTTCCTCCCCACTTTATTGTTGCCGTCGAAGTACCAAAACCAAAGGTGTGAACAAACCCCACACATTAAGGCATGGAACCGTCGGTTTAAGATAAATAAGAAAGTATCAAAAGAGTACTGAGCTCCTTATCAGAGGGTCGTTGTTTCAGAGCCTTGTTAGGGAAATCACACAAAATCTGTGGTGTGAGATCTTAGAGATAAGATTTCAGTTCGTTTTTTCTTATGTATAGTTTACATCTTGTGAAATTAATCATGGTAGATTTGGCTTGTTTTCTAGCTTTATGTTTCTAAATCTGGTTGATATATACATAGTAGAGATCTATTTTTTTTTATTAACCTGGATATCCAACCCGCTATGCGAGCCGACTAATCACAAGGCGACCGCCTGCTTTGCAGATAGCCCGGAGTCACCGCATTTGAACCTCCGTGGCCACAAGGAGATTTTCATTCTTCCTTGGATTTGAACCTGAGACCTCCTGGTACTTTTGACCTTTGGAGTCAAGCTCAAACCAATCAGGCACCACCCTTGTGGTTCATAGTAGATATCTATTGAACTTAGCGTATATAGTTTGATTTTATACCCAATTGTTTGGCAATAATAAGTTATGGAATCAAAATGATGATTCGCCTGTTGTGTCTCTATCTTGTCTGAACTCTGGTATAATATTTTGTACGTTTGTTCCTAATGACAATTTTTTGATTTGTAGTTGATATGTTTGTTGTTTGAGTTTCAGATGGTAATACCATTACAATTGAGGGTTGTCGTAGGTGAGCGGTCATTGGAGGTGAGGTTAAGGGCTGATGAAAGTTGGTTAGGGTGATGTGGATCGTGCGATGGCTGACAAAGTTGTTGATTATGAGACGGTGTCTAATATATATATATATATATATATATATATTTGTGTATGTGTGTGTTGTCTTTTATATATAATATAATATGTATAATTACATTTATTTAAATGAGGAAAAGACTATATTGTCCCTCATTTAACGAATGGGAGTTGAACGAGTGTTAAAGGCTAAAACAATTTGTTATGAAAATACAAATTTTAGGGACTATTTTGGAATAAATAAATTCTTAGAACCAAATTTAAAATAAATTTAAAACCACAAGACTAAATCCATAATTTACTCTTAAATTAATTACTATTTACACTATTTTATGACTTTACGATTATTTTTTATGTTATCCTCTTTCCGAATTGGAATTAATTTATACGATCACATATATTAAAATAATTCCACTTTTTAATAGTGCAACTATCCTAAATGGATCCATTTTTCTATACGATTAAAAAAATATTTTTTATATTAAAAAAACATATCGGATATTTTAAAAAAAGATCTGGTTTAAGTACTCACTCACGAAATATTAATAATTATGTATATTATAAATATTTTATGAGAAATAGATTCGTGTTTATATTGCTAATGTTTTAAAGCATAATTTGTTTCTACAACTCTACATTGGCCTTAATTTCGAGTTTATGACTGAGATGCATACTCTTATTCTCCCGATTGATTTATAAGTCTTAGGTTTTGGTTTTGGTTTTGGTTTTTGTAGTAAGTTCAGTAAGTGCTTTTAGTTTGGGATTTCAATTTCTATGAGGACCGGTTTCGTTTTAGTATTATGGTATTGTGAATCTAGTGTTTTGGTAGTTCTAGGGCAAGACACTTGGTTATGTTATGATCACGATATTTAGACAGTTATAGGATCAATATAAATATTATATACTTCAAAAAAAATATTTACACAACGTAACAAGTGTAATAAAAAAAATTAGTAGGATGTTCACAAGGTTCACATTATGTTCATAAGTGATATGTTTAGATCTAATTTGTGTTCGCAAATTATACCAAATCTTTGTAGATTTAAAGTGTTCACAATGTTTTTTCAAACAATAATATTATTTCTAAAAAGTTGTTTACAATATGTTTATCGTTCATATTTCGTTATTCATATTTCGTTATTCATATACGTGTATGTTATGAAAAGATGATAGAGAATAAATAAAAGTGATGACAAAGTGTAGAAATATATTTTTTTTAATTCTTATTAAAAAAAATTCAACTAATTTTTCATAGTTTAAGAGGGTGTTTAAGATTGCTTATTTGAAACAACTTATATTTTTCTACAAAAGTGTTTATCAACGTATTATAAGTTAAAATGGTTTAACTTCTTAAAAAACTTCTTATTACCGGTATAAGTTGTTTATCCAAATACTCAAAAATGCTTATTACCGATATCACAACAAAATAAATTAATAAATTATTTTTATAAACAATCTCCGACACTCTTCGAATATCAAAACCATATATGAGATGATATTTGTGGAAAAGGGTAGGATGTCCACGCTGGCATCAGGATACTTCTTGTCTGGAATCCAGATATTGCACTTTGTCCTTTGCACTTTTCCCTTTTTGCCCCATCAGTTTTCCCCTCCGAAATATCTATCCCCAGTTTCTATCGTTCACACGTCACCTGATTTTCGCAAAATTTCTCAAATTTCTCCTCACAATTGTTACCCACACACGCTGATTCATTGGAATCGCTTGATTTTGCTCTACAATTCGTTGTTATGGGAGACGAAGTGAGAATTTCCGACTATGATGTCGGCGGTGCAGATGACGACGGCCGAGTTTTGGAGTGGGAGGTTGGGTTGCCCAACGTCAACGATTTGCCGTCGTTGTCACAGTTGCTGATATCGGCGGAACTGGCATATGCTTTCAGCATCACGCCGGAGACTCACCGGAGTATGAATGACGTCGATCGCGCTTCTCGCGACACACTCGCGAGTCTCCGAGGGCAGTCGCAGCATCTGATGAATAAAATTAATGATTTAAACTCGTTTAGTGATGATAGAGGAGAAGAGATGGTTGTGGAAGGCGAGGAGACCTTGGATCTGACTCGAGAGGGTTCGGATTCGAGGAAATTACGGAGAGTTGATAGTGGCGGTGCCGTTGGTGGCGCTGGAGAAGCAGATGATTCTTCGACCAAGACATCGAAACGGACTCGTTTGGTTTGGACACCGCAATTGCACAAGCGGTTTGTTGAGGTTGTTGCGCGTTTAGGGGTGAAGAACGCGGTTCCTAAAACGATTATGCAGTTGATGAACGTTGAAGGTTTGACGAGAGAGAACGTCGCCAGTCACCTTCAGAAGTATAGGTTGTATGTAAAAAGGATGCAGGGGTTATCTGACGAAGGGTCGTCGCCTTCGGATCACTTGTTCGCTTCAACTCCTGTTCCTAAGGGTTTGCACGATTCCGGTGGCGGTGGTGGAAATGGAAGTGGAATGCCCTATCCACCACAGCTGGTGCCTATGCCCTACCCACCACCGCAGATGGTCCCTAATCCGGCAAGTGGTGGCGGCCGTGCTTATCATCATCACGGTTTCGAGTCACATTCACATCCATATAATTATAATATTATGATGCAGCCAAGAGACTGGTCTGGAAACAATTTTGGTTCAATTTCAGCGTATCAGCACCGTATGACTTCTAACGATGAATAGAAATTCTATATCCAATTTGGATAATTATCCAAGCAAAGAGAGGTGAGATTTTCGTTTGGTTTTTTGTAAACACTTGATGAAAGTTGGCTTAATGCTCTTGCTCTGTTACCTTTGTCTTATCTTATCTGATCGGAAATTTCAAGAAATCAAGTCTGTAGGCAGCTTGCCGACTTTCCGTAGTTCGATAAATAAAGTAAATCAAACCACAACAAATCACATGTAGGAATCAGAAGTGACAAAGCAAACATTATGTATAACGGAAACGAATATAACAATCAATGAATGAAATGTTGCTATACAAGTTATACAATGAATGAAATGTTGCTATACAAGTTATACAATGAATGAAATGTTGCTATACAAGTTATACAATGAATGAAATGTTGCTATACAAGTGTTCAGATAATAGCTTTTTAGTGTCATTTTTCAATAACTTCAGCAATAACCTGGTGATCTGTTTCCATGTGAACACTGCAATATTTTTTGTTTATTAACCTGGATATCCAATCCGCTATGCGATCCGACTCGACTAATTCCAGGGCAACCACCTGCTTTGTGGGCCCGAAATCACTGCCTTTGAACCTCCATGCCCACAAGGGGATTTTTATTCCTCCTTGAATTTGAACCTGAGACCTCCACGCACTTTTGATCAATGGAGCCAAGCTCAAACCAATCAGCACCACTCTTTTGGATTGGTGTTTGCAGGGTATCTCAGTGATTTTTCTACATTCTTTGCTTTCCAAGTAATTGTTAAATTTCATTGTCGGTTCCTGTGATATTACTCAGGCTATCTCTATCTTATGGTTGATTTGGGAGGGAAAAATGGTTGGCAGCCTTGTATTTTCTAATTTGGGTGTGTATTCTGAAGACCCAAAAAACCATATATGAGAGAGCTAGCTAGGGTATAACTTTGGCCTGCCTATGCACCCTTAATAGTTCATTGGCAATATACAAAACAAGAATGAGATTCTAACTTAGAAACTCTTAAGTAATCCTCTGCAAGTTTCAACAACTTGAGCATGCCCAACTGGGTGGTAGTCTTGAAACAGTACATATACCCTCTGTGCTGCTAAGTTCATATGCAAACTTGAACTGTTAGTCTACAGATTATCTGTTAGCCGAACGTGGTTTTACCTTATCCAGGCAAGTTATTGGTTTGTTTGCCTCAATCTAAAGACCTGAACCAAGTATTTCTTGAGTTTCTTCATGGTGTGATTCATGATTAGGCTGTAAAGATTTCAGAGGATCTACAACATTCCAAGTTGGTTGCTTGAAAAATTATTCTTATTGTCGTCTGTCTTAGTTTAGGGCATAACATGATCATGTTGATCAGCATATTTCGTTCTTATGTGTTAGAACTTAGTACATATGAACTGCATCATTAATCAAGTTAGTTAATACTTGATGGAGTAAGGCTCTGCAGACCAACATCATGGCTCAATGTTTTTTCCTTCTTATAAAAGGATGGTTCTTCTTCATCCTATAAGAAGCATCATACCAACATCCATCCGTGGATGTGGACAGATTGCTGAATTACATAAAATACGATCTTTTTGGTTCTGCATTGAAACGGTAAGTTTGGGAAAGTACGCTATACTTGAAATCTCCTTCTGTGGTCCTTTAATATAGATTTACCGGTAGACTTGTGCCTGTCAGGTTGCATCAAAATATTTGTAGAGAAAGAGAGGCGAAGTCTGCTGTAACTTGGGTTTATCCAATGATCAAGTGAATGCTATCTCGACTATTCAGTTGCATTCAAGCAGAAGATGGTTGCTGCCACATTGCCAAGGATTATTAGGTACATACATAATTCAAACTTTATTCATAATGTTGCTTTTATGTTTTCAATTGAGTTTTGGTACCATTATCAATATTGATGTTTGGTTTGTTAAACAATAAAGTATAAGAATTAATAATACATTCTTATTTCTATCATAAGGAGTCAAGAGGAGGTGTCAGTTACGTACAATCCCTGACATTAGATCCAATTAGTGAAACATGTGTCTGTGCAGTCCATGATCAAATTATGTAGAACTATGCACTAATAGGTAGCAACAATACTCGAAAAAGTACCTAAAAGTCTTAAAACAATGGGTAAAACCAGGAATAAAGGGGGAAAACGAGGTCTTTGAACCGAGTGAATATGATGCATTTGAAATTTAAGCCAAGGGTGACCCCAAATTCCAATTGGTCTGGAAGCGTCCGACCCAAATCTCGTTACAAGGATCAGATAGAAAGCCATGTCGATAAAGTTATACCGGTGGTCTTTCTAGTTTGAAGAGCAAGTCTAAGGGGTGCTCGACACCTATTCCTCTAAGAACATGTCCAATAGTTATGCTAGATTTTTTTCTAAAATAGAGTATTAAAAAAATTATATCCTAACTTGAAATGCTACTTTATTTTAGCAAATTTAGCATTAATAAATATTCAATACATTTAATAAAATATTATTCTTCTCTTTTAAATATTTATTTTGAATACTTCTTATTCGTATATAGAGTTCTATAAATTTCTCCAAATTTAACCACAAGGGTCGTGCATTATTGGTTTGAGCTTGGCTCCAAAGGTCAAAAGCACCTGGAGGTCTTAGGTTCAAATACAAGGAGGAATAAAAATCTCTTTGTGGCCATGGAGGTTCAAATGCGGTGACTCTGAGCTATCTGCAAAGCATGTGGTTATCTGGGATTAGTCGGCTCGCATAGCGGGTTGGATATCCAGGTTAATCAAAAAAAATCTCCAAATTTGGAGATTTCCGCTATATCTATTTTAACATAATTGTTGGTACAAAAATTTGTTAAACCTTCAAAATCTCTATTTTATCGTAGCCATAGAATATGAATGAATGACCTAAATCCCACTAGAAAGACTAGTTAGAAAAAACATGTTACAACACTACATGTGGAAAAGAATGATATATAAAAAGAAACATAATTAAACATGAAAAACATGTTTAATAAGAGGATGAAAAGGACACTACACCTTTTGAAAAACCTTAACTTGAAGACTTACTCAATAGAATGAAAAAAGGAATTAATTCGGTGTTTGGGATTGCTTATAAAAACAACTTATTGACTTATTTCAGTATGATACCGGTAATAAGCATTTTTGAGTGTTTGGATAAACAACTTATACCGGTGTCAAACCAGTAATAAAGAGTTTTTGAATACGTTAAATCTTTCTGACTTGTAATAAGTTGATAAATGTTTTTGTAGAAAAGTATAAATTGTTTCAAATAAGCAATCTCAAAACACCTTATAAGTTGGAGAGACTAATAAAACATATTGTATTAGTTTTTGAAGATAAATCATACAATATTACTTGATATTTGAGGAAACAACCAGTGAAACAATATAGAAGCAAATGAAAGCATTGAAATTAATGATGGATACAACTAAGAATGCTATGCTATAAATCACGGATCATTATGGCCTTCAGCATGCGACTACGTTGGCAAAGGATGGGTTTAATTTGTCTAAATACAAGAATTGGCCTCCTTTAGCCTCAGGTTATTTAGTGAGTCAAAAAATGTCCTCTCACATTAATGTCCTTGGAGACGGGCTCCGTGTGGGACTGGTTGGCATTGTCAGTAATCAACATTTTGCCTAAATTACGAATTATTACGACATAAAGAAGAAATCAACTAAAGATGATAACCCAAGGCCATGATACTCGGACGTTAATTACACAAATAAGCGATTTAGGGGTTGTTAATTAAAAATTTACCGCCTCTTATCGGTAACTAGGGGGTGTTTGATTTGATGCATTGGTTTTAAGGGATTTAAATTTCGTAGAAGGACTTGGAATTAGAGGGATTTGGATTTCATAGGATTTTGAATCTTTGGTTTGTAGAATTGGAACGAAATTGACTTTTCATTTTTTTTTATAAAAAGATTACAAAAACCAAATTATAAATAATTGATAAAAACAAATTATAAAAATAATTAAATTACCTTTATTAATTGATTATTACAAAACAAATGATTTTAATATATTTTAAAATATTATTACATACAAATCCTATAAAATCTCATGAAATACCAATGTAGGATTTCAAAGCCCTATATTTGTAGAATTTCAATGAAATCCCACAAATTTCAAACCAGGAAATCTTTCAAATAAACATATGATTAGAATGAAATTCAATTCTAAATCCTTTTAAAGCTTATCCAATCTAATCCGACAAATCAAACATAATCTTATCGTTTCTTACCAGGTAAAAAATGATTGGTATTTACCAATAATATTATTATACTATTTTGTTAACCAAGAAACTTACCCGAACCAAAGGGCCTTTGGCCTAGCGGTATCGTAACCCTTGGCCTTCTATGAGGTCAGGGGTTCAAACCTCACCATAAGTGAGGAGGGTGTGTGAGTTTATTTGTTGCATTTGCCGTATATAAATATTATATACTTCAAAAAAAAAAAAACTTACCCGATAAGTAACGATGGTTGCTCTTACTTCATTAACGCTTATTGTATAAGAAACGTTTACATGAAGCAAGTTGAAAAAAATATCCTTTGAGATCAATCATGGTCTAAACAGATTCAAACGTGTGTAAAGTAATATTGAAATTAAAAATAGGTAAAGAAAGCAATGGAGTTTGAAGAGAAAATGGTAGTCAAAATAGTCTGCCTCCCATTTAGCCCATCACTTCCATGCTCCAAATAATGCATTTGCTACTTGCTACCATCCAATATTTTATCATCTATACATGAAAAAGAAAAAGAAAAAAAAAACATATATAATAAGTTAGTTAAGAAATCGATGTTGTTTTGAATAATCAAAGCAACGAGTTGAAGCGCGCTATACATTTATGTCACGATGTTATGCCACTTATAGAATGGCACGTAGCAGTTCTTGATTATGTACCTTTACATTCTTCTTTTTAAAACGTCTATGTGACAAAAAGTTGAATTCGACAACCAAATCACATTTTGGTGGAGATAAAATAATGTGAACTTGATGACTTCAATTTTTATGATGAAGAGGATGCTAACAAGAAAGAAAACTTAACATCAGTTACAACCTTTTTCTTCAATAAGATTCGACTTCTTTCCTTTTTGAAATTCAAAATATATTTATAAAATGAGGTATCTGTAATATAATAAATCATTTATTTTACGTCGTGTTCTCAAATTTAAAAAAAAGTAAAAGAAAAACAGGAAATGAATAAAAATAGCTTTTATTTGTGTTTTTGAAGATGAAGGAAAGAGAAGAAAACCTTAAATAAAGAAAACAAAAGATGTCATTTTCCTTTTAAATATACCCTTACTTTTTATAACAGGTTGTAACTTATGGGCCGTTTACCGAACGTTTACTCGGGTAAACACTTACCAAGTTACGTAAACTTACCGGATGAATATGGTAAGGACCAAGAATCTTACCCGATAAAAACGAAACAAGGACCGAAAGTCTTACCCGGTAAGTGAGAGTAACAACTCTTACCACGGTTAGTGTTTACCGGGTAAATTGTTGCATACGATGTTTTCGTGGACTAAAATCTTGTCCGGTAAATAAGCAATAGTGTTGAATTTCATAAGTAAGCGCTTACCGGGTAAGTAATTAAGTAAACGGCCTATTAGAGATTCTCTGAGCCCACTAGACCCCATTTGCAAAAGAAGCCCTTTATAATTTATAAGTAATTTTGAAGGGAAAAAAAGCTATAACCGAATGTTAACTCTTTTTTTTAATCAAATCAATTCATTTTTAAATAAATAAGTAAAAATATTAGCCTCCAACTAAAGGTTGGATTTAGATGAAAAAGGTAAGAAGATATTAATTAAAGATCTACATTAATATAGTGTACTGAAATGTATCAAATTAATTCTTGTGATAAACGATGTTTATGAAGTGGGATTGAGATTAAAAGTAATCATGTGTTTTTTTAAGCTTCTCGCCTTGAACTCTTATTCTTACACGACCATTCGTTCTAAACTAATTGGTAAGATTTTCAAAATCAAAACTAGCAAATTTTAGAGTAAACCACAAATTTGGTCCATGTGGTTTGTTAGAAATTATATTCTCCGTCTTTACAATTTCAAAATTACAATATGACCATTGTGGTTTGCAAAAATATTTAGATGATGTCCCTCGCTCCAACGATTGTTAAAAATCCATTCAATAAGGGGTAGTTTTGTCTTCTTCATCAAACTTTTGTCTTTTTACCTAATCAAAATCAATTTTATTATTTTGGTTCTTGTGGTTTTTTATTGGGTAAAAGGCGAGAAATCAATAAAATAACGAAAATGCTCCTCATTAACAAAATTTCTTAACAGTCATTAGAGGGAGAGGCCAAAACCGAACATTTTTAGAAACCACAATAATCATGTTGTAATTTTCAAACTATAGAGACGAAAAGTATTTTTTTTACAAACAATTTTTAGTTTACTCTAAATTTTATTTTTAATGTAAATATAATTTGAGCTAATTTATTTTGTGTGGGTAATAAGGTCATTTCCACCAAAGAATTAGATGGTGATTTGCATAATTTAAGGGAAATTTGGCTCTATTACCATTTATTTCAACCCCGTGTGGTCATGGTGGGTGAAAAGTTTATAAAAATCATATTTTATTTCATAAAAACTTTCATTTTCTAATCTATTTTTTTTATAATTTATTAAAATGTTTCTTGGATCATTTTAATACCATAAACTACTTATCTTTCATAAACAAGGACTATTGGTTGGATGATCAAGAATCAAAATAACACAATACATTGGTTCGTTGTACAAGGGATGTCCTCGTACACATAACATCCGGAGTTTGGGTTGAACGTTGTCACCTATGACTTAAATGTATCGTCAAACGTTAATTCTTATAGAATAGGGGGTGTTCTTGCTTCACCTTAACTCTAACGAGTATATAGGTGTTATACTCATTCCAAATGATTCCTTTTTGGCAAAGGAAAGGGTGATGGTACGGTACGCTCGTACTAAAACTTGTGATTGTCTGGAACGAGTAATAAACAAAACAAAACAAAACATAAAAATTCATATCATATTAAAAAAAATTGCAAATTAAAACAACAAAAATGTATAAAATGAAAAGAATATCGAAGAATCAGTTTTGGAGGCCCTTTTCAAAGATTCAGATAAAGTGAACATTTTAACATCGATAAATAAATGACCTTCTTAAAAACTAAATTTAGGAATCTAACATCCGATGCATTCTATGTTTTTATGGAAGAATATTGTTTTAAACCAAATTGAATTCATTAAGAAGATATGCATATCAAGTTAATATGGTTGACATCGTTGTCTTTCACCATCTAATAAACACGACACGTTATCAAACGTTCATAGTTTCCTTACAAGAAGGTCCTATCTTCATTTCCCATCAAGTAAACAAAGCACGTTATCTCATTTTTATTTCTCAACATGTCGTTATAACAAGACCCACAAAATAGAATATTGAGTATCTAGAATAGTATTAAACTGAGTTAGAACTCGAGTCATAACAAGGTAGCTGTACTGGAAGGTGCGGCTAGATCACCTCATTTTCAGGGAGAGCTAATGCTTGTTGGGTATTTATGGCTACAATACAACAAAACTTGACCTATACGTTTGACAATTCGTATCAAAACAATAAATAGTGGCATTGTATGAATACATGATGTAAACACCCTGGAACTAAAAGCTTCAAATGTGGCCAAAAAGCACACTTTTTTCCTGTACTCCTGCAAGTACTCTCACTTTACTTTCTGGAAAGTGAACCAACCAATCATTTTCCACCTTTTTTTGAAGTAAATCCAATACAAGATTTGCCTGTTTCTAAACTCTTATAATTATGCAAGAAAATGTATTAAACAGAAAACAAGATTACTATAATATATATTGCATCAGATCCTGGTATTACTGGCAGAATCCACCAAGTTTATTGAATGAGTGCTTGGACTGGGCCAGTCTTGTCAAATCTTTCAAGCACACCCATTAACAAACTTAATTCAATTCAAGAATCGAAATAGAAAGAGAAGACACAAATAAAGAAGAATTAAGATGATTATGTTCTGACATAGAATAGAATCAACTTACAGGAATCTACAGATGAACAGAATCAAAACCCTTTAACAAAACGCCATTGATAGAGCTTTTATAGCAAAAGAACCCAGCATTTGTTTGGCTCGAATGGCTGGCTTTTGGGCTTCAAATCAAAACACAAATGAAGGGCTTCTTCACCTTTTTCTTTCCTACCTTTAATTGCACAAAATTGGAATCAAATCTATTTACAAAAAGTTGAGGTTTGAATCAGAACCTGGGAAAGATCTGCTTTGATTCAATTTCTGAACCTGAATCAAAAGGTGCCCTTGATTGCATCCAGTCTCTACCATCTGGACAAACCATTCTGTTCATCTAAAACCCAAGTTCTATTTCGCCTACTTGTCATTCTACTGAAAACTGAACTGGATACACTCCGACTTCTGTTCATTGATGAACCATTAGAATTTGAAGACGACCTTAATCTGCCAAAGAATGAGAACATGTTGCGAAAAGCTCTGCCGAATCCACCTTCTCCTCTAGTCCTTCCCCTTCTTGATTCCCACATGATCCTCCTTGGCGTACCTGTACTGTTATTGAACCCACCGTCCATTTCTGTGTAGACAACCGGAAGCTCTCTCTCTCCACCGCCGGCTCTTCTACCCCCGGCAAACCTTCCAACTGCGAATCCACCGCCAGGTAATCTCCATATTGTCAATCCAACTGTTGCTGATTCCTCTTCGTTTTGCTCCGAGAGTTGTAGATTGTTGGAATTTGTTGAATCTGTTGGAAGTTCTTGTCGGCAAACAGGGCAAGAGTTTCGAAGAGCTAGCCATGGGAGAATGCAATTGGGATGGTAGATGTGTTTACATGGCATCTCACGAGCTTCAGCTCCGAGAACGAACGCTTCTTTGCAGACGGCGCAGTGCAATTCGCTGCTGACTTGTACATCCGAGATCTCTATTGCAGGCATCGACTCAACCGCCGCTTTAGACGCCGGTGGATGTTCTCCACGACCTAATCCGTTAATCTCGATCTGCGATAACTGATCCAGCAACCGGTCAAACCCTGACCCCATCAGAAACTCCGACATCGTCGGCGGCAAAGGCTGCAATCCGGAACCTGCTCCGTCATCATAGTACAACTCAAAACCTCTGTCTCCACCCCCTGAATTTTCATCATCGGTACCTCGAAGAACAATAACCGGATTAAACGGAGACCTGTCCCCTGCGTTTCGGCGGCGGAGCCTCAGATCTGAGCGGTCAGGAAAAGGGCGGCGAGATTCGGGTGTTGAAGAGTCGACGGCTTCAATGAATTCGCCATGGCAGTAAGGACAGACAACGGCGTCTTGGGGGATTATTCTGACGATGCGTGTACATCTGTAACACCAGTAGGAGGCGGTCCTGGACATGTTGACCAGCCGGTTGACCGGTGGGTATCGGAGATCCGGTATGAGAATGGAAGTGTGTGGAAAGGGCGCGCACACATATACCGAAAGGATTGATTGGAGGAAAGTGAGAGGAAATTTGGTGGTATTTCACGCGTGATGATATTGATGATGGTGGGTGTCTTTACTTGGCTTGGCTTGGCTCGGCTCCGCTCGGCTCGCCGACGTCAAAACCGTTTTCTATTTTCTTTTATGAGTGTACATACACACACATAGGTGGTATCAAAGAATATACCTATCCCACTTGTATACATATAAAAATAGGGACACTTATCTATTAATAGCATTTTCAACATATTTTTTTTTTTATGACAACATCTCCAACAATTATGTTAAAATATAAAATTTTGGTATATTTTTGTTTCAACGACTATGCTATACCGTATATTAAAATAGAAAAAAGATGAAAGAAATCCTTAAAACTTCGTATAGCATTCCCCTAAAACGTGAGTTTGTATGTACAGAAACATGTATATCACTACAACAAAATCGGGTTTATAGGACACTCTCAACTTCTAAACGTCCTAATAAACCTCTTTATAGGACTTAGTTTATAGGACCAAAAAAATAAAGTGTCCTATATAAAGGCGTTGTAATAAGTTTATATGACCACATGGATCGCCCCCGGGGGCGATCCGTACACTATGGGGGCGATCCCCCCCTCCCCCCATAAGTCTTTAAAAAAAATTCCTCAAAAGTCGAGATTACTGTTCATCCTCTCGTTGACCGTGTTTGACCTCGCCCCGGGGCAATCCGTACTGTACCCGAGGCGATCCGAGTAAAAAAAATTTATTTTTTTGATTTTTTTTCTAATATCAATTTCACTATAAATACCAACCTCCTACTTCATAATTTTTCACACCTTCCCTTCCATTTTTTTCTCATATATTTTACTCTCACAACTCTTAACCCATTAAACACAATAAACCATCACAACCTTTAACCCGTACGCATATTTACGTAAAAAAAGCGATATAAATTGCGGAGGAGGGTGGTTGTTGGCGGAGGAGGGTGGTGGACGGCAGCTCTTGACGGTGGTCGTTGGCGGCGGAGGATGGTTGTTGGCGCCGGAAGGTGGTGAGGGGCGGCCGATGACGGTGGTCGGTGGCAGCGGATGGTGCCCGACAACGGCGGATGGTGACTGACGGCGACGGACCACGGTGGTCGGTGGCGGCGGAAGGTCGCTGATGTCGTTATACGGTAGTCTATGACGGTATGTCGAAGAATGGCTTCGATATTGGTCGGTGGGATGGTCAAAGCTCGGTTTTTCGCTCGGTTTTTTTAGAGAAAACGGACGGTGGGATAGTCGGTGGTGGGGATGAATGGTCCCCCACGTCCAATTTATATGAAACGTTAAGTAATAAAACAAAATCATCGTCAAATCAACGTCAAATCGGCGTCAAATCGACGTCATAGAGTTTTCATATCATGAAAAACCGCGAAATCAGATATAATGTCTTATTTTTTCTCCAAAAATCAACTAAATATTTTTTTTTCGTAACCACAATTATCATCCGGTTATTTTATAACGAAAAACCGTGAAATTTAAAATTAAATACGTAAAAAGACACACTTTATGTATTTTTTTCATTTTTATTAAAAACACCCCTTAATTATACAGATAAAAATAATTTTTGCTTCTCCATAATTATAAAAGTTTATTTTTAAACCTTTACCCATGAAATTTGGTTCTAAAAAAGTTAAAAAATACAACTTCAATGGCGTATCAGTTTTATTAAAAATACCAAAAAATGAAAAAAAAATACAACAATTATCATCCGGTTATTTTATAACGAAAAACTGTGAAATTTAAAATTAAATATGTAAAAAGACACACTTTATGTATTTTTCCATKTTTATTAAAAACACCCCTTAATTGTTAAATAAAAAACACAAAATGACAAAATAGAGGTCAAATTTCGTCAATTTGATATTATATCTGATTTACGAAACCCAAAACAGATAAAAATATTTTTTGCTTCTCCATAATTATAAGGGTTTATTTTTAAACCTTTACCCATGAAATTTGGTTCTAAAAAAGTTAAAAAATACAACTTCAATGGCGTATCAGTTTTATTAAAAATACAAAAAAAAAAAAAAAGCCGGATCGCCCCGGGTACAGTACGGATCGCCCCGGGGCGAGGTCAAACACGGTCAACGAAGGATGAACAGTAATCTCGACTTTTGAGGAATTTTTTTTTAAAGACTTATGGGGGGATCGCCCTCGTAGTGTACGGATCGCCCCCGGGGGAGATCCGTGTGGTCATTCCGGTAAAACCTCTAAAATGTGGTTATTTTGTGGCAAAGGGTTGTGTAAACCGGTTATTTTTATAAATTTCCCTACTTTTAATATAAAGCGTCTCATTAACAACTTTATAGGACATTATTTGAAAAATTGTCCTATAAAAACAAATGTTCTATAAAACATTGATTTTATATGACACTTTCTCAAAAGTGTCCCATAAAGTTGCTAATGCGACACCTTGTATTAAAATTGTCTTAAAAAACTTGTTAATACACCTAAAAGTGTCATATAAACTTATTACAACATCTTTAGATATGACGTTTTATATTTTGGTCATATAAATTAAGTTATATAAAGCGGTCTATTGGAACACTTAGAGATTGAGTGTGTCCTATAAACCCAATTTTGTTGTAGTGTATAGTCCGACCACATTCAAACTAAACCACCAAAAATCCTGCACTCACACCATCTTACCGGCCATGAAGAGTGCATCGCCAAATATGGCAGTCTCCCTCGTATTTTGACAGTTGGAGTGATTTGGGCAGCAAAAATGAAGGTTTATTGGGTTGTGGAAGATGCTCTAAGAGGATTCGTAACGGGGTTTATGCATTCTTAGCAAGTGTACCATATACAGTAAGCAATATTATGAGTTTCCTCGACTAACCAGATAAAAATAGATAGATAATTATAACTGGTTGTATTGGATCGAATTGGATTACTATATTCTTAATATCCACAAAGTGGATTGGTAGTTTGTTGAATATCAACTCAAATCTAATAAATCGAGCTGGTTCAAATTTAATTATCAAGGATGAAAGGTTTATTTTATGGGAAATGTTGTATCTGGTATTTTTATGTTACTTACTCATGATTTTTGTTTGTGTTTGTTTGTTTCTTTTGATTTATTGCTCATCGTTTTGTCAATATTTAGAGTAAACTACAAATTTGGTCCCTGTAATTCATTGTATGTAACAATTTTGGTTTTTACAGTTTCAAAATTACAAATTCATCATCGTGATATGAAAAAACAACCGGGATTTGGTCTCTTTCTCTAACGACCATTAAGTAATCTCGTTAGATAAAGGGTATTTTAGTCTTTTCATACTTTTATCACAGTTTTCTTCAATAAACAAGAAATTGAAAAGTCATGGATCATTAATATAAATAGTTTGTTTTAGGGAACAAATCCAAAATTTAAGCATACCATAAGGACCACCAGTATAATTCACGCTACATTTTATTTATTAGAAGTTTCAAAATGTTCTAATTTAATATATAAATCTATTTTTTATAATATGAAATAAATTAATGGGTACCAAAAAGTTGATTGTAAGTGGATATATATATCCATTTGTTAAATACATCGATTGACATCTATTCATGTTTTTTTACATTTTTAAAGTAAGATGAACTCAAACTCTGCCTATATATCAAAACTCGTACTAAATCATAAATTAAGTGCATGCAATGTTTTTTCCGTATTTATTAAGGCTACTTATAAATACATGTGAATGGTCGTTGCAAAAACCGTGTGTTTTTGCTTTTTTACGAGGCTTATGCGTTTAGCCATATTGGTACGAGGCTCATAACTATATAAGATCATCTCCAAAAGAGTTTCTATCAATTTTTAAAAAGAAAAATTGTAGCTCAAAATCTATAAAAAAAATTACGACCAACTCCAACAATATCTATGTTTTGAAAATTCAAACATTAATTATAAATTAAATTATTCAGAGCGTTTAATACTTCAATGAACTTTTAACCAAATTCGAGAGTGTTAGGGGAACAACTAAAAACACATTCGTCTACCTTGACATAAAACGTTAAAGAGATCTTTAAAATTAGAGATGCTTTAAAATACATTCTTCTCCTGCCACCACTTCCGCCACCACCCCTATATATTAAAAAAAAATATGTTGGAGATGCTCTAACAATCTTTAATGGTGGTGTTCGTTAACATCGTTAATATATGTGTTAAAAAGCAGTGTTCTAAAAGCTCGCTGCAATAGATGTTGTGACTCACGACTTGTGTTTAATGCTACGCTAAACTCGCGATATATCATGGTCTAATGTATGGTTTTTGTTACGCCGTTTATGATTTTTCTTACATTTTTAACGTTTTACTTGTTAGCTTTTAATATATACCATAATTTTAAATTACTTAACTATCATTGACTAATTAGTAATATTAGAAAATATATGTTTATATATATAGTATTATATATAATATAAAGATTTGTTACCATAAATCATGCTTTAAAAAATCATAACCTCCTAACTCCTAAGACTAAGGAGTTGTTTGTTTATCTCTTAATAGTTCCATTAAAAAACAACATCTGAATCGTGAAAAGGTGAATTTTATTTGACAAAAAAAAAATAGTTTGTCTCTTAGGGTGCGTTTGGTACACTAGACATGGACATAACAGAACAGAACAAAGATCTTTGTCCCATGTTTGGCATGAATTTTATGTGGAACAGACAGGAATAGAATGAAATAAAGTGGAACAGACTTATATTTTACCAATATAACCTCAAAATAAAACTTAATTCTCTTCTAAAATATCAAATAAGTCTCTTTTTTACATTTTATTCATTCTTTAAATTTTATTTATTGTATTTTATGTTTCTTAAA
>NC_037529.1:7311012-7319909 GCF_001531365.2 Cynara cardunculus var. scolymus | reverse complement strand
ATTATAATTTAATAAATTACATAAATTAATTAAAATAAACAACTTATCAGGAGTAAATTTGGTCATTTTACTTGTTATGTTCTGTCCAGTTCTATCTTACCAAACATTGAACAGTTGTTCTATCATGTCCTGTCCTGACACCAAACACACCCTTAATGGTTTTAAAACCATTTGAATAATTTTGTATTTTGGACCTCTCTTAATTATTCAGCACCCTAATTTAATTGTAAATAATTACCAAATAATTATATTTCATTTTACACTATATCATAAGAGTCTCTTAATCATTTAATCATTTTGTTCAACAACCATCAAATGAAATTTAGTGTTAAGAAGTTGACCATTGAAGTAGTGACCATCCATAACCATGAGGACCTTTTTAGGCTGGTCCCCAAATAAAGTAAGTTTAGATGGACTACAATGTCTCCTTCCAAATTTTTATATCCAATGTTAATAATTTATGTTGTTCATGTATCATTTATTAAATATGTTTTATTTTATTTTGTATAAAACAATGAATTTAAATCTTATAAATTGTGTCTCTCATTTCTCAATGCACCCAAATCTCAAAATAAATTATGGTATGTTATGTTGCTTTTTTATTATTTTTTTTACTGATTAATAGTAAGTACTTGAAAATAGGAATAGGAGAGAGTGAATTTTTTTTTTTTCAAAATGGGATAATTCTCCAAAAACTAAAGAAGAGAGGAAATACTTTTGTTATGTTATAGAAAATTTTAATGACGCAACTAATGTTGAAATATCAAAAATGAATAATTTATTGGAGTTTCGTACGAATAGCTGGCAAAACGGTTCATATATGAACTATATGTTTAGATTTTTTTTACCTTTACAGTGTTTTGCTGTGAAGTTTGAAGTGTAAAAACGTGGTCTCATGGGTCTCACGTGAACCCAACCCTAATATGTATGTGTGTGTGTGTGTGTGAATGATTAAATGTAAACCACCCAAATTTGTATAAACCATGCAAACCACTCTTATCCGTCGATTCATTGTTTAATTTAATAAAATTGTTTACTATAATATTTTTATTGATGAAATTGTTTCATATATGGTCGTTTCTATATTTTAATGAAATTGTTCATTTATTTATCTAAAATTAATATAATTAAGATAATAATAAATTTGTCATAATTACAAAATAAAAATGAAAATTATGATTGGTCGAATGAGTATGCAAAATAAACCTCCCCTATATATATGCATGTATGTATGTGTGTGTGTATATATAGGTGGATGTTCAAACGAGGACACCCCTGTTTTATGAGAATGCGAGACCATTTATGAGCCTCCAAATTATTTAACTCATAATTGAAATTAAAACAAAATAAAGTAACTTAATTATGGATAAATACGTTATCATTAACCACTTGCCATCTTTTAGTGGAATTAACAAATATTATATAAATGCCCTGAATTATTCCAAAAAATATATAGTTTTACTACAAGTACTTGGCTATATCACACACAGTTAAATCAAGACCATGAGAAGCACAAGAAATATAAAATGCTCTATGATTTATATCTAGTACTTTCTTTTGTACTCCTTGATGTTTTTCCTTCATGTTTGAACCATTATGATAACATTGTCTTGCACATCATCTAAATCCAAACAAAGACACTTTAATTTAGCTACTAGAACATCAAATAGACCTTGGCCCGTGGTATCATATACCTTTAAAAATCCTAGAAAAGATTCATCAACGCTAACAATTTTAGAAGAAACATCTACATACCTTAATATTAAGAACATTTATTCTTGATGACTTATATTTAGAGTGCAATCAAGAATAACACAAAAATACTTTACCTCTTTTACTTTATTAATAATTTCACATTTAATTCTCCTAGCAAGCAAAGTTATCAACTCATTTTGAATTCTAGGACCAAGATAATGAACATATAAATCATCACTTGTAATATGTTGAACATGATTCTCAATAATTGAGTCAAATTCAGCCAACATCTCAATCAAGCCAAAAAAGTTACCATTGCTATTTCCATACAATTTTTCATTACTTCCATGTTGTAAGATTATGTTTTGCAATAAACTTTACGATAGAAACAAACCTTACCAACTTTGTCAATGTTTTGATTCTTTTGAAGTCTTAGCCGCAGTCATACAAAGTTTTTATATTCATTACATGATCTATACTTGTTTCATGCTCCTTAAGTTTAGAGCTAACGTGTGACTAATCCCAAAATCCGTCACTTGTTAATTGAATGTTTACATGTCTTCTTTTAAAAAATCTACAACAAAACCGAAATACTTTATCAAGTTCTACCATATACAAATCAATCTCAATCAGATTTCTCCCTATTTGATAAATTTCTAGTATACCATGTGGCAGAAAATTGAATTATCTTTTATGACAAACTTATCAAGAGATCCTTTTTGAAATTGAATTATCTTTTGAATTTTTTTTTTTTACGTTTTTGACATCTAGAATCATATTTTCTAACCCTAGAAGACATTTAACCTTAAATAAGTAAAAGAAAAAAGATAAGAAACAATACAATATGAGTGAGGATCACAATGCTACTGTTGCATACGATGGCTATTGATGCTTCCTCTTCCCAAGTCGTGTCCCAAAAGATTTTGATTGCGCTGCAAAGAGATAACACATACACATATATTAAGAATTTGAACCTAAACAATACGAAGTTTGTACATAATTTGAGTAATTAAGGTTCAAACCTAAACGATTAAGAATATGAACCTAAACGATTTGAACACGATTTGAAGTTGAACAATGAGTTAATAATCTGAAATAAACATAATTTACATTCTGATTTCTTTAAATTCTTGTTGGATGAAAATTGAAATCAATGTTATCATTTATTATTTAAAATTGACAGCAGATGAACCACTTTGTAGAGATGTTATCCATTTTATTTTATTTTTGATTAACCTGGATATTCAACTCGCTATGCGAGCCGACTAATCCCAGAACGACCACCTGCTTTGCAGATAGCCCGGAGTTACCGCATTTGAACCTCCGTGGCCACAAGAGAATTTTTATTTCTCATTGGACTTGAACCTGGTGCATCCAATAAGGAATGGAATTTACCTCACCTGCTAATTTGTTATGCTAGATGTTGGCTATTGTCTTGCATAGTGCACTCGTGGCAAAAAAAAGACCTAACCCGCTAATCCAACCCGAATCCAACCCAAAATTAGCAGGTTGGGTTGAGATTTTCAACTCATTTAAATAAATGAGTCAACTCGTCTAACCCATTTAAATAAATGGGTTTTCAACCTGTTTTCAACCTGTTTTCAACCTATTTATAATATTATATAATTTTATTTTATTCTTAATATTATATCTAATATTCTATTTTTTTATTTTGTTTTATTTTTAATTAAAAATCCTACGGTCATGAGATGAAACTCCAAATTCTAATCGCCTCCATTACTCTTAATCATAATGAAACCCTAAGAAAACCCTTTAGTCCATTATTCCATTATCGCTTCCAAAATCCAATCCAACTTATTTTGAACAATATATTTGTTGTGGTTGTGTTTTATTCAAACTTTGAACAATTTGTTTGTATTTGTGGTTATGTTTTATTCAAAAAAAATTAAACATTCTAGTCCTTTTTTTATTTGAAGTTTTAAAATTAAATGGGTCAACCCAGGTTCAACCCATTTATTTAACAGGTTGGGTTAAAAAAATCGTAAACAGATCAACCCGCTGTCAACCCATTTAGGTAACAGGTTGAGTTGGGGTGAAAAATCTCAACCCATTTAATTAAATGGGTGGGTTAGGTTAGGATTTTCAACATGTTTAATAAATGGGTTGAACCCGAACTCAACCCAACCCAACCTGACTCATTGTCACCCCTAACTCCTGGCTCTAATCCTGCTCTACTTTTGGAACTCAACGAACAACAATGGATAGCGGATTAGGTTGAAGTATTGAACTCAACGGACAACAATAGATAGCAAATTGGGAATTAGGTTAAAATTGACGAACAAATTATAGATTTTGTGATAGCAAATTAGCAATCGTTGAGACCTAGCTTTCTCATATGTTGAAAAGTCAAACCTAAGAACTAAACCAAACACGTTAGACAAAAATCTCCCAAAATCAAATTGTTGTGGTTGTCTTTGAGTATCTAAAACCAAATCATTAGGCATCTTTGTATTTTGATCCCTTTGGGGATTTCAATCGACAACCGTTGAATCAAGAATAGATAGAGGAAGAAGTTTAAAGCAACAAAACGTCTGTCACTCTATTTTGATGTTGATTGGCAAGATTAGATAGGCGCCGATTAGAGGTAGTGTTTAAGTGGGATATAAAACAAGCCCCAAACAAATGTGAAATTTGTGCCTCAAAATTTCGAGGGTCCTGCTTTGAATCTCATATTTAACAGGCTAAGAAACGGACCTATTCATTAGAATAGATAAACGATTGAGATTTGTTTGTATGATTTATATGAATGACTTGGTTTGTACTTAATACTCCCTCCAAAATATACGCATGTATATAACTATATATATACACCAACCTAACCAACCATCTCATTTTCATTTGTCGGAATAAATCTTTTTACATAAGAATAGGAAATTAAAACGACCAAAAAATTGATTGTGTTTCATCGAATGTTTTCTAGTTATAAACATTTAGGGGCCGTTTACCCGTGTAAATATTTACCAAGTCACATTACCTTATCAAAAATATAATAAGAACAAAGAATCTTACCCGGTAAGAACGAGACAAAGACCAAGAGTCTTACCCGGTAAGTGAGGCCTTGATGGCGACGACTCTTACCACGGTAAACGCTTATTGGGTAAATTGTTGCATAAGATATCGTTTTGGTGGACTAAAATCTTACCCGGTAGGTAATCGATAGTGTTAAATTTTATTGGTAAGCTCTTACTGGCTAAGTGTTTGGTAAACGGCCTCTTACTATCATATAAAAACAAGTATAAATATAAAACTATGAAGTTTGCTTTTTTGGGCCTTTACCATGTTGAAGAAAAGGGTTTGGTTTGTTGCCTTATTGGGTCATGGCCCGACCAACCTTAGATTCTACAACAAAATTGGAAAGTTATTTATCCTAAAAATACCATATAATTCACGTTTAAATATTTAGTATATGATATAGTTTGGTCTAATGTTTTTATAAATAACTTTAAGCAATCTAGACTCATTCGTTATTGTTTTTTATATATAATTTGCATGATTAAAAACTTGATTATGTTTAAGATAATTCAGATTTAAAAAAATGAGATAGTTTATCAATCTTAATTGAATGTCAATACTGATGAGGTGTATCAAGATGCATTGGGTCAATTCTCTTCTAAAGCACAATTCATGGGCGAACATAAGATTAAAAGTGACCAAGGCTTAAATCTCTTTTTACACTTCTTACACGATCCTTCGCCTATATATATATATATATATATATATATATTATATCAATAGGATAATTAATTCTTGAAGTATAACACATATAGATTATAGAATTATCATCAAAAACCCTAAAACTCATATGTAGTTCTTTTGAAATAAAGAAAAGGTGGGGTTAAGTTTTGAAGATGTTTCAAGATGATTCGATTAACGATGAATCTAGAGATCGATGATTAATAAACAATATGAATGACATGAATTGCTTATTGTGTTTCTTCGATTTGTTGTATTGCATATCATTACTTCCCTCATGTTGTATTTGATTTGTCTCCATTCGATTAGGTGCTTTTTGATCATGATCTATCCGCATGTGAGATTTTATCTGGTTTTATACACAACACAATTTGAGTTGAATATGCAAGAAACATCAAACCCTTACTATAAATATGTTATTATTGATTCTAACAAGTCTAGTTTGATATCTATAAAAATTATGGCAAATCGTTCGTTTATCAGAATTATGCATACAATATGTGTTCAGAAACCTTCCGGTGTCTAATCTGAATCTTTGTGAGTTGAGCAAACTCTGATTTTCTTTCTATATTTTGGCTAAAAGTTAGGTTTCTTTAACCGATTCCAGTTTTAAACGAAAACAACACGATTTTTGGAAAATTCTTACATGATCCAATCAAATCAAAAGACATTCATCTAAAACTTGTTTAGACGTAGTTTTGATTACATTATATGTATGATTCAATTCAAAAAGCTTTTATATTGTGAAATCTGTAACAAATCAATTGTTCGTCAACATATAACGTGAAGTAACTTTTTGTATTCATTAGAATATCTATTAGAGTCTGTTTGATTTGCAAGATTGTTTTTAAGGGATTTGGATCCCATAGAGAGATTTGGATTTGGAATGGAACGGATTTGAAATTATTGGTGTATTTGGTTTGTAGGATTTGGAATAGAATTGGATTTCATTATTATAAATAGTTTATAGAAAAAATAATAAATGATTATAAAAATAATTGAATTACATTTTTATTAATCGATTATTAAAAAACAAATGTTTTTAACATTTTTAAAAACCTTATTACATACAATCCCGTGAAATCCCGAGCATTCCCTAAGGATTTCAAAATCCTATGTGTGAAGGATTTCAATTAAATTCTAGGATTTCAAATTCGGTAATCCAACAAACCAAACATGAGATTGTAATGAATTTGAAATGCAAATCCATTTCATTCCTTTTAACCAAATGGGACCTTATACATTACGAGATTATTGCAGTCTAAAATTCTTATTAATAAGGTCAAAAGTAACATTATCAAGTCTAGTTTAATTCTAGATAAGAATAGAAAATCAAATTCTTAAATATATTATATCACATGCTTGACAGATTGGAACCACATGGGAGTCCCCAAATTTTTTTTCATTAACCTGGGTATCCAACCCGCTATGCGGGTCGACTAAGGGTATCCAACCCGCTATGCGGGTCGACTAATCTTAGGGCGACTACCTGCTTTGCAGATAGCCCAGAGTCACTGTATTTGAACCTCCGTGCCTCTGTGGCCACAAGAGGATTTTTGTTCCTCCTTGGATTTGAACATGAGACCTCCAGATACTTTTGACCTTTGGAGCTAAGCTCAAACCAATCAAGCACCACTCTTATGGTTAACTATTCGAAATGTTTCTAAAAGGTTTTTAAAGTACATAAAGCATTATTTGGCGATCTACAGGGAAAACTCTTATAAAAGATCGTAAAATTTATCTACTTTCATCCGTTTGACAAAAATCATGTCATATACTTGTACGGGCCTTTAATTTTCTTATCATTCGCGTTTATTCTATTTATCATTTACTTCTACGATTTATTATCTCATTCAATTCATATCTATTTGGTTTGTTTTTCACCTGTACGTGCATCTATCCTCATTGATAAACGTTTATTTGTCTCATAATGATCTTGTCTGGATGCCTGTATTTTTTATACACATTTATTCATACTTGTGCTTAATTGCATATCGTTTGATTTTTTTTTGTATTTGTTACATGTGTAATATCTTATCTTAATTAACTTTTGTCGTTGTGCATCATATGATTGTTTACTCAACATCCCTGTATCGTTTATGTCTAATTATTCACTTGGTTGAAATTTTTACGGTGTTGCAAGTCTTGCAACACATGTATACTGCATATAAAAACATATTATTCGTTTATTTATTGTTGGTATAAGCTCATCGTGTTTGATATTTCTATTGTCGCACGTGTTGTGACACTTTGACTTTAGGAAGATAGAGCTACTAACCACTTGTCGGGGTACTATAGGCACGTCATTATAACACCTATGTTTGTGATACTATCCATAATGGTGTAATCAGTCCACCACGGCTCATCTTATATGATGTAGTAGAGCTATCATGGTATGATGGGGATTTTGTTCGATAATGCATATGGGTCGGACACTTAACCCTGACTCTTAATTCTGTGTTTAACAGATGGCAACATAGTACCCAACACCCCATCTCACATTTTGTACATGTAGATTTGCAGCCCGATGTACATGCCTGTGTGGTAATATATGTCTGACAACACTCGTCGTATTTGTTTGTGTGACATGATGCACAAGCATATGCATTTTCAAGCCCAATTTGATCCATCCCATTTAATCTGTATGATCTATTATCTGATATTCGTTGGAAAATATTTGCATTTCTATTGGCTTGTCAAACCTTTTGTTCAGCTATTCATTATTTGTATTATTTATGTGGGTCATTGCTAAAATGATATAGGTTTTATGTATGTTATTACACATGACATATTGAAATGTATATACTTATGCTTTATAAATGTAATATACAACATGTATTAACAACCCATGAAGTCATTAGGTGCTAAGTTGATTACATGAGTATGCATCTCATGATACACATTCCTATTTGCTTATCAAACCTTTTGTTTATCTATGCGTTATTTCCATCAGACGTGTATTTACATATCATCATACACATCGTTCATACATTTTTTTTGTATCAACCATGTATTCACATTTCAATACTTTATTATCTAAGTTGTCATTTTCTAACTAAATTATTATCCAAAACCCCTAGGCCTTATTTTTCGGTCATTACGTGTCGATTGATAGAGAGATGGTTGAGGAGATGAGGGTTTTGAATACAATTCTCGTTGTCGCCAAGGATGATGATTTACAAAGAGGGGGGGGGGGAGATCTACTGAGGAGGACAAGATGATTTACAAAGAGAGGATTTCGAACATTATTCCCTGTGTATATGTGCGGAGCAGGGGGGGAGCGTTGGAGTTTACATCATGGTTGAAGCTAGGGGTGAACACGGGTTGGGTTGGGCGGTTTATGACGTTTTTTCAACCCAACCCAATTACGGCGGTTTGAAAAATTTCAACCCAACCCAACCCATTCAAAAGTATAACCCAACCCAACCCAACCCTTACGGGTTAGGGCGGGTTGGGTTGGGTTGGCGGGTTACTAAAACTCATAAAAT
>NC_037529.1:7296350-7310212 GCF_001531365.2 Cynara cardunculus var. scolymus | reverse complement strand
GGTTTGGGTTGGGTTACGTTATGCCAACCCAATTTCAACCCTTCTAATTAGCGGTTTGGCGGTTAGCGGTTTGGCGGTTTAGCGGTTTGGCGGTTTGGGTTTAATCGGGGTTGTTAGCGGTTCGGGTTGGGCGGGTTTCGCGGGTTGGCGGTTTTTTGTTCACCCCTAGTTGAAGCGGGTTTTCGGAGTCTGCTTCTGGTTCCTTGAAGAAGGTGTACAGATATGTTTGTTGCAAAAGGGGGGAGGGGTGAGAGAATAGGTGGTGGTCAAAGATGGTGACCTTTGGGGTTGGATGGAGGTGGTGCCAATTTTTTGTTGAGATGGTGTCAGTTTTTGATCGGAGATGGTGATTGGTCTAAAGTGGAGATATACAAAAAAACCAAGCCTAAATGTTGGCCTAAGTCCAGCCCGGAAACATTCGGCTGGGGGCAGACCCGAACCTAAGCCAAACTCAGAAAAGCCTAAAAGACTAGACCCGATCCCACCCTTTTCAACCCCAAAGCCCGCTTCAGCCTAAAAAACCCAACCTTTGGTTTGCTTGCTTAAAACATACTTGGAATACCCCGTTCCATACTCAAAAAATCTCGGGAGACATGATCAATTTGAATATGTGATATATATTAAACCGGTGGATTTATTATATACTCTATATATATTACACAATATATACAATAATACAAACAAATCATATTATAGATATTTTAATTTCTTAAAAGAAAATTAAAAAAAATGGCACAAACAGAAAAAAAAAACACCTCTTACTTGGACATATTATTTGAACAGAGTTAGAATCAAAGATGATTTCAAGAACAAAATAAGAACTATGAAGATGATTTTTAGACTTAGGACTTGTTTGTTTTTTTAAAAAAAGCTCTTAATACCTCTTAAGTCTGAATCGGTTAGACGTTTTTATTTTCAGACCGTTTGATTTTTTTAAAATAAGAGTTGAAAAGCTTTTATTGTCCTCTGAATTTTAAGTGGTAGTCTAAACTCTTAATGAGCTCTTATTCACACATGAGGACACTATATCGATCTCTCGTTCTCTCGCTTGATTTCCAGCTACCAAATCATACCGATCTATCCACATCATACGATCTAGACACCATATCGATCTCTCGCTCGGTCTCAAGCTACCGATCTATCCAAAACGATCTCTACAAATCGACCGATCTATCCAAAACGATTTCTACAAATCGATCTCTCCTATATATGAGTTATTTTCCGAGTATGATCAAACCAATGAGCAAGGGGATGATGGCGACACAATTAATGCAATATGAATATTGGTTCTAGTGGTTATGAGACTTTGTTCGTATTTATATTGATTCAGATTTCAGACTTCAGATGTAAAAACAAACAGTCTGACTGATTCAGATTTCAGACTTCAGCACCACCTCTTATAAATCAGAAGTGAAATCATAATTCAAACTTCAGCAACTCTTAAAAAACAAACACCACCTTACTAAAAATTAGGTCTTACTTTCAAAGTTTTAGCTAAAGTCTACTCCGAAATTAATAAGCAACAAAAAGTCCAAAATGTCCCTCTCAGAATTAGGCATAAAAGGTGATATAACATAAGCCAACCCTGGGGTTAATATAGGTGTTTTACTATGCCAAAGCTTTACCACCAATTACAACACTTTTGGGCAGTGTTTGCCTCAACATGGCATTGGCCATTGGGGCACTGTCTTCACCTTTATTAGGTTACCTTTTTTGGACTTATTTTCCTTTAATTGCATTTTACTGCATTTCCTTTTTTTTTTCTTTTCTAAATACTCCGGCTCTCTTCTTCAATTAAGTATCCACATTTTTATTTTAGTTTGTTTTAAAAATAAATGTCCAGTTTAAAAAATCAGTTATTTTGTGATGAGGTTCCTCCGAAATGACCATTTTAGTGATTAATCGATGAATAAATCTCTAAAATAAGTATTCAGACGCATAATTCAAACTAATATATATTATACTAGGATAATTTTAATTAGTTAGAATAATTAGTTGTGTTATTAACTTGTCATGCAAAGGTGACAATATTATCGACCAATCATGCTGAAGTGATGCACACATGATTAGTGACAGATTAAAGGGAGCTAGCGGATATCGGCTTCATCAGGCAGTTTTTTTAATTAACAAATATGATGGATTACAGAGTCGAACTTGACATTTGTCTAGCATTTATCGACCAATTGTGTTTGATTATAGTTTTAAAAGAAAAAGGCACATATCAATTAATGGAGTTGAACTTGGCATTTCTCGAGCTCGTCTATGATATTATTTTAAGCCAATAAGTTTTAGAAACTGATGAGTTTAATGAGAAATTTTTATCATGAAAATAAATTTTTATTTAAAACACATTGACACTTCAAAGAAATTTCTATCATTTATTTTTCTAATTTAACACGGTTTACACTTATTCTGTTCAAATACTTTCAGATAAAAAAACGACGTTATTGAGGGAAATTCTATACAGATGTTTATACAATTTTCGTGTGCAATATCTAAAACATGATCATTCAGCGATCTTTTATATGAAAATCGTAAGATTATTTTACTTGTCATACCACTACGAACTCAACAAGATAAGAACCTTCATAAAAACCCACTATTGAACCTCCTCCAACTTCTTTTTACGTAGGTTCGGTACACTTCTTTGTTATTAATTTTTTGTTTAAATGTTTATAAATCAATTACTTTAATTTAAATATTTTTTTTTCATTTATTTTAAGTAATAAAAACTAGAAAAATATATATTAAATTATGAATCAAATTTTTTTATATTGATTCTAATTTATATATTTAAAAGTATTTGGATATAGTAATTATTACATAACATTATTTTTTTTACCAAAACTAAAAAGATGCAACAATAAATAAACATACATTTTTGTATAAAAGCTACACTAAATACATCTTATTTATTTAGAATAACAATTAATTTTATATGAATAAAAACACTAAAAATTTAAACGTATTAAAAATAAAATATAAAAGAAATTGTAAAAAATTACGATATACAAAAACGGAAACAAAATAAATGAATATATTTTATAATTATTAATTAACCAACTTTATATTAACTTTATTCATATTTTTTGTAAATTATAATTTTAAAAATCTCTATTAAATTGTTTGTCACTAATCCATAATTTGTATCATGGGTATTTTTGTTAGCCTAACTTTCCCTTCCCTGATATTATAATAGTTGGGGTTGTTTATTTATCTCTTAATAGTTCTATTAAGAGGCAACCTTTGAATCGTTAAGAGATGACTCTTGTTTGACAAAAAAAATTTTGTCTCTTAATGGTTCTAAAACCCTCTGAATGATTTTGTATCTTAGAACTCCCTTAACCCTGAGAGCCCTTATTTCATTGTACACAATTACCAAACAATTATATTTCATTTTGCACTATATCATGAGAGCCTCTTAATTATTCTGACCACTTAATCATTCGGCATCAAACCATTCAACAATTGTCAAACAACCTCTTATATTTATATGAATAGTCATCATATAATTATGGTTTTTAATTGTTATAATATATATATATATATATATATATTTTGACAAATTAACTAATAAACTAAATATATTTGGTAAAATGTAAAATGATCAAACAAGACATATTGAAAAATTAATCAATTACAACATTTTATAATATAAGTAAAACAAACACTAATAATATAATATTTAATTAATACAAATAAAATAGCAAAGAAAATTAAATAATATAATATGTTAACTAATTTTTTAAAGTTTGATTACCATTAAATTGGTCAACCTCTCACATATTCAAATTAATTAATAACTTTTCAAAAAATATAATTAATAATTAAATTAAATATTTTATCGAAATCATCATCGTAGTTTTATTATATAAGAAACAAAATAAATATACTTTGATTTTTATTTAACTTGTATAAACATTTATAAACTGTTATATTTACTTTGGCTTATTCGGAACCTTTTAGAGTTAAGACCTCATTGTAGAAGATTTTTCATATCGAATGTGGGTAATGGGCTGTCAACGCATGCTTGGGAAGATACCTGGAGTGAACATGGTCCCCTAATCCATATACTCTCGTATAGATTCATAAATGGCCATGAGTTTCATAATAACTCTACGATTTATGACCTCATACATCGGTTTGGTCATACGTGGCCGGATGAATGGATTCAACGTTTTCCCCAGTTGCAGCAAATTGTGATTCCTTCCCCCAGTCTTTCTGAGGATACGATTAGGTGGCTTGAGCCTAATAATAATAGGCAGTTTTTTACGGTGAAGGTGGCATGACAAACTTTGCAAGAAGTGGGACCGATTGTGCATTGGCATAAGGTGGTTTGGAATAAAGCTTACATACCTAAACATGCCCTCTGCATGTGGATGGCATGTCAGAAAAGATTACCGACCCAAGACCGCATTTGCCAGGGGAAACATGAACCCCCTGATCTGAAATGTGTTTTTTGCAACTTAGTGATAGAAACGCACAATCACTTATTCTTTGAGTGCGACTACTCGAGTAGTATTTGGGAAGTAATAAAGAGGGAAATAGGAATCCAACTGTGTCTGAACAATTGGGAGGATATCCTTAACATGGGGTTATTGCAGGGGTGGAAATTATGGTCTAGGGTTCAAAAGCTTGGTATCTCGGCTACGGTGTACCACATATGGATGGAAAGGAATAGAAAGTTCTTTGACAATCATTACCGAATTGGAGCTCAAGTAGTGGCTGGTATCAAGACTCAGATTCTTCATAGAATGGCTTGGAAGACAAGGAAAAAGCTTACGAGAATCAATGATCCGTGATCGGAAGGTTGGTGAAGAGTTTCGTTTCTGGGAGTTCTTGGTGATTTGCTCCATCTATTTTTTGACTTGTTATACCTTTCATTTTTGGTGCATTTCCCTTTGTTTATTTTGGCTTCTTATGGCTTGGTTTATAAGTCAAAGTTGCCGTAGTTTTTCTTGCTGATTTATAACCTTCTTTGTTTACTTTTACTTTTACTTGTTTTATAATTGCCTGGGGAGTTCTCCCCTTTCAGTACTTTTTGATAACTAATATATTGAATTAAAATTAGAAAACAATATAAAAATTCGATATGGTAAATAATAAATTTAAATAGTTAATAATTAATATTGATGTATAATTAAAATAAATAATAAAGTTAATATTTATTAATAATTAATATAAGAAAATTAACAATTAATATTAATTAGAGTTGTAATTGGAAAAAAAGCTTCAAAAAACTTCTAAAATACTACTCCAAATAACGTTCCAATAAGTTAGTTTATAAATAACTTTTATTTATTTATATTTATCAATTTGTATCAAACATTACACAAACATTTTAATTATAGAGGTATTTTGGAAAATTTCTATTCACAGTGTCTTTATGCTTTCTCTTTCAATATTATTTTCTAGTTTTAAATGTATTATCAAAATCCAAAACACTATATCAGTATATATTAGCACCATTTGTCATATATAAATACTATTAAATATATATCAAACAAAAGAATATTGCATCCCTGGTTTGTATCACATATAGGCTAATGAACATGCGACAAAAGTTTTGTCAAATTAAATATGAGTTCTCATAACATAATATAAATTAAACTCGTTGATGGAATTATAAAGTCATTTCTTAAAAACGATCATAAAAATATCAATGTATCTTTAACATAAAATATTCTACATCAACAATTATTACGATCTTTTTATCAAAAGATCGTTGTCTATCGTACCTGTATTACCAGTAAAATTAGTTTAAATGTATATAAGATCAGAAGTATGTATCGGTATATATGAAACCATCTTTGATAGAAGTATATGCATATAAACAGGGGCAGATCTATCCCTTAAAGACCGGAGGGAAATGCCCCAAGTTAAAGACCAAAAACGTTTGTTGATTAACTTAAATTTTCTATTTTTATCCTCGTATTACATGGTTTCCCATTAGTCCCATATGACCATATGCTTGCCTTCCCCAAGTCTCATCCAATATGCTCCCACTCCATTAATTTTCTGGATCCATCACTGCATATAAGTACTTATAATATAAGTCCGAAGATGAAACAATAAAAAAAAAATTGAGCATGAAAGTTAGAAGAAGGGTAGGGATGCTCTCTTATCCATTGATTAAAAGACATGTTGAGTTGGTCAATCAAGCCCCCTGCCAACATTTGATTCATTCACTTGCTGAATTTTATCACTTTGTTCAAACGAATTATAGCCCAGACCCAGACACAGCTAAAGCCTAAAGATCCAAAAATCAAAATTCTATTATAGGAAAATGTATTTAAAAGAAAAGGAAAAAGAAAATCACCCAAGTTACTGTATTTAATCTCTTCATAGCAGGGAGTAGTTGAAAACAAAACCCTAAAAGGGTTCTTTGTAAGAACCAATTCGCCGCCGGATCGATCTCTTTCACTCTCAGCTCTCAGTTTTCTTCATACATGTTAACTCAAACAGACACCATCGGTCTTCATTCTCCCCTTATTTCCTGTTTTTTTGGCAACCCTTTTCTTTAAAGTTGCTGTTTTTGCAATCCAATGTGAAAACCAGTTAAAACATGTTGCCAAAAATTGTTCCTTTTTGTTTTTTATTTGTCTTTGTTGTTTGATCATCGAGAAATTTGTTCTTCAGGTTATGAAGCCCGTGAGCTTGTATCTATTGATCGAAGTTTCGATCTTTATGGGTTTTACGAGCTGATTCTTAGCCTTTAGGTGTTTAAGTTATATTGAAGTTTGTTGATTTTAGTTTTCTTTTTAGGGTTTTTAGGGTTTGTGGTGCGTGAGTGATCAAAGATTGAATTTTATTGCTTAAGCCGACAAATTTCCGTGCGTATACCTCTGGGTTTTAATTATGCCGATGATTTTGGTTTTCTGGGTATAATTTTCTATCTTTTTTTATAGTGTTATTTGTGGTGAACGCATAATTTCATCCGTGAAGATGTTATCTGAATTGGGTAGGAGACCAATGGTAAGTGGTGGCGGTGAGGGTTCTTTTGGGGATGAATTGGAGAAGGAGATAGGATTGTTGCTTCGCGAACAGAGGCGTGAAGCAGATGATCGTGAGAAGGAGCTAAACATGTATAGGAGTGGCTCAGCTCCACCTACTGTAGAGGGTTCATTGAGTGCAGTTGGTGGTTTATATAATAATTATAATGGGCAAAACAACGGTTTGGCTTTCTCTGAGTTTGCCGGTGGCAACGGTTTCATGTCTGAGGAGGAACTTAGGGCTGACCCTGCTTACTTGTCTTACTATTATTCAAATGTGAATCTAAACCCTAGGTTGCCACCACCACTGTTGTCGAAAGAGGATTGGCGGTTTACCCAAAGGTTGCAGGGCAGTGGAGGGTCTGGCCTGGGAGGTATTGGAGATAGGAGGAAACCAAACAGGACTGATGGTGGTGGTGGTGGTGGTGGTGGTGGCAGTGGTGGTGTGTCGCTTTTTTCTATGCCGCCTGGTTTCAACTCAAAGAAACAGGAGAGTGAGAATTTTGAGGTGGAGAAAGCAAAAGTTTCAGCTGAGTGGGGTGGTGATGGATTGATCGGTTTGCCTGGTTTAGGTTTAGGTAGTAAACAGAAGAGCCTTGCTGAGATTTTCCAGGTGATTTTTTCTGCATATTTCGTTTCATTTCTTTTATGTATATCACATAACATGATCTTTGATTTTGTGTACTCGTGATATTGAACTTGTACAATGTGTAGAACTGTTGATTAATGTTGTCGGATGAGGATTATGTTAGTTGTTTGAGTTTTATGATGATGATTGTCGATGCAATTCGTTTAGGGTTTAGCCAATTCAAACTTTATAAGTTGAGATTGTTGAAGTAATTGTGAAAGAAGGTAATTGTTTGGTCTGATTGGTTCATCTTTTTGCTAGAAGAAGCTACACGTCTATGCTTGTTGAGCAATTAACTCACCATAAGTTAGTGGAAACTAATTAAGTCACTTCGTGTTTAGGCTGGAAAGCAGGTGTAATAGGCATAAGGTTGTTGGAACACCAGATAGAGGCCAAAAGAGTTATATCTGCAACATAGCAGCTGAAATCCCGAAACTTGTTTCACTCGTTACTGCAGATGCCAAGCAATTGTTTTTAATGAATTAACTACATCATAATATCGTTTGGTCTCTTTCTTGAATCATTTTTGCTGTTATCTAGAAATCTTTGTGTACATTCTAACAAAAACTGCATGGATAAATTCCTATCTTGCTTTCTCTTTTGAGATTGTTGTTTGGATGATACAAGATTGCATTCGGCATAAAGAAAGGAGGAAACGGAAGGCTGAATGGAATAGCTTGAACTAATGGCCATTATGCATTATATTTGGGAGTTCATACCAAAATTGTTGCATTATTATTAAAATTTACCATCTTTTTAAGTGTTTCTGTTCATTATCTTGAAATTTATATGAATGTTAGATATTTTTAAATTCTTGCAGTTATTATAGTGCTGGGTGATTATTGATCCTAAGATGTAGTAATGGAAATATCCCAACTTGGTATGCATGTTATGATGTCAAATGTGGTGAACTGAAAGTGTAGCATTTTTGCAGGATGATTTGAGTCGTTCAACTCCACCTTCTGGACACCCTTCTCGACCAGCAAGCCGTACTGCTTTTGAAAACAACGATGAAACCTTAGGTCCTGCTGATGCTGAGCTGGCACAGCTGCAGCATAACGTAAAGGGTCCACCAACATCATATTCTTATGCTGCAGCTTTAGGTGCTTCTTTATCAAGAAGCACGACCCCTGACCCACAACACATTGCTAGGGTCCCTAGTCCCATTCCTACTCCTATCGGAGGTGGGCGGCTTAACCCTTCAGAGAGGAGAAATCCCAACAGTCCGAGCCTATTTAATGGAGCCTCTTCTCACCCAAAAGATCCAACTGATTTGGTGACTGCGTTGTCTGGCATGAATTTGTCAAATGAGGCCATCGAAGAGTCGAATTTATCTCAGTTTGACAAAAATGCGGATGATCAGAATGCTTTTCTTCTGAATATGCCACGGAATCAGAAAAACAATAAGAATAACTTGCACTTTGATGGATCTTCTAGTAACTTTCAATCTCACTATCAGCAGATTGATGGTGGTGGAAGTTCATATTTGAACAATGGTTCAAGTGGGTACTCCATCAATTCACCACAAATGATGTCCGGTCAACATGGCAACTTGAATCTGCCGCCACTTTTTGAAAATGCTGCAGCGGCTTCTGCCATGGCGTACCCTGGAATGGAATCAAGGTTCACTTTGGAATCACAAAACATGAGGAGGTTGGGGAACCAAATGGCCGGAAATGCACTCCAAGCATCTTTTATGGACCCCATGTATCTCCAGTACTTAAGGTCAACTGAATATGCAGCGGCTGCCGCCCAAGTTGCTGCCCTCAACGATCCGACAATTGACCGGAACAACTATTTGGGAAATTCATACACTGACTTGCTTCAAAAAGCATATCTTGGAACTTTATTGTCACCACAAAAGTCACAATACGGTGGCGTGCAATATGTAGGTGCATCTGCTAGTCCTCACCACCATGGTTATTATGGGAACCCTGCATTTGGAGTGGGCTTGTCGTATCCTGGTAGCCCATTAGCAAGCCCGCTTCCCAACTCTCCTGGGGGACCAGGCAGCCCAATCAGGCTCGGTGAACTCAACACACGATTCTCTCCTCAAATGAGAAATTTAGGTGGCGGCAGTGGTGTGATGGGACATTGGCATCTGGATGGCGGAGATAATAGTTTTGCATCCTCTTTGCTAGAAGAGTTTAAGAGTAATAAAACTAAGTGCTTTGAGCTTTCTGAAATCACTGGTCACGTTGTTGAGTTCAGGCACGTGGATATAAAAATGACATTTTTCGTATCTTTTTTCCATGAAATTTTGCATCTCTGATTAAAATTCATTTATGGTTATCAGTGCGGACCAGTATGGTAGCCGTTTCATTCAACAGAAACTCGAAACTGCGACTGCTGAGGACAAAAACATGGTTTTCCAGGAGATCTTTCCTCAGGCTCTTACTTTGATGACTGATGTCTTCGGAAACTATGTGATTCAGAAGGTGTTGTGAAATACTTATCTTTTATTACGACTACAAGAATTAAATTCTGTACTCTTTGGAAACTTTGAAGTGTTTTTTGATAGACTGTTCCTATTCCAGTTCTTTGAGCATGGAATGCCTGCCCAGAGAAGAGAATTGGCTGGAAAGCTACTGGGCCATGTTTTGACACTTAGCCTTCAAATGTATGGTTGCCGAGTTATCCAGAAGGTAATAATATGAGCCTTATGATTCTTCCCTTCGTCATTTTGAGTCCATAACAAGGTATATTCTGATCCATTGCAGTTTTTCTTTATCTTTAGCATGAGCATTGTACTCATTCCTTTCATTTTGGGGTCCGTTAACAATTGTTGTAGTGTCTGATTTCTGTTTGGCAACATGGTTAAAATGTGCCCGGCAAGGTTTTATTTTCAGAATTCTATAAAAAAGAAATTATTTTTATTGGTTCAGAAATAACAGGTTGAAGTCAAATAGTTGATATGTGTTTTACACTTTTGATTGTTTAGGCAATTGAAGTTGTTGACATGGACCAAAAGATCAAGATGGTGGAAGAGCTGGACGGTCATATCATGCGATGTGTTCGTGATCAAAATGGGAACCACGTTATTCAGAAGTGTATTGAATGTGTCCCCGAAGAGCATATTCAGTTTATCATCACAACTTTCTTTGATCAAGTTGTGACCCTTTCTACCCACCCATATGGCTGTCGTGTTATACAGGTTGGTAATTTTGCTTGCCTTATATCTTGCATCTTTGCTACTCCCCTGTCCAAGATTAATACGACATATTGATTTTTGACACAATTTCAATCCAAAATCACCTTTGTGTCAATCAGTAAACATTACAAGATATTGAGTGGTATTTTGGATATTGATTTAGTTTTGGTATTTTTTTGTGTTGCAGAGGGTGCTCGAGCATTGCGAGGATCCAGAAACACAAAGCAAGGTGATGGATGAAATCCTTGCCTGTGTAAGCATGCTAGCACAAGATCAGTATGGAAATTATGTTGTTCAGGTTTGGACTCTGTTTCACTATCTTATTTGCTTATATCTTGACGTTTCTTTGTTGGGCTGATGCTTATTTTTGGTCGGTTTTTTTGAGCAGCATGTGTTGGAACATGGAAAGCCAAATGAACGTTCTATAATAATTCAAGAGTTGGCCGGGAAGATTGTTCAGATGAGTCAACAGAAGTTTGCATCCAATGTGGTTGAAAAATGTTTGACTTTTGGCGATGCTAGTGAACGCCAACTCCTTGTGAATGAGATGCTTGGTACTACTGATGAAAACGAGCCTCTTCAGGTTTCTCCCCTCTCTCCACAAAATTAAGCAAAACCAAATCACAAAGAAGGAATGCTTTTTTTTATTCTTGTGAATGAGATGCTTGGTACTACTGACATTTCTTTGTGATTCTATTTGTGAATTTGAGTTTGTTGATTCTTGCTAACATAGAAAAAGGACGCCGTGGATGCCACAAGAAGGAATGCTTTTTTTGATATCTTACGTTTATGATTTATGCATAATATTTGGTTGTCTTTTTATTCAGGCAATGATGAAAGATCAGTTTGCAAATTACGTTGTGCAAAAAGTACTCGAGACTTGTAGTGATCAAGAACGTGAGCACATATTGTCGCGGATTAAGGTTCATTTGAATGCACTTAAGAAATACACTTACGGAAAACATATTGTCGCTCGTGTAGAGAAACTTGTTGCTGCTGGGGGTATGCATTCACTTCTTCCCTTTCTCTGCATGTTTATAGTTCTGTGCCTAGTGTTCATTGTTAAACAAAGTACTTCTTGATTCAAAATTGGTGCACACTTTCACGTTCTTAAAACAACACCCTTTCTTCTTTAGCTGTACCAATTACTTCCTCTACCCATTGAAGTTGCAGACTTTTCGTTTTTGGACAATGGATCCAAAATAGGTATCTTGTCACAGGAACACTTGCTTGAATTGAAAATATTGTGATTTTTGTTAGACGTTTCAAAATGGCATTTGAATCTTTGAGATTATGACGGGTGGTTTTTCATACAATCTGCATTTGATGGTTGCAGAAAGGAGAATTGCTGCGCAATCGGTACATGCTGCATAGGAGGAGCCATAGGAAACGAAGTTGTACAGCTAACAAAGGCTAGTTTGAGCTACCCTTTTTCCTGTCTCTCTGTCTGTCGTTGTCTAGTGGCTGGTTAGGGGCCAATTTGCAAATAAAGTTTGCTTGTACTTGAGAACTGTACATTCTGTAGCTTTTTAAGGTTTATACATAGTTGTTATAAGAATCTGAGAAAGCTTGGGGGACGATGACTCCTGATGCTGGTGCAGAGGCAGTATAATGATATGATGATGATGAGAAGGGTGTAAAGATGATGGAAGAAAGGAAAAGGTGAGGTAGTTTTGTGACTGTACAAAAATGTTGCCCATATCGCAGAGTGTTTGATGTTTCTAGGCAGAGTTGCGCTATCGGTTGGTTTCACGTATTATGGCATGCTATTTAAACAGTTTTCTTATAACGTCCCCAATGCGTTTCTTGCTGCATTCTTGATTCATTATGTTGGTTTTCGATGTTTCGGTTTATAGGATTCTGGTCTTCTATTCTAAACCCAGATTCTTGTTTTAGTTTCTTGGAAATGGGGGTATCTGATGTCTGTGGGTGAGTTAGGTTGAAGAGAGTCATGCTGTCAGCATTAGGGTGTGTTTGGTATACAGACACGACACGAGTCGTACACATCTCCATGGTCATCCACTCATCCTGAATTTAAAACCTAGGCGTGATTCAACATCATCAATCTGTTTCACCGTCAAAAAACATCTATGGCATAATTTTAATATTTAGATCAACGTCATTTGCAGTTAGAATGTTGACTATTCAGAGTAATACTTGTGTGAATCAATATAAATCAGTTGAGTTTCCATCTCAACTCATGTTAATGTTTTTCATCACCGTTTGTTAGAAAACTGAATTTTTTGGAACATCAATCTTAGAGTCAGAAGCCTATGTTGGTTAGAGCTTGGGATCTTACTCTTGTTTTAGAGATTGGAGAGTACTTAAACTCATGCACTCAATATTAAGTAACAAGGAGTCAACAATGTATGAAAAATAAGGGTAGTTTTGAAATCCTAAATATAGATATAGGTTGGATTATCTCATATGGTCGTAATTTTTTTTTTCAAAAAGTTGAGTTTCATAATGACAAAAATTCTTCATGCCGATGGAATAATCAAAAGAGTGAGTGAGACATGAATGATAAAAAATGTATCAAGGTCTTTTAGGCAAGTAATTTTAGACTTTGAGTACTTAATAAAAAAACTTGCAAACAATAAGCAATACTATAAAATGAATGATCAATTAATTATTTAAGTATTTTCTTTTTCAAGATAATTAATTAATACATGTTTGGATTCTTATGAAATTCTTTTTAGGTCCTATTAGATGCTAACAGAATTTGTATTTTTTCTATTTACTAATTTTTTTGAACTAGTGTCATACTAAATTTTTTAAAAGACTGTGTTTTAATAAAAAGTAATTTAAAAGTATATTTTTGTAATAAAAATAAAAAAATGATATTTGAAGCATTTTAAAAAGAAAACAACAGAAAAAAGGTTTTAAAATAGGAAAATAAAAGTCTAAGTCATGTGATACTCTAATAGCAATTATTTGACATAAAAACCGTTAGCTAGATAATTGAAGAGAATAATCTATATATTATGTCTCAAATCCAAACATTTCTGGAGCATCATCATCAGGTTCTAATATATATATATATATATATATATATATATATATATATATATAGCTTGGTTCAAATACTAAC
>NC_037529.1:7271926-7293290 GCF_001531365.2 Cynara cardunculus var. scolymus | reverse complement strand
ATTTTAGAAAAATACATGAAACAGTTTCATTAAGTATTATATGAAACAATTTCACAACCATATATGAAACAACTTCAACCAAAAAAGTATTATATGAAACAATTTCACAAGATTAAACAATTTCATGAAAAAATTTCATAAGATTAAACAATGAAATCGACAGATGAAGGTTGTTTGCATGGTTTATACAAACGAGGGCGGTTTTCATTTGATCACTCCTCTCTCTCTATATATATATATATATGTATATATTAGTTGACATCTGGAAGGACAACTGGTGGTGAAGTAGTACAACTATAGTAAAGTCAACACTGTACTACAAACCCTAATTAACAAGAAGATGATATATGCATATCTATTAAGAAAACCAGTGATCAAATTAATTAACCACTCAGCTCCCATGGCTATCTCCGTCAACTCAAACTCAGCTCTTCTCTTCATTTCTCTTCTCTCTCTACACCTCTCCGCCACCTCTGGTCACGGCGGCGAAAGCCACGATGATGACGACGGCACCCACAATTTGCATGCCAAAGGCTTGGTCTTGGTCAAAGTTTATTGTTTGATCATCTTGTTTGTCACCACTTTCGCCGGTGGCGTTTCCCCTTATTTCTACCGATGGAACGAAAGCTTTCTACTGTTAGGCACTCAATTCTCCGGCGGAGTCTTTTTAGGGACTTCTCTCATGCATTTCTTGAGTGATGCTAATGAAACCTTCGGTGATTTGACTTCAAAAACCTACCCTTTTGCTTTCATGCTGGCATCGGCAGGCTATCTTCTCACCATGTTTGGTGACTGCTTGATATTATATGTAACCGGAAAAGGAGGTCATCATGGTGGTAGAGGAGAAGATAATAAGGTGGGGGTAGAGGTGGAGGAGGGGAGGACGACTGGCGGCGATAGGCGGCCGGAGCATGGAAAGGATAGTCACCCGATTCTTGTGAGGACGTCCTCCTTAAGCGATACAATTCTACTCATCCTAGCTTTGTGTTTCCATTCTATTTTCGAGGGTATTGCTGTTGGTGTCTCATGTAAGCTTCTACTCTTTTTAAATTTGTGCTTGTTAATTAGGATCTATAATAACACTACATTCACCTGGCATAAATCAATATAACAAACCGGGTTTTCTATCGACCAAACAATTATATGTCATATGTAAATGTGTTTACAACACGATCGTAGATTATTTTTGGTATTTCTAGCAAGTTTTTTAGAACATTTTTGAAATAAGTATCATATAATTAAGGGTTGTTTGTTTACCTCTTAATAGTTCAATTAAGAGGCAACTTCTGAATTGTTAAGAGGTGTATCTTGTTTGGCCAAAAAAAAAGTATGCCCCTTAATGGTTCTAAAACCCTTTGAATGATTTTGTATCCTAGATCTCTCTTAACCATTAAGAGCCTTAATTTCATTGTACACAATTACCAAACAATTATATTTTATTTTACACTATATCATGAGAGCCTCTTAATAATTCTGCACCAAACCATTTAGTAATTACCAAATAACCCCTAGTTTTTTATATGACGTATAGAGAAATGTTCTATGAACACATTCTTTTTAGAAACCACTCGTTTTTTATGGAACACTTTTTTCAAATATAGAAAGAGTAATAGGACGTTTCATTTCAAAAATGTTCTAATCTTTTTGTTAAGATGCCTAAATGCGTATATTATAAACTTATTGTAACAACTTTACATATATAAAACTAAAAATTTATTTGGTGATATAATTAAACATAAGTCCTATAAAGTAGGGGTGCATATGAGTTGGGTTGGACGGTTTCAGGCATTCAAACAAACCAATCCCATTACGGCAATTTAAAAAATCTCAATCCAACTCAACCTGTTACAATGTGTAACAGGTTGGAAGGCGGGTTGCCACCAATCTTTTGAACAAGTATGTATTCAATTTTCGGTGACTTATGAATATTTTCCGTCACTCGATTTAATTCTATACATATAACAAATCTAAGTAATATTGAACTATTGATATAAAAATATATAGAACAAAACCAAAGGGCCTTTGTCCTAATGTGGTATGTGAGTTTTTCTCCTCCTAAAAGGTCAAGGGTTCAAACTCACTGAAAATAATGAGGGTACGTGAATTTATTTGTTACATTATATAAATGTTATATACTCGCTTGCAAAAAGATGAAATTTTGTTTGCATACCAACTCTCATGCCTGCTGCCTTCATCCAACCAACAGATATGTTCATATATATATATTTATATTATATAATTCTTAGTTTCGCACATTTGTATGCATAACCTTAATCCAATTATATTGTTACTATCACTACAACAAAATTGAGTTTATAAGTCATCTTCAATCTTTAAGCATTCCAATAGACCACTTTGTAGGACTTAATTTACAGGACCAAAATATAAAGCATCATATCTAAAGGTGTTGTAATAAGTTTATATGACGTTTTTGCGCGTCTTAACAAGTTTTTAGGACATTTTTAGTACAAAATGTCGTATTAGCAACTTTATAGGACACTTTTGAGAAAATGTCTTATAAACTCATTTTTTTTATAGGACACTTGTTTTTATAGGACAGTTCTTCAAATAGTGTCTTATAAAGTTGCTAATAGAACGCTTTATATTAAAAGTGTCTTAAAAAACTTATTACAACGTCAAAAAACGTCATATAAACTTATTACCACGTAAGATTTTATCATAAAGTTAGGGCGTTCAAACATATTTGATGTCATACAAAAAGCGAATTTATCGTAAAGTTTAAAAAGCTTTCTTTTGTTTTATGTTCTTTTAGCAACCAAAGCAGATGCATGGAGAAATCTATGGACAATCTCTTTGCACAAGATATTTGCAGCGGTCGCGATGGGGATTGCACTCCTGAGATTGATACCGAAGAGGCCATTCTTATTAACCATGATCTACTCTTTCGCCTTCGGGATCTCGAGCCCGATTGGGGTTGGAATCGGAATTGCCATTGATGCCACAATGGAAGGGAAAGTAGCAGATTGGATTTATGCCATTTCCATGGGTCTTGCTTGTGGGGTTTTTGTGTATGTAGCTATCCACCATCTCATAGCCAAAGGCTTTAAGCCTCAACAAGAGTCTTACTTCGACACCCCATTTTTCAAGTTTCTTGCTGTGCTTCTTGGGGTTGGAATCATCGCAGTTGTCATGATTTGGGATTAATTTGAGTGTCAATTAAAAGGATTTAATACCATCATCATGCATGGTGGATTATGTATTTTACTGATGTATGTAACTTTATTGTACATGGTCCTGCTGCAGTAGTTCTGAAGGGTGCTACCATAATCTTTAGTCGCGTTCCCCTATATTTATCGAAATTAAGTTATTAACTAAACACTAAAGTTTCATTTGGTCGAGTTGGGTTCGAGTCCCTCCTTTCGGGAGATTTTTGGTGTAAACTTTTTGGTTTGCGTATGCTTTTTGAAAAAGTTGGTGGAAAGGAGACGCGACGAGGCTTGAACCCTGCAAAAGGAAGGGTCCGAAGGGACCAACCAATTAATGTACCATGTTTATACGGACAACAGTTATTTCATTAAGCATCATAAAAGGACCATTTAATTGTGGTGAGAGAAAATAAGTATTACTGCAACCCGTGGCATTACCAAAGCGGGATTGTAGCCCAGTACGTGTATATCTGAATCAGGAAACCGAGTTTTTCGTAACCAATTGTTACTGTGGTTAGGTAATTCCGTTGTGGTGAGTTTAATTTTGGCTTAATTGATAAGGTGTCGGCATTAATTGCTTACCAACACCCCCTAGGAGACTGCTAAATATCCGGCCTACTTGTGCTGAAACCGGGGAGGGTACAATGTCATCTTCTATGTCTTAATTAAATGTAGGATGTTAATGAGGAACGTTTGGTAGAATGATGTGGCCATCACAACCTAACTAACCATACAATTTTACAAATCAATGGCTTAGAAATCAATGAAACATTTCTTGTTTAACATCTTAACATGCATTTAATCTTAGATTTATTGTCTTAATCAACTAGATTAGTGGTTGAAAAAAGTGACTTAATGATGGGTCTTGATTCTTGAACAAGTAACAGATTCTTTTTAAGAATTTCAACCTTAAACTCATTAATCTTTTTGGGCTTAATTGGTTAAGGAGTTTGGAAAACTGTGATTGTAAGTTTGATCGGTTTCAAATGGAAGATGAAGATGAAATGATGGTTGATAAGGAACATCATGTTATGGTGAAGACTTTACTTATTTATTTATTAATCTGGATATTCAACCTGTTATTTCGTGGATAGTCCGGAGTCATCATATTTGAACTTCCATGGTCACAAAAAGATTTTTATTTCTACTCAAATTCGAACTTAAGACTTCCAGATACTTTTGACTTTTGAAGTTCAAGTTCAAATCAATCGAACACGAGTCTCCAACTCAAATAAACTTACCGAACATAAAAGAATATTAAAAAGTACACCTAATTAAAGAGGGTAGTGCATGATTGTGTACGCACATCTTTCCCAGAAAAAGAAAGGACTGAAAAAGTTGTAATTATTAAGAGTAAATTATATTTTTGATATTCATGATTGTCACTAGCCATTGACTATTAAGTTTTATTTGTATTTAAAGTAATTATACCTTTTAGTTACTACGGTTATCATTTTATTACATTTTTGTCCTTCTGAAAAAGGTTAGAAAAACCTAACAAACTATTATATTTTAAATGATTAAGGGGTCGTTTATTTAAATGCTTACCCGTTAAGTGTTTAATGTTAGAAGTCTAACATTATAATTTATTTTATTGAGTAAGATTGTTGTACATCAAAACCTATCATATACAACAATTTACCTGGTAAGCGCTTACCCGGATAAGAGTCATCACCCTCACTTACCGAGTAAGACTCTCCATCTTTATCATCGCTCTTACCGGGTAAGATTATTGGCCTTTGTCATGTTCATCCGGTGAGGAAAATTACCCGGTAAGTACTTACCGGGTAAGCGTTTAGTAAACTGGTACCTATTTTTTGAATGGTAAAAATCATTAAACTTTCTTATTTTGAATTATTAAGTCTATTAACTATTTTTTTTGAGAGAGAAAAACTCAATATTTTTTTATTCTAAATTAAAAGCTCATTAAATTTTCTCATTTTGAATGATCAAATCTTTAAATTTTTTCAATAAATTAAACCATTGAACTTTTAAAAATTTGGTTACTTACATCGTTTTATCCCAAAAAATACCATCTATAAATCGGTTGTCTTTTGATTCTCCTTCTTTTAATGAATAAAAATAGATCAAAAAGAAGGGGATCGATGACAGGGGCCAACAACATGTTAGGCGATACAAAAAACATACAACGTTTGTGCAATGGGAATGGCGACGGGGAGTGATGCGGTTGTTAGTGAGGGGTTTTAATGGCGTAGAGTTTATGAAGGGTAAAACTGACTTAGGTTTTTTTTTTCCATTTGTTTTTACTTTAAAATCTTCCTAGTCAATTACATGTATTTAAAAAAAATGTAGGTAACAGATTTTTAGAAGTCCAATAATTTATTTATTAAAAAAAAAGTTTAGGGACTTAATTATTCAAAATGAGAAAGTTTAATGGTTTTTCATTCAAAAAAAACAGTTCATAAACTTAATCATTCAAATTGAGAAATTTAATGGTTTAAAAAAATAGTAATTTAGAGACTTAATCATTCAAAATGAGATAGTTTTTTGAATTTTTCTGAACTTTTCCCTTAATTTTTTAAGTTTCAATGAAAATATTAAATACATATATTAGATTATTATTATTATTATTATTATTACTATTGTTGTTGTTGGGTCGCTTATTGATTTGATGATGACTCATTGATTTGTCCGACTATCCTAACAACAGTTACTAGTTATTAGTTTATTTGCATATTAGTTTTTTGGTACATATTTAAAGCCCCATTGACAAAATCAAAGACTAGCAAAGGCTTTAAGTATGTAGAAAGGAATCATTATTTTAATAAATGGTAATTTATGAAATTCATAATATTCAATTTAAACCATAAAAAATTAGTTAAAAAATAAATTCTAATATAAATTAAAAAATATCTTCATCTCTCTTTATATTTTTTTCTTTTTCCTATTTTCTCTCTCCTCACTCCATAACATATACGTAGTTAAATATGAATTCAAGATGAATATATTGTGAATATTTTTTAGAAATGTTATTAGAGTCTCTGAACATATATAATGAGCACACTCTAAATCTACAAGATCCAGTATAAGTTATGAACATATTGTGGACATAAACTAAATCAATAAAACTAAATCTAAACATACATTTGTGAACATTCTAGTAAAAATTTAATTAAGGTTGTTTATATTGTGTTCAGAATGTCTTCATCTTGTGTGCACGGTGTTTATGTCAATACGTAGATAGGAGAGAAAAAACGAGATAGAGAGAGAAAAAAGTATGAAATTTCTTAAAAAATGAATTAATTTTTATTTAATAAATGATGTATCTTTTTAACTATTTCATTAATTAATAACTTTAATTATCATCAATTAGTGGCTTACGACGGGTGTCATGGATCTCAAATATTTTAAAGTTCTCAAATGATTAACCCCTATATATTAAATCGGGAGAACCACTCAATTTTGCTTCCTCATTCCTCACCTTTTTCCGGCGGCTCTCCACCGGCTCCCTCCACCCAAGCGTCACCAAAAGAAACCATCCTCCCCTCGACTTCCCTCTCTCCTTCAATTCATGAGTCCATCGTCGTTGACTTTTCCCCAGAACCCATTGTCTTTCATAACACAAGGCCACATATTTGCTACCACACCTTCGGGAGAGAAATATTCACTTCTCAAAAATAACCCCGAGCTTAATAACCAACTAACCAGTTATCACACGCTGCTAAAAGGGAGGGGTAGGAGACGTAGGGGTCGGGTGGGCTTATATATAAAAAATATACAACATTCTTTAATACAATATAATAATACTATATTTATTTTTTTAATTGAAAATTAAAAAGTATGGTAAAAAGACTAACATGCTAGCCCCTTAGTTAACGGTCTTTTTTAATAGAAGTTAAGTAGAGGTATAAAAACCGAAACAAAGTGTCCACCAAGTGACCAAAAGCATAACAAAATGGCAATCATAATGATCAAAATCGTAATTAGTTTAAAATAAAAAAGAAAATTGATAATAAATAACCACACGAACCAAAAATGTAATTTACTCTATAACTTATTACTTAAACTTTTAACGATAACTATTCAATATTTATGTTATAAAATACATCTTTTTACGTTATCCAATTATTCACGCATATGATTTGAGTTATATGTTACATTTTTTTTTAAAAAAACAGTCAATATTATAAAAAACAGAAGTGCACAAAGTATATACAAACCCGTTAAACTTTTTTTTTCATGAGTATTAATATACCGAGTTAAGTTGAGTTGAATAGCTGGTGTTTGAACTTGACTTAATAAATAATATCATCTTTTAGCTAGAATTTTTGTCAAATGGTACTCGAGCTCGCACTTGAATAATTATCAAAGTTCGAGTTCAAGTTCAATATTTGTTTCACATTTGAATTATACAATTACAAAAATTAAAGTTGGTCAAACTCGAGATTAATCAACTCATTCATTGGCTTATGTTCTATACTCTTAATTATATGATTTATGAACATATAAACATGTTCAACTCTGTATGCTCATATGACTCAACTGGGCTCAAGAAATTTATTCAAGCTTTTGAACAAGCCGGGTTGAACACTGGTATTGTTGCATGTGAAGCTCAGCTTGTTAAGTTAAACAATATTTATTGTGTGTTCAAGATGAACTCGAACTTGAGAGTTTTTAAGCTAGCCCTTGTTAAATCTCGGTTTGTTAACTCCCTAGCTACTACTTTGGGATGATGCGGTAGTAGTTGCTTCCTTCCTCCTGATTGGACTCCCTCGATGACCATTCAATACTTCATCTTTTTCCTCTTATAACTATCGATGAAAGACTTAAAAACATGAAAATCACACTGATGACAGATGATGTAAATCTATTTAGTTTGGAAAAACAGCTTATCTTTTTTCCATATTTTATCTCCGGTTATTGTCATATCATGCAAGACGTGTCACTTCCAAGAGTCAACCTTATATTTGATCACACTGAAACATTCGTTTTTGACGTTTGAACTATGTCAAATGAGTAAACAAAGCAATCGATGAAAATACTGATGTAAAAGCATCAAAACAATATCTTTCTAAATAGTTAATACTAAGTCGTTATTTAATAATTAGCAGGTAAAAGTTTGATTAGCTAAACTGTCAAATAGACAAGAGAAGGTACCTATCGAAGAATGGAGATCCTAAAAAGTGTATTACCGTAAAAAGAATTGATATGTATTTAGCATAGTTGACAACATGCATAACATACGTCAAAATGGATAAAAAAATTATTAGTCCCAAAGTTTCATGTCTCGTTCATATTCATCAATTACATAAATATATATCGTTAGAGAGAGATTGTGAACTTGAATAAAATAAATTTAGAACAAATAAAAAGAATCTAATGGGAATGAAAATAAAAGAAATTATACTGTTTGTTTTATATAATATAATGGACTCATTCCCCCGTAAGCCCAAGTTTTGATTCTAGGTTAAACCGGAGGGAATGAAAATTCATTCTCATTTTCATTCAATGTCATTTTTATTTTCATTTATCTGACTAAACCAAACACCCATTAAATTGTCTTCGGGACCGTTTACCAAACGTTTACTCGGGTAAATGAATACTAATTCACATTACCTTACCGATGAATACGGTAAGGAACAAGAATCTTACCCAGTAAAAGCGAGACAAAGATCAAAAGTCTTACCCGGTAAGTGAGGGCGACGACTCTTATTACGGTAAGCGTTTACCGGGTAAATTATTGCATACGATACCGTTTTAGTAGACTAAAATCTTATCCGATGAGTAAACGATAGTGTTAAATTTTACCGGTAAGCGCTTATCTTGTAAATATTTGGTAAACAGCTTCTTCGTTTCATTAATTAAAAACAAGATGGCACGTATGATTTTGAAACAAAAGATTTTTTACCGGTGTCAAAATCATGTAAAAATGACTTCGTCATCACTCAACATTCTTGGTCCGTCGTACGGTAGGTGATATGTGTTTTATCTCTGAAGAAAATGTGCATTGAAAACTTGTACCCAATCACCACACCATGCCTATAAAAACCTTACCACAACATTTCTCTTATGCCATCTTTGCATTTCCCACCCAAAAGACATCATGGGTGTTTCATCTTTCTTGGCTGCTTTACTCTTCCTTACATGCTTTGTTAACTTGTACCTTGGAGTGGCTCTAGCAAAACGCAGTGGTACCGGCGTTACACGACACTACAAGTTTAACGTACGTACTTTCCATTCATTTCAGTTTAACCCGATGTATAAATTTAATTAACATGTGTTTTTTTAGATTCGAATGCGAAACGTGACAAGATTGTGCGAGACAAAGAGTATATTAACCGTCAACGGGAAATTCCCGGGGCCTCGGATTATTGCTAGGGAAGGAGACCGTGTGGTCGTGAAAGTGGTTAATCACGTTTCAAATAATATCACCATCCATTGGTAAGCATACTCGTATATTCTCTTTAGATTGGTGAATGTTGGAAGTGCGATTATATAATCTGTTGTGTTTTTGGGTAGGCATGGAATTCGGCAACTTCGAAGTGGATGGGCCGATGGGCCGGCGTACATCACGCAATGCCCCATTCAAACGGGTCAATCATACGTTTACAACTTCACCATCACGGGCCAGATTGGAACGTTATGGTACCATGCCCATGTTTCGTGGATTAGGGTAACGCTATACGGCCCGATAATTATTCTCCCTAAACGTAACGCCTCGTATCCGTTTGTCAAACCTTACAAGGAAGTCCCGATCATTTTTGGTAAATCACGGATTCCATCTTCATTTTCGTGATATAAGTTGTCCTCATTCACGGCATTTTGCTAATTTTGACGTTCTCGTTGGATGATAGGAGAGTGGTGGAAGGCCGATCCGGAGGCTGTGATCAACCAGGCCCTTCAAACAGGGGCCGGCCCCAACAATTCAGATACTTTCACCATTAATGGACTCCCTGGTCCATCAATAAACTGTTCATCAAAGGGTATTCAAGCTAGAGTTCAATTGATAATGGAGTCCCATACACGAACATCGAGCTTATATATATATATATATGAACATCCTCTTACTCTTTATAACTGTTATTTGTAGACAGATTTTAGAAGGTTCAATTGTATGTACATGTTTTTCATGCAGAAACGTATAGGCTTAGGGTGAAGCCGAATAAGACGTATCTTCTTCGTTTCATCAACGCTGCACTCAACGACGAGCTTTTCTTCAGAGTTGCAAACCATACGTTTACGGTCGTTGATGTCGATGCAAATTACGTGAAGCCATTCCGGACCGATACGATATTCGTTGGACCGGGGCAAACTACTAATGTTCTTTTCAAAACCAAAAGCCTCTTCTCCAATGACAAGTTCTTGATGGCCGCCAGACCGTATTCCACGGCGGCCGCCGGCACGTTTGACAACAGCACTGTGATCGGAGTTCTTGAATATGATGGTAATACGTCATCCAGTTCTTCCAATATTAAAGCTCTTCCTCTTCCATCACTTCCGGCAATCAACGCCACTGCTTATGTCGCCAACTGGACGAGCAGCCTCCGTAGTTTGGGTAACTCTCAGTTTCCGGTGAATGTTCCGCGGACTATCCAACGGCGGTTTTTCTTCGCCGTCGGCCTGGGGACCAGCCCATGTCCGGTAAACCAGACATGTCAAGGACCTATTAATGGCACCAAATTTAAGGCCGGCGTGAACAATGTTTCCTTCACGATGCCAACAACCGCACTCCTCCAGGCCCACTTTTTCCGGCGATCAAATGGAGTTTACACCACGGATTTCCCGACTACCCCTCTGAATCAATACAATTACACGGGCACCACTCCAAACAACACGATGGTGACTAACGCCACCAAAGTGGTGGTTCTGGCGTTCAATACAACCGTGGAGCTAGTGTTGCAAGGAACCAGCACTCTTGGAGCTGAAAACCATCCTCTACATCTTCATGGATTCGACTTCTTCGTCGTCGGCCAAGGCTCCGGGAACTTCAACTCGACAGCAGACCCACCAAAGTTCAACCTCGTTGACCCCGTTCAAAGAAACACCGTCGGCGTTCCCTCCGGTGGATGGGTAGCAATCCGGTTTCAAGCCGACAACCCAGGTACTGAAATTAAATATTAATTTATCGACAAATTGCTAATAAAATTCATCAATTTAATGATGATGTGTATGCAACTGTAAACAGGTGTGTGGTTCATGCATTGCCATATTGAGATACACTTGACGTGGGGATTGAGAATGGCGTGGGTGGTTATGGACGGGAAGCTTGCAAATCAGAAGCTGCCTCCTCCACCGGCTGATCTTCCAAAATGTTGACTTTGACTCCGGCAATAAATCATTATGAAATAATTGTTTTATTTCATTTATATGTCATACTCATTACCTAAAATGTTTCGACACTTATTATTTTGTTTCCTATTTTTGTTTTTGAGTATCGAATGAATTAATCATTACGAATTTATTTAGTTCTTAAGCAAGAGTTGATGTATTTACCATATTTCAAACTTATCGATGAAAATATAGTTTTTAATTTGTTTAATAATTTATCTTTTTTATTTGTACTGATGATTTAAAGTTAAAATTAAAATAATTTAGACAAAGAAAAAACATATAACAATAACATATTTACAATTTGGTCCCTTGAGCTTTGTTTAATGAGTAACATCACTTTGACTTCATTTATTTATCATGCTTTGACAATTTTAGTCCTCCTATTTTTGTTTTTTCCAATTTACGGTATTACATGCATAAAAATATCTTTTTTTTTATGAAAACTATGAACTCGTTTAAGTGTAAAGTTGACTAGTAGTATATATCTTAGGATCTATCGTGATTGAATGCAGGGCCGGTCCTAAGATTTTTGATGTCCTGTACGAAAATAATAAAAAATGTCTCAAGCCTATTTTTTTAAGCCAATAAAACAACGAAACATGCGGTTTTTTTAAAAGTTTAGAACTTATTCAAGCTAAATATATCATCCTCATGCTGATTTTCATTAATTGTAATAAAAAATACAAGGGGGGGGACATAAAAACCAAAACCCCGAATACAAAATATAAAATGATAAAAAAATAAATCATGGATTACGACCGTGCTTCCCTCTTTACCAGTTTTCCCTTTTTCAAAGTGAAATTAGTAAAATAGAAACTTTATTGTCAATATATGAGACTTAAAAGAGAAGGAAAACTCTAATTAGTTTTTTAACTAAAATAGTAAATTACATCCAAATTACTATCATAGTAAGCAAAAAGTAAAATTCAAAAGTTGCAGGTCTAATGACTAAAGACTAAGGGCCTATCTGTGAGCAGCTTGATAAGTTTAATGGAACTAACAGCTTATTCGTTCAACTATGCATGAATGTTTCGTAGAGGTTTAATGATATATATAGAAAGTGACTTATCCAGTAAATTTTCAGGAGAAACTTTATATAGAAAGCTAAGTTTTTTTTTCTTCCAAACATGTCTCTTCCAACTAAAAATACGCTTCTTACATTTGCGAAAAAATTCTCTCAAACAAAAACTTTTCCAACTTATACAAATAGATTAATGCAATACCGACAACTTTATACAAACAAAAACTTTTCCAACTTTCCAACTTTTTCCAATGATGTGTATTCAGTATTCATCACTACTAGGCTTTGAGCCTGTTTTTATAGTTAAAGTTTAATTGTTCAATTCCCAAATTATCAAACCCAAAACTAGTAATAAATGACAACTTGATGACCTTTAGGCTTTGATGCCCTGTGCGGCCCCACGGACTGCACGTGGCCAGGGCTGGCCCTGATTGAATGCAAGAAAGACAAAGAGAGTTTAATATAATATACTACATGTCATTTAATTATAAATCTGTTTAAACATATATTTTAGCAACTGAGGGGCTGTTTATTTGCGGCTTAATTAGAGTTATTGGTCTATCTGGCTTATTCGCACAACTCATTTGGGTTGTTTATTTACGGCTTATTCGCACAAAACATGGCTTAATCGCACAGATAGAAATGATATGTTGTCCCCATTCAGCCACAAAAATGACACCCCTACCCCTTATTTAAAGCACCGCCTTCTTCCCATATGAGACATCCCATCTTCGGCCTCATTATGATTTTTTGTTTTGATTTTCAAATAATTAATATTGGAGGGTAAATCAGTCATTTATGTTATTCAGATTGTTGATTCATATAAAAAAAAGTAAACAACAACACTCATTTATCCAGAGTTCCAGACAGACAAATTTATCCGGACAGACAAATTTATCCGGACATACAAGTTTATCCATACAAGACTTAATAAAAAAAATTGGTAAACAACCTCTGAATTATATATTTATGTCAGAGAGACGAATTATTAAGTTATGTATGCATGTTTAAGGCTTTCGCTATGAATGGTTCTGAAATGTTAATGTTGTTTGTCTCATATTTATGATGTTTGTTAGACGTCAACGTCCTAAGAAAGCATGGTGTGGTAGTACATGCGTGGATCCACAACCCAAGATGTCGATGACAGTGTGGGCCATGACAAGGCCGGTGTGTGCCTGCGAGGACATATGAGCACTGGTACAAGCTTAATAGTGTCTCTAAACTCGATAAAATCACATGTAAATTATAACTCGGTTGAATTATTTGAAAGTATCACCTAAACAGATATGTTTGCATTGGGAGTTTTAAATGGCCCAAGGTCATGAATTGCTATCCTTCAAAGTCCAATCCAAACAACTTGGATGTTGGATACTTCCATAGACCCATTTAAAACTATATATTATATCGGAAATGATAAATACTTACGTGTGTTTATGTTATAATGTAATACATATGTTTATAACTTTTATATGTGTTACAAAAATTGGATATTAAATCCCGATTACTTATCGATCACAGTCCATTATAAAATAAAAAAGGTTTTTTTTTACTATTTACTTTTCCATTTCCTTTCAAATGTTGAAAACACAATAACGTATTAAAAAGTTTAGGTACAATAATATATTTTATATAAATGTATCTATAATTAATTAATTAATGGTATGGTTAGAAAATTGAACCATGTGCATTAAAAGTTTATCTTGTAGACTTCATCTAAATTCTAATTTGTTATTATATCATTTCATTAAAATTTAAAAGATTTTTATCCATTTTATTTCAACAGTTTAAATAAAGCTTACAAAAAAGTCTAGTTTGTCTAATTTTGAACGTAATGTTAATTGTGTGATGTTTTGAATTTATGTTTACTTTTATATTATGCTCTAAGACATTGTTTATAATTGGTTTGGTTATGTTTGAGACATTTAGACTTACATCTTATAAAATTATAATTTATTTTTTGTTGTGAAAATGAACATATTGTAATATTTTTCATATCGGTTTAGGTTTCGAGTTCAGGTATAACCATGTAACCAACGGTGAACGAGGAAACTAACGGGAAAAAGGGGATTTTTACCCTTCACGGGTTCCCCAACGGGGATCGGGGAGAACCCCGAGGACCCGACGGGGATCGGGACGGTTATGGGGACAGTTTTAGTTATCAGTTTTGAGGACGGGGATACCAACAACCAGTGCGAACCCGACTCGTGGCCATTCCTAGGTATATTTAGGAAACTTAATTATTTTAAAAACACATAAATAATCTGTTTTTTAAATATCCATGAATTTATAATAAATATTTTTCATTGTTACTTAATCGCCTTACATAAATAATGGTTCCTAGGTTTTAGATGGACCCCACCTGTGCTTATTAATCTTATGTATTTGGGTATATTTTTATAAAAAATACCGGACAAATTGCATAAAAGGTATCATAATTTAACTTGATTCCAATTTTGGGTACGTATTTTCAAAACTTCCGTTCTAATATAAGATGTAAAATTTTAAACATTTAAGTACATGAGTAACTGGTTGAAGCATTAACCGGTTACCATGCTAACGTGACAATTGATGAGATATCCAACTTAGTATTATTTGGCTGACATGGATATCTTAATCTAAAACTAGTTTTTATGTATTGTGGTTTATTAGAAGAAAGAGTTAAAGTTTCAACCGATTACGTCACTACTAGAAAACCAAGTATCAGCGACGAACATCAGCGAGAGAAAAATTCATTCGCAGATCAGCGAGGGATCAGCGAGGGAAATGCCAAAAACTCAATCCTTCGTTGATTCCTTGCTGATCAGCGAGGGATCAACGAGGGATTTGGCAAAAATCAGATTCCCTCGTTGATCTGCGAGGGATCAACGAGGGAATCTGATTTTCGTAATTTTTTTTATTTTTTAACCATTAATTTAATTACTTATTAACTTTTAATTATTGATTATTAAATTTTCAGTTATTTATTATTTATTAGAATATTACAAAAATTAATTAATAAAACCGAATAAAGTCAAATAAAATTGAATAAAATTTATTAAGGCCCGATAAACTCAAAATAGCCCGATAAATGGAATAAGGCCCGATAAAAGCGAACAAAGCCCAATTAAATGGGTTAAAGCACAATAAAATCGAACATGAATACATACGATACCTACATATAAAAATGTGTATATATAACACATAAAAAAAAATAGGACAATTCCCTCGATGATCCCTCGCAGATCAGCGAGGGATCAGCGAGAGATTTGGCAAAAATCAGATTCCCTCGCTGATCCCTCGTTGATCTGCGAGGGATCAGCGAGGGAATCTGATTTTCGCAATTTTTTTTTTATTTTTTAACCATTAATTTAATTACTTATTAACTTTTAATTATTGATTATTAAATGTTTAAAACTTTAAATCTAATTAGGTACCAAAATAAAAGTTCTGAAAGTACGTCACCCAAAATATGATCATGTTAAAGTACGTTATTTTTTCATGCAATTTATCCAAAAATATAATGTGTAATTATTATTAAAATGATACCTTATATGTCATTATTACAACTACATCGTAACAAAATTAGATCTATCGAATTTTCATGATCATGTTTGAGAAACATAAACTAGCATGCATATGTTTGAGTTTATTTTAAAATCCAAATTGGGATTGAAATTAATTTATTAAAACATTATTTACAATAGCGTGTCAATAAGCTTCCAAAGCTCTTTTAACACTTTTTTATAATTATACTCTTGATTAATATCAATTATTATTTATCATAATAATTTATAGTAATTTTCTAATTATTAATTATAAATTATTATCAATAACTAGTTTTAATTTCAAATTGTTACTTAATTATAATTAGTATTAATTATACAGATTTCTTATGAATCTTAGAAATTATTTTTATATATTATTATTCTTAATATATTTATTCTTCAAAAAATAAACATAATAATATAAAAAATATAATATATTTTGTTTTATAAATAATTATTTTTTGAGAAATTATTAATTAATTAAGATTGATAAAATTAACCAACTTTGTTTTTATTCATATTATATATAATAGTTATTTAAAATTATCGTTTAATGTAGATATTTTCTTAGAATTTGTATTTGGTTATACAAACCCAAAATTTATAATTTTTTGTATATGATATATCAACTTGAAATTCTATTAATTACCATATTCTATTTAGTTTTATTTACCATATGGTTTGTATTAATTAATACATTATACTAATAGTAATTTGTTTTAAATATATTATGAAAATTTAAAATTTACTAATATTTTAACATGTAATTTTTAGTCATTTTGTATTTTCAAGTAGCTTATCAGCTAGTTTTTATCAAACATAAATAATTAATCAGCTAACTTATTTTCAAACATCTACATTATCAGCTAGTTTGTCATTTGTAGCCTAATGTTTTAATAGATTATTTTATAGGACCAAACATATATGTTAGCTTTGTAAGAACGTAGCAATAAGTTTATATAACGTTTTTGGACGTCTTAAATAGTTTTTTAGGACGCTTTCAAAAACCAAATGTCATATTAAACTTTTTATACGATATTATCTGAAAAGTGCCCTGTAAAAAAAACGTCCTGTAAAAATATGTGTTTATATGACACTTTTTAAAAATGTTATACAAAAAAAAGAGAAGTTATACATAAAAAGAAAACTAATAAGACAATTTATTATAAGGAGAAGTCTAAAAAAACTCAACAACCTTTTTTATTTTGAATGGTTTAGTTCATTTAAACTATTTTTTTGAATGAAAAACTATTAAACTTTCTTATTTTGAATGATTTAAGTGACTGAACTATTTTTTTGAATGAAAAAACCATTAAACTTTCATATTTTGGATTATTAAAACCCATATTTTTTTTAAAAAATAAATCATCGAACTTTTATTAGTCGGTTAATATGACTTTTTTGGGTTAAAAGATGTAAGTAACCAATTTTTGAAAGTGCGATCGTTTAATTATTAAAACAAATGTTCAAGAACTTGATCAATCAAAATAAGAAAGTTTAATGATTTTTTTATTCAAAAGTTCAAAATGGAAAAAAATTTGTTGGTTTTTTTTTTTTTTTGAACTTTTCCCTTTGTTTTAAGAGCGTTCTAAAAACTATTTAAGACGTTCAAAAGCATCTTTTAAATATAACGTAACGTTCTTACTTAGGAGTTAGGATGGATACCTATTACGTATTATTAACTTATGTTCTATAAAATAGTGTATCATTCAGATACTTATAGAATTATGACGTCATATAAACCCGATTCTGAACTAGTGTCATGATCATATATGCCGTCATGACCATGCCTCAATCACTACCAATAGTGGTGGACACCAAGAATATTACCAAGCGGGTGCACTTTTAAGGGGAATCAAAAGATTGCAAAGTTGTTCATTGTGTTTTTAACTGAATTCCAATTTCAAGGGATTTTTACAAGTTTTTTGGTTTCTTTTGAAGAACTTTTAAGTTTTTTGGTTTCTTTTGAAGAACTTTTAAGTTTTTTAGTCGATTTCTAAAGATTTTTTCGATTTTTTGGTTGATTTCGAGATATAATTTTTTCAGGTTTTTGTCGAAGTTTCTTATATTTTTTAATAAAACCACTATACTATAATTTTTCTGGTGTTTAATGAACAGGAAAATATGAGTTAACTTCTTTTTTTTAAAATTCAAAATTACTGATTGATTCAGTGGATTTTCGTCAGTAACTATTTTTTTTATTTTTTTCAGTTATTCTTTATCCGTTGATATTCTTTGCCGTTGGTGATCTAACTGTAATGATAACCTTTGGTGATTCGTCGATGTACTTATACATCTGTAATCCTACGGTAATGCTTTTCCAATGGACTTCTATCAATGGATCACCGACGGATCCAACTTTTAGCGATGAATTAGAATTACTAACGGATTTTTCCTTCAATGAAGTTTAACGGATTGTTTTGTAGTACTCGGAACATCACTCAAAGTTTAACGGATTCACTTTTCACATAACTCAAAAAAAATCTTACTTGCAAAAATAAGTTCGACGGATGCGGAGTGCCAGACTCGGACAGATAGGTCCGCCCCTTAATACCAACCATTTTGTGTTTTCTTTCCTCCCCCAAATCATACGTTTATGAAGTCGATTTGTTGATAGCGACGTCGTCGTTATGAACTGAAAAACAAAAAACTCATCCAAGTGTAGAAGTAGAAGCCCATTCATGCATGAGAACCAGAAGAAAAGTCGGTTGTCATTGTTCCGGCCAACGGACCACCACCCCACCCATCACCGTATTCAGCCACCCAATTAACAATACGGCTGGTTTTTGTTGACTTTGGGCTCAACCACCCCACCCCACCCCACATCGACACTCGTCACTTTGACTTTCGATTATCCCCATTTTAATTAATTGATAGACAAAAAAAGTTTGGTTTCCCCATTAATTCATCGATAAATTGTTTGGCACTATTCGGCTCCATTAATTTAAGAATTTGTAGATTATTCATTTGAATTTTGTGCTAAAATATTTACATATATAAAAAATTAAATCAGAAAATAAAAATTGATTTATTGGCCGTATACGATAACTAATAAGCCAGGAATTACGTACTTGACAATAGTTAATATGTGATAAATTTGTGTTTATTAACTACGACTAAAAAAATAAAAATAAAAACAAAAATGAAATAATGTGTTATTATTAATGTATGCATGCTTACCTTTTTTTACCTTAAGTTTAAGGTAACATGTGAGTATAAGTCACAATTTGTATATATTTAATCAAACAAAATATATATAATCAATGAAAGTATCGTGTTTAACATACTTTTGTTGTTATAAATTGTAATATGTAATATTATTTATTTACATTTTTTTAACAAATGTAATATAAGAAAATATACTTAAAACGTTATGTTTGGATATAATAACTAATGTGCCGTTTACCAAACGCTTACCCGGGTAAACGCTTACCAAGTCACTTTACTTTACCGGATGAATATGACAATGACTAAAAGTCTTATCCGGTAAGAGCGAAGGCAAGAGTCGAGAGTTTTACCCAGTAAGTGAGGACGGTGACTCTTACCATAGTTAGCGCTTACCGGGATAAATTATTACATACAATGTGTTTTAATAAATAAAATCTTATTCAATAAATAAGCGATAGTATTGAAATTTACCGATACATGCTTATCGAATAAATGTTTAGGCAAACGAGCCTAAGATGCAATTTGTAGTGGTATCCTGTATTGAAATCTGAAAGATTTTGCAGTGGTCCAAGAGAAATAGATGAAAAGTCAAATCTTGCCACGTGGAGTGAAAAATCAACGGTCATTTACACCAAACCCAACTGGCAGGTTCCAGCGCAGAACCCTAGGAACGTTGACATACGTGGACCAATCAAAACCCTCCTCGTGCCATCGAAGATGCTAACGTGCGAGATCCAAACTCTTCGTTAGAGTAAACCACGATCTTCGTCGCTTAACGTATTTTCATCTCTTGTCTTTAAATTTCTTTTTGTATTTGTATTTCCATTTCAGTAAATTACATATTCGGTTGTTGTGGTATATAAAGTTGCTAACATTTATTTTTAAACCCTTACTAAACTATGAGTTTGGTTTTTGTGGTTTGTCCAGAATAATACTTATATATAGTTTACTCTTCTTTTAATTATATTTTAGTAATATATATATACACATACATACATATTTTAAATATATAGAGAAACGATTAAATGCAAACTATTTAATTTGTACAAACCGTGCAAACCATCCTCATCCGTCGGGATTTCATTGTTTAATCTTATGAAATTTTTTCATGAAATAGTTTAATCTTGTGAATTGTTTCATGTAATTTTTTTTTAATTAAGTTGTTTCATATATGGTTATGAAATTGTTTCATATAATACTTAATGAAATTTTAATAAAACTGTTTTACGTATTTCTCTTAAATTAAAGTAACGAAGATGATAATATCCATGATTAACACTCTTTACAATAAAAATGATTAGTCAACCTTTTATATTTACAAAAAAAAAAGAACAAAATTAAAAATTATGATTGGTTGAATGAAATTTGTACGTTTAATTTGTACAAATAACGTGGTTTGCAAAGTAAACCTCCTCTAAACATATATATATATATATATATATATATATATATATAAATATTAAACCAATTTAATTAATTAATAAAAAGATAAAGTTTAAATAAAAATATGGAATAACGAGAGGAGAATGCCCTTAATAAAAAACAACAATCGGTTGGTATAAAATAAGACTTTTTTTTCTTGAATTCTGTAATAAACTTCTTCGGTAATTTAAAATAAACAAAAAGTTCTAAAAATTTATAAATAAAAAATTATTAATTTTAGGTTTAAAAAAGAATAAGATATCCTCTCCTTGGTACTAATTTTAATCAAATTATTTGGATTTTTTTATTGTTAAAGTTATAATAATTTTGAAAATATAAAATACGATTAATATATTAATAAATATCTTGAAACTACAATTAATAATCTATTGTTTTACTGAGGTTTTTATTTATTTATTTTCAAAATCGTTTGGTTTGATTTCTTTTAAATTCATTTTAAAAACCAGTTAATTTAAAATGAAAAAAAAACTACGAATCATATAATGAATATACAAAAAAAAATTATTATGTGATTTTTTATAATTACTAACAGAAGAAGGTTAGTGACCCCCTATGAAGTACTAATGACACCTCTAACATTTATGTAATCATTTATTTTTTTACTTTTTTATTTATTTTGTCTTTTTGTTGTTTTATCATTTGTTGTTTTCTTATTTAAATTGATTAAAACGTATATATTTATTACCTTTGGTTTTTTCTTATATATATATATATATATATATATATTGATTTTAATTAATATAAATTAT
>NC_037529.1:7264302-7271715 GCF_001531365.2 Cynara cardunculus var. scolymus | reverse complement strand
ATTATTTTTTTTAAATAATTATATAATTATAAAAATAAAACATAAAACATAAAAAATAAGATTTGACATATAAATAAGACATATTTATATTATATTTTTACTTATTCAACAACTACGTCTAAGAGGTCTTTCAACTTAAAAAACGGATCAACATGAGTTGTAAAAGACGGATCAACATGAGTTGTAAAAGACGGATCAACCTGAAGTTCTATGAAAAGTTTATCATCAACAAGGGTGAGTAGTCTTGTTAACAACTACTTCATGAACCCATGTGTTTTGATGCATTGGTTATCTTTTTTATCTTCCTTTGAAAACTGAACCTACAAGATGAATACGCGGTAGTCCATGCAGCAACAAACGGAGTAGAAACAATTACATTTTTAAAGTCACTATATTTTTAGCATGGTTTTGAATATAATATTACAATTACTGAAAACAATTTAAATTTAATCGAAACTTGTATTTATATTATGTTCATAAAAAATGACTTTCAAATTGATAATTTTAAAAATATTTAAATAATTAGGATAAACTTCTAATACTAATGCATATATATATATATATATATATATATATATAATAATATAAAAGTATAAATGAAAATTATGTATCTATACTATATTATAAAGCATTTGACAAAAACTCTTAAAAACGATTTTTTATGCACGAAGTACTGTTTATTGATGCATATTACTTAAAATTTAAGATTACAAGTAAATTGTGCATAAGTACAACTTATTAAAGCTCCATATTTGAATTCGTTTAACTAAATGTAGATAAACATAATCAAATATTGGATAAACATATCATTTTAAATATAAAAAATCTAAAATATAATTAAGATAATCATTATAAATTAAATTAAATTTCTTTGTTACTAAACCTAAACTAAATAATGATTAAAAAAAATTAATTAAGAAAATTACACCAAAACACAATAATCTTTAAAAAGATTAATTTAATACTGATATCGATATTATTTTTTTTTCAAAATTTTATGATATTTTTAAATTTATATTTTATTCAAAAATAAAAACATTATCGCTTTCACAAAATCATATAAGACCATATTATAACATCGACTGAAATAAAAAATAAAATGAAATATTAATATCAAAATGTATCTCGCTGCATTGTACGAGTACCCTTCTACTAATATATATATATATATATATATATATATCTATATATGTGTGTGTTTGTGTGTGTATGTGTGTGTGTATAAAATAATAATAAGTAGAATAATAAGAAAATATAATATGTTTGGGGGAGTGCTAATGGCACCCCCTTTGATGTCAGAATCAGGTCATTCAAGCATTGGGAATGTAAAAAGCATATATTGATTTTGATGTGTGTGAGGAAGAAATTCATGGATAGGGGTGCATTAAACAATGTATAGGGGTGCATTTAGCCCGCCCCTATGTTTGAGTTTGACATTTAATGGATTTAAAGTAAGTTCAATTTCCAAGACATTCAACACCCCCTATTAAGGGGTGCCATTAACACTCGCGTTACTGATATGATTTTACTGGATATATAATAATATGATAATAATCAAAAAATCAATAATGATGACGTCTACAATAATTAGATTTATCTATTTATTATATGATTTATAGCTTTTTCTTTTTATCAAACCACACATGGTTTAGTCTCTTATTTTTATTAGTATCTTATTTTGCACCGCCATTGGGTACGTGTGAGTGGAGTGTTGTTGCATGTTATATATCCCTGTAGGTGTTGCCACCTTGCTACGGTGGTCGAATGTTGTCGAATTTGAGGTTGGCGGTGGCGCAACTCTCGAAGGGTCAAAAAAAACAACTCTCCCAAAATAACTGTTTCTTGTCGTTCAGGTGAACCACCGAAAACCGTCAAATTGTACCCATAATTATACCGGTTTAAGTATTCTTCGGTTCCTTTCTTTGGTCGATCCGTTTATAATTTGATGGGTCGGGTTTTATTTTCTCACCCACCTACGTTTTGCAAACCAAACTAAATCAAATTAGAAGAACCCATGAAATATTCGAACACTTTGAAGTTTAGAGTTTAGGGTTTAATTAAAGAAGATAATATATAAGTAACGAGTTGTATATGTCCTACGTACGTTGTTCGTCATTTAAAAATGTAACGACTCGTATTATAATTAGTTTTTGTCCAAGATTTGGGTGTTGAAAATGGGTATTTAATTTGTGTCCCAAATTAATGCATTTTGGTATATACAATGAAACTAAGATGGAGGGGAAGGTTCTGGAATGCAGATGGAATTCAGGTATTAAAAGTTAAAAAGGGAAGAGTCTGAATGGCGGAATAAAGGGTGGAAACGTGGGTTTGTTTGCTTTGCTTTGAAGGTGGCCGGTGGCATACATTTTGATAAATACTAAAAGTCCTGGAGCTGTTAAAGTTTGAGGTACATACGTTTTCTATAATACAGACGACAGTGGACCAGTGGTGGCGACTAACGTCATGACGACACACACAATAGTCGATGTTTACGAGAATCCAACTCATATGTAATATATATGTTTACAGGTTAAAATGGTTTTCCTTTGAAGCTTCAAGAATTTCATGTGGATCATGATGTCGGTTTTAAATATTAAAATTCCATCCACTTTAGCAATCAGTTAATATAGTTAGATGATACGTTTTTTTCGGTTTGGTTTGATCTAAGGGGCTGTTTATCTAAATGCTTACCCGGTAAGTGCTTATCGTTAGGAGTCAACACTATAATTTATTTTATTGGGTAAAGTTTTATTGGGTAAAGTTGTAGTACATCAAAACATATTTCATGCAACAATTTTTTTGGTAAGCGCTTATCCGGATAATAGTCGGCACCCTCACTTACCGGGTAAGACTCTCCATCCTTATCATCATTCTTACCGAGTAAAATTCTTGGCCCTTGCCATATTCATCGGGTGAGGAAAATTATCTGATAAGTACTTACCGGGTAAGCGTTTAGGAAAATTTTCATATTGACTTTTGACTTCAAAATGTCTTTTTCATATATAAACTTGTATGTTAACTTTGTATTTTTATAACATAAAAAGAGGGTTTTTACTTTGATTTAGAGTAAAAATATATGTGTAATTTTAAGAGGGGTTTTTGGATAACCTTCATGTTGAAAGTTAACCCTCATTATCTAAGTAGAAGGATGATATAACTTGAACATAATTTGTACAATTGGGTAAATAATTTAATTATGTTGTTGGACTTTTCACTATCTTATAATTGATAATCTCCATGTTATCAACTAAAATGGCAGAGAAAGACACCATAAGGGTGGTGCTTGATTGGTTTGAACTTGGGCTTCAAAGGTCAAAAGTGTTTGAAGGTCCTAGTTTTAAATCCAAAGAGGAATAAATTCTCTTGTGGCCACGGAGGTTCACATGCGGTGACTCCAGACTACCCGTAAAACAAGTGATTACTCTGGGATTAGTCGGCTCACATAGCGGGTTAGATATTCAGGTTAATGAAAAAAAGTCTTTGTCTTTGCCATATAGTTTTTACAGATTTTTGATGATTTGTTATTTATTCTTAAATACTATTATTGTTTCGTAAAAACTTGTTTAAATTCGGTATTTAGTCATGTGGTTTGTTAAAAATTATGGATTTTGTCCATGTGGTTTTGAAATTGCAATTTTTGTCCCTATAGTTTGTTACCGATTGTCTTTTTAATCCTTAAGGCTAACTCCTCCTTCCTTTAAATATGAGGGACTAAAATAGCAATCAATTGTGAACCACAAGAAAGAAAACAACAATAAATTTTAAGTCATAAAGACAAAAATAACAATGAATTATATAAACTATGTAGATGAAAATCGTAATATCAAAACTACATTTACAAAAAGTAACAATTTTCAAAAAACCACAAGGAAGAAAAATGTAACAAAACGCTTACTTAGATAAGTGAACACCAAGTCACATTACCTTACCGGATGAATATGGTAAAGATCAAGAATCTTACCCTGTAAGAGCGATACAAGGACCAAGAGTCTTACCCGGTAAGTGGAGGCGACGACTCTTACCATGGTAAGTGCTTACCGGGTAAATTGTTGTATACAATACCGTATTGATGGACTAAAATATTACCCAGTATGTAAATGATAATGTTAAACTTTACTGGTAAGCACTTACCGGGTAAGTGTTTGGTAAACAGCCTCTTACTCTTCATTCTTTCAAAGCATCCGCAATGGAACTAATTGAGAAGAATTTTACAAGCTTTTTGCCACCTACGACAAATTAAAAAAGCTCCTCGGAATAAATATTACATGGCATCAAAGACGAAATCTTTGAATTCAGGTACTCGATCTGTCTAATGCCTCCTGACTCTGTAGGACAGTTTGTGTCTGTCTAACTTTAAAGGGGATTATAGTCCGACATCAGTTAAATTTAAACTACTTTTTACAGTAGATTCTAATACCATTTAAAAATATATAAAACCCTATTAAATTATTTTTTAAAATAACCATGGAAATAGAGAAGGAGGCTCCACCAACATTCAGATATTATCATTAATTTAAATAGAATTAAAATGCGTATAATCTTGAGTAACACTTTGACCNCATGGTCTATATAATCCCATTTTCCCCATCCCCCAACTTCATCAAACCAACTACGAATTCATCTTCATTCATTACTGAATTTAACACCACTCTTCTCTCCTGCCACCGCACAACCACCATGCTTTCTTCAATGATCACCTCCGTCGTATCTCCACCACCTCTAACGTGCCTTGTCGTAACCTTCCTTTTCTTGTTCATACTAACTGTATATAGTCTGATACGGAGGAGCCACCACCGTACACAACCGGACAGACTCCGGCTACCGCCAGGTTCAGTGGGTTGGCCTTACATAGGTGAAACTCTCAAGCTCTACACCGAAAACCCAAATTCCTTCTTCTCCAACCGCGAAAAAAGGTTTAGTATTACTCTCTCTTGCAATCTTGAAACACGTATGTTTGTCACTTAATTTATCCATTTCTATTATTGGTTTACCGATTGCATCATCGGAACGTTGTGGCCTCTTGATTTCTCAAACTGACACCTGGATATATATATATATATATATATATATATATATATATATATTAGGATTGTACGTTGTTTTCTTTGGTAATTAAAGAAATGGAATGATAAAGATCGTTTAATCTGATACGTATAGGTACGGGAAAATATTCAAGACGCACATATTAGGATGCCCATGTGTGATGATATCGAGTCCTGAAATTGCGAAAATCGTGTTGGTGACTCAGTCTCATATGTTCAAACCTACATATCCTCCAAGCAAAGAGAAGATGATAGGCCCAGAAGCCATCTTCTTTCACCAAGGTCCATACCATTCCCATCTGAAGAAGTTGATTCAATCGTCATTTCTTCCATCCACCATCAAACGATCCGTTTCCCAGATCGAAGATATTGTGCTCCGACTTCTTCCCACTTGGGAACATGATAACACCATCAACACCCTGCAAGAGATGAAAAGGGTATACATATACTGATCATTCATTTCCATTAGCTTCGAAATGAAAATGTGACATCTAAATATAGTAATGTAATTTGTTTTGATGATATGTATGTATATATAAATATAGTATGCATTTGAAGTGGCAATGATATCAGTATTTGGGAACAAGTTAGAGAGTGCAGAAATGGAAGGAATAAAGGGTTTGTATCAATGTCTAGAGAAAGGATACAACTCCATGCCTTTGGATCTTCCTGGAACTCCATTCAACAAAGCAATGAAGGTATATATATATACATATATACATATCATGCAATCCACACTTTCTAAAAACAGAAAGTTAATGAATTTGGATTTGCTGCAGGCAAGAAAGGGTCTGAGTGAGAAATTGAGAAGGATGATAGAGAAGAGAAAGGAGAGTGGGGAGAATGGTGAAGGATTGTTGGGTGCATTTCTATCTTCAAATGAAGAAGAAGGAGTGAAGATGAAAATGAATGAATCACAGATTGCAGATAACATAATTGGGGTTATATTTGCAGCTCATGATACGACTGCAAGTGTTCTTACATGGCTTCTTAAATATTTGCATGATCATCCTCATCTCTTGGATGCTGTCAGGGTATATACTCTTTTTACCTTCAATTCCTCCTCGTTTTATACAAACATAAATAAATAAATAAGGTGGTATCTAATTGGTTTGAGCTTGGCTCCAAATATCAAAAGTACCAGGAGGTCACATGTTCAAATCCAATGTGGAATAAAAATCCCCTTGTGTCCATGGAGGTTCAAATGCGGTGACCTCGGGCTATCTGCAAAGCAGGTGGTCGGCCTGGGATTAGTCGGCTCGCATAGCGGGTTAGATATCTAGGTTAATTAAAAAAATGTAAAATAAATCATCTTTTTACAAATTTACTCCCCAAAATAAGAAAAAACAATAATTTTCCTGATTTTTCAAAGCTAGAATTTTTCCGTCTAAATAATGTCACATGGTATATTTTCTTAGAAATTTCTAATTTAACAATTTGATGATTTAATTTGTTTATAGTATATGAAAAGTGATTAATCATCGATATGTGTTCAGAGGGAACAAGAAGAAATACGATGCAAAAGAGTTGAAGCCAATCGTGGAATTACATGGGACGATACAAGACGCATGCCATTCACCACGCGGGTATGTACGTAAATGATTTCTCCATTTACTTGGGTTGAAAACCGCATTTCCGTTATGAACTAAGCAACCACTAAGAAGGCATTACGTGTTCATATACATGTTGAATATGGACAGATCATTTTATTGTGAATTTAGTAGAAAATCCACATCCATTATATATGATGGATAGGAACACATGTCGTCCTCTTGTTGGTTCCCCAGTTTGTGATGAAAATCCGATTCTCAACCAAACTTTCATATATATATATATATATATATATATAAAAGGATCCATTAAAGAGAGAACCGGTTAATTTGTGATAATTGTGAGATCCAATCTCAACTATAAATCAATATATAAATTAGGAAAAGAAATATGTATTAAAAATGGGGATGCAGGTGATACAAGAGACTCTGAGGGCAGCGAGTATACTATCGTTTACATATAGAGAAGCAGTGGAAGACGTAGAAATGGAAGGTTATTTGATACCAAAAGGTTGGAAGGTTCTTCCACTCTTTAGAACCATCCACTACTCCTCTGACTTCTTCCCACACCCCAACAAATTCGACCCTTCAAGATTCCAGGTAAACTACCTCCCTCATTTTTATTACATAATAGTTATATATATATATATATATATATATATATATATATATATATATAGAGGGTGGTTCAAATACTAACCCAATATTTTGTGCAAACTTGGCTAACCCACATCAACCAATAATGTTGCATCTTTGGGTTTGGTTAAAATGTAACTTACATATTAATGATAAGGGTATTTAGGTCATTAGTCATTCTTATG
>NC_037529.1:7225243-7262257 GCF_001531365.2 Cynara cardunculus var. scolymus | reverse complement strand
TCTCACAGTTACCACAAATAACTCAGTTCTCCCTTGAATAGGCCCCTATATATATATATATATATATATATATATATATATATATAATTACCATGAATGATGAATATGAAACTAAATATGAACAACATGTGAATATGTATTATATGGAATGATTGCATAAAATCTTTCTAGTATCATGTGAGCTGCTGATTTTGTATGGTAGTTGCAGTGTATGCAAGCGCGTGTAACATAATTCGACAAAGATTTTGTCCACTATATAATATATGTGTCGCTTCCAACATAACGCACGTAGGATCCACCACATTTAATACCAATCTCAATCTCGATCTGAATCTGAATCTGTCTGTGTACGTAGGTTTCTCCTCGGCCAAACACGTATATGCCCTTCGGGAATGGTGCCCACTCGTGTCCCGGAAGCGATCTGGCTAAGCTCGAGATGCTCGTCCTACTCCATCACCTCACCACCACCCTCAGGCAACTACTCTTCTCTTTCGTTAATTAATTTCAATCCAGGTCTAGTAATGTATTAATGCTTGTTTTTTATTGTTAATGTAGATGGGAGGTGATTGGAGAGGATGACGGAATACAATACGGCCCATTCCCAGTACCCCAACATGGATTGCCGATCAGAGTCCGTCCCCTTAATTAATTAAGAAGATCCGTTATCTAACATAGTCGATCGATCGAGGCCAGGGGATCAAAAGTTGTACCCTGCCCTATTACATTACACCATGTTCATTTATATATATATATATATATATATATATATATATAATGCACATATCTTTCTTTTTTTCTTGTAAAAATCAAATATAAAAGAAAAAAAAGGCCATTAATGTTGTGGTCACTTGGTACCAAAGTTAATTAATGTCACACGTGAATAATGAATGACAAGAACCAAAATACAACATATTCTCAATCTTTTACATTTATTGTAATTTGTGTGGCCAGGAAGAACACCTGCTTTGCAGGCAGGTAGCTCAGAATCATTACATTTGAACCTCTGTAGTCACAAGAAGATTTTTATTCATTCTTGGATTTAAACCTGGGACCTCCAAACACTTTTGACCTTTAGAGTGCAAGTTCAAACCAATCGGACACCATTCTTGTGGTTTTGATTGCAACTTTTACTTTCTTATTATACCCACCAATTGTATCATATGTTCAACCCAACCTAACTCGACCAACAATAACAATGGTGTCTAGTTGCACCTCTTTCAAGTGTTGATCGGGATGCAATGCTTTTGTTTATCTTACTATTTTTAATCTAATAGGTAATGAGGTGAACGTTCTTACAGAATGAATGTTAAAAAATGCTAAAGAAATAAAGGTGAGGTATATAGTCTCTTATATCGAGGAATATACGATGAGGACGAATCGTGGATCACGTGATCTGGAGGCAGCAGATACATAGAGAATCTGTACACTTGTAGGGACAAAGGATGAGAGAATAGTGCCCATAAGCTTGCCACGTTCGTCCTTGTTCTTGCACAATTTTACTACTCTGTTTGGTTAAGGATCAGATGATCGAGTTGGACTATCGATGTGACTAAATCCTTTATTATTTTATATATAGGTGACATCCATATAAACACTCTTGTATGACTTATTTCATATAGCTATTTTGGCTTAACGGTTTTACAATTAAGCCATAAAAACACTCACGTAGAACGTATGGTTGAGTGAATAAGCCATCTAGATCATTAAGCTCATTAAGAACCCACTTGTTAGCAGCTTAATAAGCTAAATAGAATTCACAACTTATTCAATCAGTTATACATGATTGTTCAATAGTGGCGTATTCAGTAAGCTTTTAGGAGGGAGTTTTGTGCAGACAGTTAAGATTTTTCCAAACCAGCTCTTCCATCTATGAAAGGCACCTTCCCAATACATACAGACAAATTAATCAACCTTTATATACAAGACTTAATAGAAAACCAACCAAACAACCCCTAAGTTTATAACATGAAATAATAGTATGGCTTACCAAAAACATAACTATCATAGATATGCTCTAGGGGTAAAGATGATGTGCAATACATATGTGCTGATATGCCCTAGGGGTAAAGATGTGGTGCAATACATATGTGTGAGGTCCAGGTACGAACCTAAGCACCATTCTGCTAATAGGATATATGCACGATTTGCCTTTCTCATAAATAACCCTGGGGACCGACCTGATGTGGATGCTCTACAAATACCCCTTTAGATGATATATTTAGAAAAATTAAGGGTACCATGTTGGATGTGGGGTCAAATAATGTGGAGGTTGATCAGAATTGAAGATACTTCAATGAATGTTAGGGTGACACCCATTCTGTGACGTGGATAAATTTGATTGGTCCGCAGACGGATCCTCCCACAATTAGTAGGGAACTCCCTTGCTTCCTATTTGGGTGCACCTGAGGTCACCTTAGAGCATCCATGGAAGGATTGCAAAACCATGTGATATGCCCATGTAACAACAGTTACAGAAAGTAATTGCAAAAGCATAACATAATTGCAAAGTCTAAACGAGTTGTTGGTATGTGGATGGTCTCAACGCTTAACAAAGAAAAAAGATGTGTTAAAAAAGATCTACAGCCATTTTTTCTAGTCATGGTGTTGGTGTTGAATAGACATAACCTAGGTGCATGCATCAGCCAGGTGCATTTCAAATATGAACAGATAAACATATCTTATCCAAACACCACAAAAACTAAGATGTGAACTACAAAGAGAGACTTGGGACTCGTGTCGACATATAAATCATGTTGATGAGGTTTTTTTCCTTCTCATATACATATATATAGTCAAAGATTGAAAGCAATTCCTGTGTCGCCTTCTGTGACGTCTAAAACTCAGCATGTGTGGACTTGCTAGCTGATACACCACTCACTTCTTACTTACAAGTGACACTCGAGTGGCGGTCCTACAAAGAGAAATGGTTCAAGTAACTGTTTATGACTCGTGAGCAGTGAGTCATGACCAATTTACTAGAACCAAAAGATCATATGTAAGCATTCATGCGTGTTAACCAATCCTTCATGCAAGCCAGTCAATAATTATGGTCAGCAGGAAAGACAGATGAAAGATATTGTCACATCTGCCTCCTGAACCAGAAATATAAGTCTGCAATACCTGAAAGAGCATCTTGGTTGATAGCCACAAGAAGCATATCTCAAGTTATCTGACTATTCATCCTGAAAGCGTATCTCCGTTACCTAAACTTGTAAATTAGCGGTCAGTAATGTTAGGATATGTGGAACCCCTTTGAAGCTCTCTAAAAGTGCCCTTATAAAGAGAGGGAAGGTTCCTACATAAGTACAATATGACGGTCCGTGTCTAGCCAATGTGGGACTCCAACAAGTAATATGGCTAAAGTTGCACATACATAATGGGTACATCTCATATCAAAGGACTAGATAGGCCTGGCCACACCCAATCAATCTTACATTTCTACCATGAAGACCACTTACAACCTACACCTGTGCTAGGATACATATTTTGTAGATATGTTTATTATGTAAGGTTTTCGTTTTTAAAAAACTTTGGTTTCTCAAAGCTTTTTTAGTTTCTACTTATGCACAAGCCTTTCTAACAGTTTCTAACAGATATAGCTGTAATATCAGGGCCCAAACAGGGAGTGTAGCCTAAACAGAGGCCCAAGCCCAAACAGGTGGATCCATCCCCAACCACCTTGCAAGCCCAAACATGGCTATGATTGAACAGGGTACCTCCTGAAGAAAAATTTGTAAATAATTCTAGTTTCTACACTCATCCACTGTCAAGAAACTATAAATTGTGGATCCAGAAGTAAAATATCAGTTTGCTTTACACGACCAACAATACATATTAACAGATGTTGAGAAATTGAAGCTGATACAGGGAGATAAAATGATAAAGTACTACTTATTCAAGGTTGTATACACTGAGTGTGCCTAAGACTTGAGAACGTTTAAACCATGCTGGATAAGTTCTCCCTTATTTTTATTTTTTATAATTTATTACGACCACCAATCCCAACATAATCGTTGTTGATTGTGTTTCTTGACAAACGGAAGGACAATCCTAGGCACACTTGTTTCTATATTGCATCTGCTCTGTGGGTTGTGACCTATGAAAAGGTTCCTAACAGCTGTTGTGTTTGTTGAGGTGAATGGTAAAGCCTGCACACAAAGTTATAGAGTGCTTCTGGCAGTTAGCTTTGGGTTAATACTAGAATCAAAATCATTTTTCCCCTTTCTCATGTTGTACTTGTCGTACTATGGGCAGGTCATTGGTTTTCATAATGGAAAATAACATTTTTGACATTCGTTTTAGATACCAACTGAAGATACCAAGTAAGCCATTGTGGTTTCTCAACATAGACGAATGAGTTTGAACATCCATTGAGGATTCCTTTAGCCCTGAAATCTTAGAGTGGCTAACATAATTCATATGATCATAAAGCAGGACGCACTTCAACTAACACGGAGTTCATTTTCCTAGCAAATCATAGTTCATTAAAAAAATCTCCTGAACTTTCTGGGTTCCTTCTTTTCTTCTATAAAAGTGGTTAACATGCGTATTCAAGGAAGGATTCACATGGCTTGCTTGTATTTCTAGGTGTACATGCACTTCTTTCTTTAGGCTTCTGCTTCACCAGCTTTTTGTTAAGTACATGATTTCATTATTTCCTATTGATATATTGTTCAAGTTCACACATCAAAAAGCTGCACACTTCACTTAAACTATGTTAGACAATGATTCTGCAACTACGAGGACCTGTGCTCAGTTCTTACACATTTTTTTGGTCCAAGAATTCCATATATAATTTATGAGAAGTGGTGGGATCTAGCAGCTCAAAACAAAAAGAAAAGGTTAACACCTATAGTTGCTCCTGTAAGTCACAAATTTACAATGGCATTTTGTACCTTAGCTGTAAAGATCTTCCAAGTTTTTTTATCATTCTTTTATTGCCTGTACGTAATTTCAATATGAATGATCTTTGTATAATTACAAAGGAAACTTCGAAATCCATCTTGAAAGAACTGATGCATCTCCTTGGAAGTCATAAACAGCCTCATTATCAGCCATTTGGAAAACTTCAACCAAAAGAATTTACATTGATTGCTTGTAAAATGTCAAATAGTTAGAGCTGTTTAGATTAATACTAGAAAAGAAAGGATGAAGGAACTAAATCATTAGCATATCCACATCCCTTTGTCGCAGCCATTGTAGCACATGTGTTGTTTCAATTGAATGGAACTTTATGGATAACCCTAATCTCACACGTACTTCTCTCATCTGATTCTTAGAAAGACCATGGACAATCGTAAGTTTAGAACCACCAACTTGGCTACCTTAAGGTGGTGCTCCCACAAGGCCACAAGGGCACCTGCTACCCAGTATATTAGGCTACTTAATTGTGGGCATTTAAAAGGGTCTAACACATGCAACATTGCCTTTGGGAAAGTATAGAATATTTTGTAAATTATATAATAAGATAAAATAGTTAAATAGATAGTGCTTTTAGAATGAGAACACCTTCATTCTGCAGGTACAACCTATAACCATGTGTAGGCACCAAGCCAATAATAAAAGAATCAAATGTGATGAATTTAAAATAAGCAAATATGCATACCTTGGCCTTCCATCATTTCTCAATTCAAATGATGGAATTGCTTTTGACTTTTAATTAACGCTACCAAAATTTTCGAAGTAATCTTAAATTATCTCATCAGTATAAAGCAATAGCTTAGTAAATAACCATGATCAAATTTATTTTCAACCTCACATATGCACATGCCTATGCCATCTCTGAAAATGCCTGACGAGCATCGCTAATCAAGTTTACATGTCATTGGTAATATTATGAGCCTAAAGTGACCTTTGTATTTCTTACGTATTTAATAGGTGCAAGAAAGATAAATAAATACAGCACACTGGATAGAATCTCCTTGAAGGATCACTACAAACTATGTTTAGTAACTAATAAATCAACAAAGAAAGATTTATCAAGGCAATACCATGTTAAATAAAATGGAAAGAAGCAATATGCATCTTCAGGACAAGAGCCAACCTTGAAGAGTAGACCATGTGCTGGTTGGTGACAGATGAAATCCCAACCCTAAGCAGGTTGGGAAAAGAAGCACAAGTTATACAGGATAATAGCACTCGGCATGTCTCACCTCCATCGGTATTCAAGGACCCCACACCAACGCCATGATAATTTTAACCAGGTAGTATCATCAAAAGTAAACTACTAATTGTGTGAGACAACATACATGAGCCTTTCAAGGAATTTCGATAGATTCTAACATCTTCAAAGAAGACTTGAGCAACAATTCTTCTGTCGTCGCCTGAGCTTAACATCTTCGAGAAGTAAAATTTGTCTACTATATATGGCTCCACAATTTACGTTTGAATACTACTCGCGTAGTAGCCATGTAAGGTTTATCAAGGCAAGCTTGTATCTCGTTATTGCTGAAGGTATGCCGAACAGGTAGGGTAAACCTTCAGACTTCAGTTTTACTAACTTAAGGAAACATAAGTGAAGATGACTGGTAGCCATGAATGGTACGAATACACAACTTGTATTATAAGAGTGCATCAGATGTCATGTACTATTTACTAACTTGTGTGACATTTCATGTCCAAACCAGGATATCCTCCTAATATCAAACTATAATTAGTTTCAGACACAAATTTTATCACAATAAGTAAAACACGAAGGTCTGGATTAGGACATAGATGGTCCTGTAAAGACAACCAATTGATTACCCAATGTATTACAACTCTAAAGGTATTTCTGTGCAAGTGTGCAACAGAACCTCCACTATGAATACAATATACATACACATGCAGAATCAAAAAGGTAAACACTAAAAGTATCTTGAAGAAGGCATCATAGTCCTTGTTCCAAAATCCATACTTTCTAATTCCAATATCCCTCAACAAAGCACTCTTTCTAGTTTATCATCCTCTCTTTTGTGAATAGATCAAAAACCAGTTTCCAATACTAACTTTGTCTAAGAATTTGATGTACATGGGGAAATTTTAATAAACAAAAGGGATAAACTTGTACCTAACCTTTTTCATGTATTCAGTGTACCCGTCTCCAAAAGTCTCCAACATTAAAGCCTCCTCTAATTTGGCCTTCTGATCATAGTACATCAGGCAAACCGCAACTATAAAAAGGGAGCTGAGTGGTGCACGTAGTGCAATGAAGTAAGTCAAAAAGAGAAGCCCAGTAGATGCATATATAGGGTGCCTGATCCAACGATAAGGCCCGAACTGCACAACAGCAGTTGGCACCACTACTTTTTCAGAATACTTTGCAAGATACAATGTAGAGTGATACTGCAATAACACTGTGGACATTATCAATCCCCAAATCCCCAGATTGCTCCAACCTCCAGGAATTAAGTGAAGTTGTGGCGCTTCAAATGCTGCAAACCAGTGCCCAGCCATGACTCCAACACAAAAGAGAACACGACACCAAATGGGAGTCCCAATATCCCATTTAGGATCATGTTCTCGAGGATAGAAATCTCCATACAGGCGTTTACGGATACTGACATTGAGGAAAAAAAAATAATGATACACAAAGAAGAAGACAAAAGGCCACCCTTCTAGGAACCCATTCGCATGACCAGGTGGTACTAATGTTAGCCATGTGAAAGCAGAAGTTACTATAGCAAGTTGCTCAAGTTCACCAGCCTCCCCCTTTATGTGCTTGCTGAATCCATAAATACCATATATAGCAAGACCGATTGCAATGCACCATGGCCAGAACACCCAGGTCCAGCTAAAATACATCCAAAAGAATGGACTCAATAAAGTATTAATCCCCCATTTGAATGACGCAACTGCAATCGACCCTAGAAACACCCACTTACAGACCCTAATTGGGTTTAACTCGTAAAGGGTCTTTTTCAGTGCATCAAACGAGAAATTCTCGAAATTGCTCAGTACAGGCTTATTAAAAATGGAGTTGGTGGTATCTGAATACGAACTTCTGACTGGTTGAACGAGATGGGTCCTGTTTCTTGACGAGAAACGATTCGTAGCAGTTAAGAGTGGACACTGCAGCGTCTTTTTGAAGGTGTTATCAGTAGAGAGCTGACCCACAGGCTGTTTGTTGAAATGTCTCAAAGAAATTCTGCAGATTTTAGGAGTAACCAAACGACAAGGGTTTGCACTTAAGGAGACTACAACGGGCGATCCCATAGTTTAGATATGCAGAATTTGGGAACCAAAGTACTACTCAAATTCGATCATCAGATAACCTTTCGGAGAAGAAAGTACAAGATTGAGGCTCGGTTTCTATGCCCTAAGACTTGGGATCGGTTTCATGACTTCATCAATATGGGTTTGGACTATGGACCCAATCTGTATGGACCAAAAGGCCCAAAATAGATTATTAATATTAACCCTTTGACAAGAGGAAGGCAAGCCGTGTCGTGCCGTGCCGTGCCGTGCCGTGCCGTACCATGCCGTGCTGTGACGTGACATGACGTGACGGTGAGAAACTTACAACAGCATATCTCTATATTATGATGCACCACAAGCTTAATTAACATGTACAAGTCTTAATCCATGGCAGTTGTTGTTTAAAACACTAGAAGAACATAGTAGAATTTTCTTTCACTAATTATAAAAAACTTTATTTCAATAAGATTTCATACGACTCGTTGAATTGTCATGTTTCAATCTTATCACATGCATAACAATTTCATGTAGTATCATTTCAATATATGTATTTTACATGCAAAAGGAGCTGGTAACATCCATTTAGACATTACTGACATGCCACGAATTATATTGTGTTGCTACATTCCCAAGTGAAGAGAGCCTTTTTTTTAACGGTTTAGTGCAAGTTTTGTTCCCATGTCCATCTTAAGAGGAAATGTGAGAAATCCAGAAAATCTAGTCTAATCCAAGATGTTTTTGAGAGATTCGTAGATGGACATTTTAAAAAGAAGATGATGATTCGCTCATATTTGATTAAAATAAGCAATTGTTAGGAGATAGGGAACATGCGGGTTGTTTGCGACTCAAACCACACCTAAAAAGACACAGGGGGACCCAATATGTGACTCGGGCTGCATATGTGGTAGCAGATGACTTGTAACGTATCAAAACAAGATATTTCAGCTAAGATTGAGCAGACAACAAACCAGGCGATTAAGGGCGACTTTTGGGACATTGGACTTGTGGTATGATGATTCATGAGACAAGTTATAGAACAACAAACTTAGAGTATCATTAATATTGAGATAATGATAGATTGGAGTAAAGTGAAACTTGCTTAACTTGTTAAATTTCTGATATAAAAAAAGTTCATCAAGATGACTTGATACAAGCTTTGGACAAACACATGTCTTGAACAGAAGAAATGACAAAGTATGAATCTATGATAGATTTAATCGTGGGTTTGAAAAGGAAGACGAAAACGGAAAACATGGGATCACGACCATTGAGGATGATCAATCATCACATGCGGTAGTGCATGAAATAAGCCTTGTTAAGTAGTTTTTGTCTTTTGGTGTGTGCATGTAACTGACAGTAAATGATGTTAACTGAGTGTTTAGATTAATAGTTGTAGAGTTGAAATTCTATCATAACATAATTTATATATTTCATAGTTTAGAGGATGGATTTTCTTATACTAATTAATGTGATATTAAGTTTATTTATTTTGAATATATATATATATATATAGAGAGAGAGAGAGAGAGGGGATCAAACGAGAATGATAACTATATAAAAGAATAAGAGAATAATTCTGGATCTATCATTCATTAAATAATATCTTAAATAATTAATTCTAAAAATAAATACATCTATCAAAGTATTTAGTTATATAAAAGTTATTTAAAGTATTTATTTTAAGATTATACTTTTACTGTATTTGTGATTTTAATATCATTTAATTTTTTATTTAATAAAATATTTTATATTTAATGCATTTAAATAAATGTATTTAGTTTTCATTTAAAGAGTCCATCATTTTTTATTTAAAGCAATATTCTAAAAATTACAAATTTTGTTAAAATCACATATGAGCCACAATTAATTATTCTTTTTTCAAAATGTTTTCCTAATCATATGTGATTTAAAATTGAAAAACAATTATTTAGATTAAACATTGAAAAAGAAAAATAATGAAAAAACATATTCACATGTGATGTATAGCAAAACACATTTAAAATGTATAAAATCACATGTGTTTCAAACGTAATTCATGATCTACACATATCACATGTTATATTATAGATAACTAACATTTACGTTTTTCAGTTTAACTCTCCTTCTCACCAGAACCCAATCCTACTATGTTTTTTGTTATACTTGAAATATTAATTGTTCGATTTATATAAATATCTATTTATGAGTTCCATTTATGGATGCTTTGCTACTTGTATGATTTCGGACCTTTATGAGCTGAATAAAAATATGTCTCAAATTTTAACGTGCATTTATGTCAATCATATGAATATACATCATCAGAAAAATAATATGAACTTGAATTAAATAAAATTTAATATATAACTAGACTATATTATAAAGTATTTGACAAAAACTTCTATACTATATTATAAAGCATTTGACAAAAACTCTTAAAAAACTATTTTTTATGCATGAATATTGTACATTGATGCATATTACTTAAAATTTTAGATTACAAGTAAATTATGCACAAGTACAACTTATTAAAGCTCCATGTTTCAATTTGTGTAACTAACTGAGGATAAACATAATCAAATAGAGGATAAACATCTCATTTTAAAATATAAAAAATCTAAAATATAATTAGGATAATTATCGAGTTTCAACAAAATAATTAATTATTATCTTTATAAGAAAATTATATTATCAAATCAAATATAAATTACTTCGTTGTTGAACCAAACTTAAATTATAATAAAAAAATTGAATTAAAAATTACACAAAAAATAAGAAATTTTAAATAGTTAATTTGATACTAATATCGATATATTCTTGTCAAAATTTTATGATATTTTCAAATTTATATTTTATTAAAGATAAAAACATCATCGTTTTTTTCAAAATCACATAAGACCATATTATAACATCGACTGAGATAAAGAAGAAAATGAAATATTAAAATCAAGATGTATCTCGTTACGTTGCGCGAGTACCCTTCTAGTAAACTCTAATGTGTTTTAATTTCATTGATAAGACATAAATGAAACGTGAGATTTTGGAACAACAAAGATATGTATTGATTTTAAGATTTTAATGTATTATTAAAATATATTTGAAATGTATATTTCTTTTTTTATAAAATACTTAATAATATCTGAAAATAAGTCTAATAATAGATTATTGAAGTTGATGTGAAGCGAATAACCCTATATTAAATAAGACGCTTTAAAATTTAGAAATGATATGAATATATTAAATGTATTATTTTAAAATAATTAGAAGAGTATTCGTGTAATGTAACGAGACACATCTCGATTTTTAATGCTCTATTTTATTATTTGTCTCGTTCGATGTTATAATACGATTTTATGTGTTTTTAAGAAAACAAAATTGATTTTATTTTTTAATAAAATATAAATTTGAAGATATCATAAAAAATTAAAAAAAATATATATCAATTTTAATATCAAATCAACTATTTAAAAATTCTTATTTTTTATATAATTTATTCAGTTTATTTTTTTATTATAATTTAATTTAAGTTTAATAATGAAATAATTTATTTTTGGTTTAATAGTATAACATTTTATAAATATAATAATTAAGTATTCTGTTAGAACTCAATAATTATCCTAATTATATTTTAGATTTTTTATATTTAAAGTGAGATGTTTTATCTTGTATTTGATTATGTTTATCTGTAGTTAGTTACACGAATTCAGATACGGAGCTTTAATAAGTTGTATTTACGCACAATCTACTTGTAATTTTGAGTTTTAAATAATATGCATTAATAAAAAAATATTTTACGTATAAAAAGTGGTTTTTAAAAGTTTTTGGTCAAATGCTTTATAATATAGTATAGATAATAAAATACATATTTAATATTTAAAAAATAGAAAAAGTTGAAAAGCACGTGGTAGGAGCCGAAAGCGTGTTGAAGATGGCCTTATTTGAAGTCGACAAACTTCAATTATGATACAAGATCAAATGGTTGAATTTCAAATGATATGCTCTATATTTGTTACATTTATTTATTTAAAAGAAAATGTTCACACAAAATTAATGATAAAATAAACGAAATATAGGAAAGTTTTGTTTGGAAAATGTTCGGAATCGATATAATATGGCATAGGAATTACTAATTAAGATTAGTGAGATTTTGGTTGAAGTTGAATCTGACGTGGTGATATATTTGGTTGTGAAGGAATTCAATTCAACCCAATTCAACTTTGTGTTTAAGGGTTCGTTTGATCTTTTAAATGGTGTTGAAATTTATAGTCTGATTTCACTTCTGATTTTATAAAAAGGTGGTGCTGAAGTCTGAAATCTGAATCAGTCAGACTGTTTGTTTTTATGTCTGAAGTTTGAATCAATCTGACTGTTTGTTTTTGAAAACTGACAAACATTTAAATTCTGAAATTTGAATCAATTTATTTTAGTTAAATTCAACTGAAATATCTAATCATTTAAACCATTTGTAAATTATCATCTATTTTTTAAACATTCAAAACTTCAACTGAAATACATCAATTGATTCAACACATAATAGAAAACAAGAACAAAGTCTCATAACAACTAGAATCGATATTCACTTTGCATTAATTGTATCGCATTTTTTCCTCTTAAACTAGCCATATATGTTTGGCCAACGACACTCCCATGCGATTGTACCTCTTCAGCTTCATTCTCTTAATCGTCCCGTTGTTCATTGGATTGATTATACTCAGAAAATAACTCATCACCTATGAACCACAAAGCATGCAATAACAATGTCTCTTTGAACCTCAAGTGTAAATGGTGTCATTCTTTTCAATATCGGAAAACGTGTTTTAAGGACACCATGAACCGCAAAGCATGCAATAACAATGCCTCTTTGAACCTCAAGTGTAAATGGTGTCATTCTTTTCAATATCGGAAAAAGTGTTTTAAGGACACCATAAGAACGTTCAATAACATTTCTGAGCTTTGCATATGAATAATTAAACTTTTCATACTTTCCTCGTCCTCTATATAAATGTTGTTATTGAATAGCGCCGATAACATGTATTAAAGTTCCATCAAGGGCGTCAATTGCTCTCTACATTAAAGCTAGTAGTCAAAATAAATATAGTAAGGAAATTTATATAACTATTATTGAATTATTATTTACTTTAAATATTCGCTGTAACCTTCTATTATTCCCAGAGATGTCTGGATTAAGATTGAATGATGCATGAACTATAATCTCTTTAGCAAACTCTATCATTTTATCCAACACTTTACGAATTTTTTTATGAATTGTTTGTGTTGAGTGTTGGAACCTGTTTTTCAACACTCTATAATGTTGATTGTGACCTATAATCATCATGAAGATTACCATCTTTTCTTCGACCAAAATATGTTTGTCATCCGTTAACCAGCTTTTTTCTTTAAAGTGATCACATAATCGAACGAGAACTACATGGGACATCTGCAACAACTCAATACATTGCCGATCATTACCTTCAAGTAGTTCATCCGTAAATTAACGTCCACTCATTCAACTTCCAAAACCTTGTTCAAATATAAAAACTACATAACCAAATAGTCAAATATCAAATACATAAACAAATAACATGTTCAAATATAAAATACGTAACCAAGTAAAGAAAACAACAAAATGAAGTCAGGAAATGAGTGTAGATCTGATGAAAAATATTAACAATAACTCACTTTCTACCTTTATGAACAACTCACATGAAATTTGGGACCAAGTTTTTGGAAGGAAAAAAAAAGTCTTGTAGGGGCCTATGTGACTGTGCCCACTCGATCTTGAAGATCAATCAAGTTTCATGAAAAATAACATAATTTTAGACAAAACCCACTAAAATGATGTCAAATTCAAGCTAGAAATCATGAAATTCGAGTGTCTTTTTTATAAAGTTTGTTGTTTCGTTTTTTTCATATCATTGAATGTGGGTATTTCTTTATTGTTTCTTGAATATTAGAGATAACCATCGTCTTCATATCATTCGAGTTACAAGCATATGATCATTAGTGCTACTAATAGTCAAATAAAATTAACTTGGTGTAAAATTTGCAGCTAAGAACATAATCAGTTTATCATTTTAGAGTACCAAGTTTAACATCAATTTTAAAAAGTATCACTTTAACCACAAGAACAAAAACTAAACACATTAAAGATAAACAATAATCAAAATTAACAAAAACCCAGTTCAAATTATCAAATATATACAAGTTAGTAGGCAAAAAAGATATTCAAAACTGTATTTTAAGGCCCTATTTGTAGGTAGTGTTAGTAGCCTTAGGATGCTTATGTGTTAATGTGTATCTAGTTTTAGCCTTCTCTTGTATCTTGTATCATTCTAGAAATGATGGTAGTTGTAGTTGTCTTAGCATTGTAGAAATTTTGATGCTTGTAGTGGTCTTCAACCTATACAATGTTCTAGAATTTGGACTAAATGGTATGCTAGATAATCTGTTCACCAGTCTTGCACTCTAATGTTTACCTGTTGAAGTTCTACCAACGTGATTAGAGGCAACATCTTCATTGAGTATGTATCTGTTCTAGCTACAACAAATCAAAATGACTGAAAAATGGTATGTCTCCATATGTAATGGTAACTGTCAATTATCCAACCATCTTTTGTTTATGCTTTTTCTTTGTTTTATATCAGTAAATAGATCATAAAAACACAAAACTATTAACTCATGATTTTGAACTTATGACCGAAAAATTGATGAAATACCTTGAAATAAGATGATGTAAATATAGTCAAGAGGGAAGAAGAGATGCAGGCTCAGAGAGATCGAGAGGCAAAAGAAGACCCGTTACCTTTCTCGAGAGATCGAGAGGCAAAAGAAGACCCGTTACCTTTCTCGAGAGATCGAGAGGCAAAAGAAGACCCGTTACCTTTCTCGAGAGATCGAGAGGCAGAAGAAGAGATCAAGAGGCAAATTGAGAGATCAAGAGCTTGAACTTGAGGTGTTTAAGATCCAAGACGATGGAGCTTGAAATCGAGAGTTGAGATCGAGATCTGGAGGCGACTTCTGAAATTGATTTCAAAGGTAGGTTTCTCACTTCAAATTTAGATGACAGTAAGAGGTCTTTAAGCTCTTAATTTGGAAAAAATAAAAAATAAACAGTCTGAAATGATATATGTCTGACCGAATCAGACTTCAAAGGTAATTAAAAGGAGAATTAAAAAAAAAACAGACCCTAAGTCATAAAATATAGCTTTGAAATTGAAATATAATAAGTGAATTACATTTGTGGTCTCTACGGTTTGCTCCAAATCTGGATATCGTCTCCCATACGCATTTTCTACACCCGTGGTCCCTAATTATTCATTTTCATAACAGATGATGGTCCTTACACTTAACATTGTTTACATTGATTCCGTTAAGTCGAGGCATGTAAGGGCAATATAGTCTTTTACCTCTTTTTAAAAAAGTATATAAGTATAAAACAAAATATTATTAAATATATTTACTTTTTATATTTATGTACATTTAACTGCTACCTCCCCCCTTCCTGTTCTCCGATGATCGGCACCCTCTCCCCTTCCGTTATTGACGATAAAAGCTCACTCTCCCATTCTCCATCCCCTCCCACCACCTGCAACTGGAGCACATCCAAACGTCTGGGTTTTGAACTCCACAGATGAATCCCCTTCTCCCTTTCTTGAAAAGCAACAAACCATCCACATAGTTTTGAGCGAAAAGAATCTACCATTTGTCTCACCTCCATCGTCATCGAAGCAATTGCTGAAGAGATTGTGAGGCTAGATTTATGTCAGGTACAACCACACTTAGGGTTTTATTTTTATTTTTTCTTGTGGGATTTTTGTTGCATCAACGCAAGATTTAGAGGGTCTGATCTAGAATTGTAGGGGTTTTGATTTAGTGTTTGAGTTAAAGTTTTAGGATTTGATTTAGAGATTTAAAAGATTTGATTTAGTTTTTGATTCAATTTTAAGTTGTCTTTTATTCAATCTTCGCATTTTAAGCGTGTCATGACAAAAAGAATTCCTAACAAATGTTCTAGCATATTTGCTGAATGAATATTCTTAGGTCATGAACGTTGCTTTTCTGATGAATATTTTTGGGTTATGCATCTTTGAACGTTTAATAGTGATAAAGTCTCGTGGTAGGTGGTGGTTGTTTTTTTGGTGCATGAAGAAATGAAATTCATGGAACCTAATGGAATTAAATTTTGTCAATTTACCATCCAAACAAGACTAACATAATTTCATAGAACTCATCCTTCTAATTCCCTCAAATTGTATCAACCGTCCAATTCCCATAAATATTTTTACCAAAAAAAATGAAATACATCTAATAAATTAAAATATGAAGAAATTAGATTGTAACTGAATCATATTTAGGGGTTGTTTGTTTACCTTCTAAGAGGTAACCTCTGAATCGTTAAGAGATGAATCTTGTTTGGCAAAAAAAAAGTCTGCCTCTTAATGGTTTTAAAACACTTTGAATGATTTTATATCCTGGATCTTCTTTAACCATTAAGAGCCCTAATTTCATTGTACACAATTACCAAACAATTTTTTTTTTGCACTATATCATGAGAGCCTTTTAATCATTCTGACCACTTAATCATTCTGCACCAAACCAATCAGCAATTGTCAAACAACCCCTTAGACTGCATTAGTAGATGAAATGGGATCATTGAATTTGGGATGGAAAAAGTGAATCACTAAATCAATCAAATTCCGGCAAAATAGGGCCACCCTAGCCCATTGAGTGCTCTACCTCGGGCCCCATCATTTCACTGGCCGACCTTGACCCCTGTTATTTTGAGGCTCTTTTATAGTAATTTTTATAATTTATTTTCTTAAATTATAAATACCAATAAAATCATTTATTATTAATATTAACCATCATTTATTAATAAAATCAATTTTGTGGTGGATGTATTATTGTTTTATCGTAATTTTATGCTGGAATGAAATAAAAAACCAATTAGTTAACGGATTGAAAGGTGTCATCTTGTAATGCCATCGAAATTAAAAAAAAATAAAAAAAATATTTACTCATTTCAATTCAGACCACACCACTTCCGGAAGCCATCAATTGATAATGAGTTTTGGTCGTTGGTAGTAGTTGGCACACGGCTTCGAATCTCACAATTCCATTTCTAAAATAAAAAACTTGACAAATTTATTTATTTTTAACCATTTACTTTTTATTTTTTTATTTTAATTTTTAAATGATTAAGTCTTTAAATAATTTTTTGAATGAAAAAAATCATTAAATTATAAAATGATTTTATCATGTTTACCCGGTAAGCTAAGTGATTGATAAATGCTTACCGGGTAAATGTTTGGTAACCCATCAATCACTCCAATTATTTAATTAATTAACTAAAAATTACAAGAAATCACAACATCAATTTAGGTCTAAATTTGCTTAGTTATATAATCCTGAAAATACGATAAATTATTGAATGAACCATGTTTTAAGGGTTGTTTGTTAGTTACCGAATGATTTGGTGCAGAATAATTAAATGGTCAGAATGATTAAAAGACTTTCATGATGTAGTGCAAAATGAAATATAATTGTTTACGATGAAATTAATGCGCTTAATGGTTAAATGAGGCTTATGATACAAAATCATTCAGATGGTTTTAGAATCATTAAGAGACAGATTTTTTTCTACCAAACAAGATTCACCTCTTAATGATTCAGATGTCGGCTCTTAGTAGAATCGTTAAAAGATAAATAAACAACTCCTTAATATAATGTTAACTATCTTTAGAAAATTATAAAATATTCTAAATATATGATAAAAATGAAAAAATAGTAATAAATAAACATATACAAGTTGCAAGTATAATACTTTGTGTTTGTGAAACATGTGTTACTTATATAATACACATATTTAACATATTTATATTTAAAAAATCATTTTCAATTATTTATCAAATATTTCACTCTTTAATCTGATAATTTAAAAATACATCTTTCTTTAATTTAGTATAAAAGCATAAGTTTGTATGCAGGTTGATTGTCGAATTTGATTTCGTCTGATAATATCAATGAGATTAAAATGGTTAAATGTAATTGCTATGCTGAGACTTTGAATTCCGTATAAGTTTTCCAACTTATTATGTTTTTCAGACATATATTTAAAACCAGTAATTACGTATTTATTAATAATTCAATTTGATATAAATTTGTCCAATTTACGTGTTTGATAAAAGTTTCAAAAATAATTATATCCGTAAACATTGTTTGAAATACAAAAAAAAAAACATACAGTTTTTTGATTTCATTGCAATTTTGGTCGATATGGTTATCACTCATTATTAACTTTAGTCCTTATTTTAAATTAAGGATTAAACTTTTTATTCTAAAAACATATATCTATACTATATTATAAAGCATTTGACAAAAACTCTTAAAAACTATCTTTTATACATGAAGTACTACTTATTGATGTACATTACTCAAAAATTCAAAATTACAAGTAAATTGTATGTAAGTACAACTTATTAAGTTTTATGCTTGAATTCGTGTAACTAATTATAAATAAATATAACTAAATACAAGGTAAATTTCTCATTTTAAATATATAATTAAAATATAATTAGGATAATTATTGAGTTCTAACAGAATACTTAATTATTGTCTTTAAAAAAATTATATTATTAAACCAAAAATAAATTACTTCATTATTAAATATAAATTAAATTATAACTAGAAGGATACTCGCGCAATGCAGCGAGATACAACAAGATAATGTTTCGTTTTATTTTGTCTCTGTCGATATAATACGGTTTTATGTGACTCTAAGAAAGCGACAATGCTTATATTCATAAAAAATTGAAAAAATATATATCGATATTAGTATCAAATTAATTATTTAAATTTTTTTTATGTAATTTATATACCATGATTTAATTTAGGTTTAATAACAAAGTAATTTATTTTTGGTTTAATAATCTGTACTATATTATAAAGCATTTGACAAAAACTCTTAAAAACTATTTTTTATACATAAAGTACTGTTTATTAATGCATGTTACTTCAAACTTTAGATTACAAGTATATTGTACGTATGTACAACTTATTAAAGCTCCATTTATGAATTCGTGTAACAAACTGTAGATAAACATAATCAAATATAAGATAAACATCTTATTTTAAATATATAAAATCTAAAATATAATTAGGATAATCATTGAGTTATAACAGAATCTTTAATTATTATCATAATAAATATTATATTATTAAATCAAAAATAAATTTATTAAACTTAAATTAAATTATAATAAAAAATTAAATTAAAGAAATTATTTAAAAAAATGAGAACTTCTAAATAGTTGATTTGACAATACTATTGATATAATTTTTTCGAATTTTTATGATATTTTCAAATTTACATTTTATTAAAAAATAAAATCATTATTACTTTCTTAAAAACACATAAAATTGTATTATAACATCGACAGAGACACAAAATAAACAGAACATTAAAATCGAGATGTATCTCGCTGTATTGCACGAATACCCTTCTAGTATATTTTTTATAAGGATAATAATCAAGTATTCTGTTATTAAGTATAACTCAATGATTATCCTAATTATATTTAAAATTAGATGTTTATCCAATATTTGATTATGTTTATCTACAGTTAGTTAGACGAAATTCAAATATGGAGCTTTAATAAGTTGTACTTATGCATAATTTACTTGTAATATTAAATTTTAAGTAATATGCATCAATAAACAGTACTTCGTGTATAAAAAATCGTTCTTAATAGTTTTTGTCAAATACTTTATAATATAGTATAGATTTTTATAAGGATAATAATCAAGCATTTTGTTATTAAGTATAACTCAATGATTATTCTAATTATATTTTAGATATTTTATAGTTAAAATAAGATGTTTATCCAATATTTAATTATGTTTATCTACAGTTAGTCAAACGAAATAATAGAGGTTGTCTTTAAGAGTTTTAGCCAAATGCTTTATAAGATAGTATAGATAAAATTTTGAATTAAGAAAATTACATAGAAAAATAAGAACTTTTTATTTATTTTTTATTTTTTATGATATCTTCAAATTTGTATTTCATTAAAAGAACATTAATATTTGCTCAAAATCACATAAAATCTTATTATAAAATTGATAGAGACCAAAAAATTGAAACAAAAAATTAAAATCAAGATATATCTCGTTATATTATACGAGTATCTATTTATTTTATATAAATGCATAAAACATGCATATAAAGGCTATCTATTTTAAAAAGGACGTTCAAAAGTCGCTTAAAATCTGAATATGATCGATGAGATCGATTATTCCAATCAATTTTCTTTTAAAATTTATTTTAATAAAATGAAATTTTATTCCCTTCACATGTTTTTATTTCTTTTTTAATGTGAAATCATTGACGCAGACTCAACTTCAAACATCCACGCGTCGAACATCAATAATCATCATATTAATAAATAAAGAATGTATTACATTGGTGGTCCACGTAGTTTGCTTAAATTTTAGATTTGGTCCCTAGAGTAAATTATCTACACCAATATTTACTAATTTCTCAATTTCATAACATTTTTGGTTACTACACTTAATTCCGTCACGTAAGTTACAACTATTACAAGGGATTAATCAGTCTTTACACAAACTCAAACACCAAAACTGTAATTTGCTCTAAGTTTATTGTAATTCATTGATTTCACGTCATTTTAAAAAAAAACTATTAAAACTATTTTATATATTTATTCACAAATTAAATTTCTTAAATTAAAATACATATCAAATAAAAAATATATATATATTTATCTTAAAAAAACTATTATTGACTCGTCTTCTTAATTAATTCTTTTGTTACAAAAAAGTTTTATATAACCAATTACAAATCAAATTTTTAAAATTAAAATACATATCAAATAAAAAATATATATATATTTATCTTAAAAAAACTATTATTGACTCGTCTTCTTAATTAATTCTTTTGTTACAAAAAAGTTTTATATAACCAATTACAAATCAAATTTTTAAAATTAAAATACATATCAAATAAAAATCTTTATATTTATATGAAAACTATTAAATTAAGAAAATGACTTTTGCATTAAAAAATATAGTTTTTGAAAAATAAAAGAAATCAAGGAAAATTCATATATATTTTCGGTTCGATATTGAAACATGCAAACAAAATATTAAAAGTACAGATAAACGTGAGATTATTTATATATACTCAAATTACAAATAATTAAAGTAATAACCAATAAAAACACAAACAATAAGTTAAAATTAAAAAACAACAATTATAATCGGTGAATCACAATAAAATTAGAGCGAATAACAATTTTCAGTCCCTGTAGTTTATGTAAAGACTGATTAGTTTCTTATAATTAGGGGTGAGCATAGGCGGGTACCCGCCCTTTTTGACAGGAATCGGAACCGGAACCGGTTAGAGCGGTTCTTAAATTTTTGGAACCGGAACCGGAACCGCCGGGAACCGGTTCCGGTTCCGGGTACCCGCTTCCGGTTCCGGGTACCCGCTTCCGGTTCCGGGTACCCGCTTCCTAAAATATTAAAATTTTGTTATTTAGAAATAAAAAATAAAACGTTGCCAAAACACTAAATAAATAAGCAAGAATACAAATTATATATAATAATGGTTACAAATATTGTTTAACGATTTACAAACCATAATAGACTAATAGAAAATGTTCAAAGTTTAACGATTACATACTATAATGGAAAATTTTCATTCTATATGAAGAATTTAGATGAAGAATGAAGATGATGGTGTGCTTTCAAGATGTAAACCTAATATAAATTTGATATTAAAAAAAATTATTTAAAAATATCGGGTACCCGGCGGGAAAAATTGAGAACCGGAACCGGAACCATTCTCAATCAGTTCCGTATTTTAGGAACCGGAACCGGAACCGGCGGTTCTAAGGCAGTTTCGGTTCCATAGCCGGGTACCCGGTTCCGCTGCTCAACCCTACTTATAATGGTTGCTAACCGATGATGTTAACTCTAGGAACCTTGAGTGTTATGAAATTGAAAAGCTAGAGACTATCGGTGTAGATAGTTTGTTTTAAGAAATAAATCCAAAATTTAAACAAATTAGAGGAACCACCAATGTAATTCTTTTATAAATAAATAATACAAATTAAACATTTTTTCTAATTTTAATATTCTTTCAAACATAATTAATTAATTTAAGAGATCATATATCAAACACTTATTATGTAAACGTTAACTAACAAATTAAAATTCCCGATTTATATTTCTTAATTAATTATCGTTGATAAATCTCTTTTTCTTGGTAACTTTTTATTAGGTAAAAATATTTTCACTCACTTATCGAACAAGATAATTATTTTATGTGGGTAAAATTATGGATCACTCATGTTCAGGGGTCGATTACCAAACGTTACCTTACTGACGAATATAACAATGATCAAGAATCTTATGCGGTAAAAGCGAAAACAAAGACCAAGAGTCTTACCTGGTAAGTGAGGGCGACGATTTTTACCATGGTTAACGCTTACCGGGTGAATTGTTACATACGATACCGTTTTGGTGAAATAAAATATTTCCCAACAAGTAATGATGTTGCTGAATTTTATCGATAAATATTTACCCAGATAAGTGATAGTGTTGAATTTTATCTCTTTTATACATTATTTTTTTATATTAATATATAATAAATTACATAAATTAATAAAAATATAGAAACCATATAAAAATAATATTTTGAGTACAGTAAAATAAAAGTTTAATAAACATAAGATACGATAAATAAAATTTAATGAATGAATAAAATGTAAAAAAAAAGACCTATTTGATATTTTAGAAGAGAATTAAGTTTTATTTTGAGGTTATATTGGTAAAATATAAGTCTGTTCCATTTTGTTCCATCCTGTTCCATAGAACATAAAATTCATATCAAACATGGGACATGAATTCCTAACATGCTCTGTCCAATGTACCAAATGTACCATAAATATTTTATTAGATAAATGTTTGCATTTAAATATATAAAAACTCGAATTAAAAAGATTATTAATTTTCAATAAATTTTAATTGAAAATGGTTAAGAGTCTTTTAAGAAGGTCGACGAATGGTTGCAAGCTTCCAGAAATGTGGCCACGTTCTTCCCATCGCTTTCCTCCCATTTGCTTTCAAAATCTTCAACCGCTCGCTTTCTTTCAACTATATATATTCAATCGTCATTTCAACTGTCAATTTCATATCTTCATTTCAAACCCACATTTGTAAGTTGCTTTCCTTGATTTTACTTTTTCAAATGCTTTTGCATCTTTAACCAATTTGGATCTCTGAATGCGAACTTGTTCGTCTTTAGGGTTTGCGTTCATTGAAAGCATGTTTGTTACCGACCATTGGTATCGATGTTCAACGTAGATCGATGTAACTTGGATTAGATCCTCTTACTCTGATTGTTTCGATTCATGGTAAATGGGAGAAGCAGATCCAAACATATAGGACTGTAATACTTTTGGGGCTTCTTCGATCAAATTACCCTTTTTTTGTTTTGCTTATTGATGGCAAGTTTTCGTCTATCAAGGGTTTGATTAGTTATTTTTCACTTTTGATCATGAGATACTTTGAGTATCTGTTCGATCAAATGGACTTCTTTTACATTCTGAATTGAAAATAAACGAGTTTTTGTGTTCCTCATCCATGGAGTCGTGTGCTTATCCTTTTTAATTGTTCTTCTTATTTGCTTGAAATCTATAATCCATGGCTGGAAAACCAGTGTTACTGTATGAATCAATTGCTGAGTGAAACTATGTTCTTTTGAAGGACATTATTAAATTTTAATTCTTAGGCTTGGAGTGGCTGATGATGATTATATGGTCGTGCAGGTTTAACATCGGTTCAATATGGAATACGAAAACGGATACCAGCAACAAATCCCAAAATCGAAATATGAATGCCTTCTCTTTGGTACGCCTCTAATCTTCTAAAGGAGTTTTAGATGTTCCCTCTTTTGTGTGGCCATGATTGCAATTTGAACTAATCTTCAATAAACCTTCTTGTGTTCGATTTTCAGATGTTGATGATACCCTTTATCCTCTGAGCTCTGGATTGTCACCAGAATGCACCAAGAATATCATAGGTATTGCATATTTACGTGACCCTTTTTTGGTCATCTTGCATTTGTTAGATTGTATATATGAGAAACTTATGATCTCTGTTAACATGAATGTGTTTTTTTAGAGTATATGGTAAATAAGCTTGATATAGAGGCAAGCAAAGTTCCAGAAATGTGTGCTCAACTCTACAAGGATTATGGGACAACAATGGCTGGTCTTCGGGTATGATTAACGATCTCAAGTGCTTAACTATGACTGTTAAGAAATTGTGAAAAGGGTGTAATCAAACCAACTAATTGTTTCTATTTGCAGGCTCTTGGCTATAATTTTGACCATGACGACTACCACAGGTACCGAATCTTTCCATTCCCTTTTTATCTCTAATGAAGCTTGAAAATCTGATGTTATGATATCGTTGATCAACAGTTTTGTCCATGGAAGATTACCCTATGAGTATTTGAAACCCGACCCAATTCTCAGAAGTCTTTTACATAGCTTGCCCATAAGAAAAGTGGTGAGGATTTGAGTCTTTTCGACTAATTAGGAACTTAATGGTCTATGAAAGGACACTGCATCATAGTTTTTTTGCTCTATTTCTTCACAGATTTTCTCGAATGCGAACGAGGCCCACGTGGCTGAAGTTCTTCACCGACTTGGATTGGAGGACTGCTTTGATGATGTGATCTGTTTTGAGTCTCTGAATCCCCCAAACCAGAAAAACAGTGCTGATGATACTTCTAATTGTTGTGTTACCGAAACCGGTGATTTACTACCAACGAGTCCTATTATCTGTAAACCCTTTGAAAATTCTTTCCAACAGGCTTTCAAGATGGCAAACATCAACCCACACAAGACAGTGAGTCATCTTAGATTTTCGAAATCCATTTCCCATTTTTGTGTGGTAATTATTCATTAAACCGTTCAAAATTTTCGCATTTCAGATATTCTTTGATGACAGCATACGCAATATACAGACTGCAAAAGTCACGGGCCTCGACACTGTGTTGGTAAGTCAATTCTGCTGTGAATGTAAAATGTTGGTGGCTGCCGTTGCTGAACATTATATTGACGGTGTCTTTTAACAGGTTGGGTCATCGGAGCGTAAAAAAGGTGTGGATTACGCTTTAGAGAGCATCCATAACATCAGGGAAGCGCTGCCGGAGCTATGGGAATCGGTGATGAAGTCGAAGGATGTTTGCGATTCGCAGAAGATTGCAATCGAGACTAGTGTGAAAGCTTAGACATGATGCATGGAAGCGTTATTCTTCTAACCTTTTATGGCTCTAATATTGATGATGATGCCAATTTCAACAATCAACTATGTTGTTACCATCTTTGTACTATTGCGTGATTTAAAATGTTGAATGTGTAAATTATGAACTTCAAAATCGTTAAGAATTGTGTTGTTACAAGTTTAATTTATAGTGAATTACAAATATCGTCCTGCGGTTTCACTAATTTATTGGAAGTTACAAGAACCGTTATTGTGGTTTGTATGTCCCTAGCCATTAAAACAATTGTGTGTTTTTTCTTCTTTACATTAAGAGGGCCACATGGTAGCCATGTGAGGGCAATTTGGTAAAATTGCATTATTTCCGTATACAAGTTTGTAATACAAGTGTTAGAAGTATTTTTTTTTTTAAAAAAATCCCTTTCACTGATCCTCTGACTCTCGGTTGTTTTTGACTTTCTGATGTCAAAGGTGGAGGTTGAAGCCAGGAAAGAGGAGGCAGTCGTTGGATGATGGTATGATTTAGGGGTTTTTAATAGCCTTACAATTTTGTATATTAGATTTACAATCTTGTACATCCGACTTCATTACAAGCATTAATCGAAATGCCCCTCACATGACTAGCATATGAGCAGGGCCGGCCTTGGCCATAGGCCTAAGGGGCGACGGCCCAGGGCAACATAAAACCCAAGGGCATAAAAAATCCTAAAGCCCAATGTATATGTATATAGGTTCAGTTTTTATTTGGGCCTAAAAATATTACCGTTAGCCTTAGACCTTAGTTCGTTACCACTTACCAGTCCATGTCCATCATCCTCCGGTCTCGACTCTCGCTTCGCTCTGTCGTTCACTCTCAATAGAAATCGAAATCGCAATCGGCTGGCTCTCGCTCGACGCTCTCTCTCTATGCCTCTCTCGACTATCGACGGCCGTCTGCCGTCTGTGGCTGCCTCTCTCGTCCCGGGTCGCTCTCGCTCTCTGCCTCCCGGCGCCCACTCTCGCTCTCCGGCCTCCGCCCTTGGCCACTCGCCCGTCGCCCTCTCTCTTTGTGACCACTGACTTGTGTTGAGGTTAGGGATTTAACATTTAAGTCTTTAACTTAAGGTTATTATATTACTTATTTTATTTTATTTTTTAAGTTTTTAATTTTCTTTGATTGGAAAACCTAATAATGAAGTTATGAAACTAGCTTAGAAGCTGTGATTCTGTGAAATTGGTGAGTGGTGACTTGCTTTGTTGGACTATTTTAATTTGTTTGACTCACTGATTGTTTTTGTTTCATTTGTTACAAACCAGTGAAACCACAAAATTAGAATTTAGAAACAAATGACAACCATTTGTTAATGTTTTACAAATGCTTAATCTTATATTTAACACTTTAACTCAAGGGTTAGGGCTGTTTTACTGTTTTACAGATGTTTATGTTTTCTCGTTTATCAATTTATCCAGGTTGCTTAATAGTTCCACTTTCTTGGCAATTTCACAACACAAACCACTAAGTACCAAATCCATGTGTTATCTTTCTATTCTTTATATCATATATTTGTTTAACAATTTAACTACTTAAGTTATGTTGCCTCGATCACAACCATCGCGTGCTCAAAATAAGAAAAGAAAGAAAAGGCAATAAGAAATTGCTCAATCTGTACAAGGATCTCTAAATAAGTTTATTGTTAGACAATCAAATGTTTCTGAAAATGTTAGTGATAAAAATGAAAATGCTTGTGATGCAAATGGTAATGATAAAAATGAAATTACTTGTGATGAAAATGTTTGTGATGAAAATACTAGTGATAAAAATGAAAATGCTTGTGATACAAATGTTTTTTATGCAAATGAAAATGTTAATGATGAAAATGTTTGCGCTTGTGATGATGAAAACATTGATGATGCTTCTAGTGATGTTCGTTTGAATCTATTTGATCCAAGAATTTGGGATATGCTAAATTCTAAAATGAAAGATTTGCTTGTTGAAAAAAGGCCTATTAGGGAAACTAACATCAATTTCCCTAGAGATAATATAGGTAGACACTTCTCTGATGAATTTTATGTTCGTAAGTTACGCAATGGTGATTGTYATGATAAAAAGTGGTTAGTTTATTCAAAAGAGCTAGATAAAGTCTTTTGTTTTTGTTGCAAACTTTTCAAAGAAGGCCGGTCAAAAAGGCAATTAGCAAGTGTTGGATTAAGTGATTGAAAACATCTTGGTCAACGATTAAGCGCTCATGAAAATAGCATTGAGCATATGACTAGCTTGGGAATTTGGTCCGAATTGCAATTGAGATTGAGTAAAAATGAAACATTTGATAATGAGCTACAAGATTTAATAAAAAAGGATACTAATCATTGGAAAGAAGTTTTAGTTAGAATAATTGTTGTTAAATGTCTAGCAAAGAATAATATAGCTTTTCGTGGGAAAAATGAAAAACTTTTTGAAGGATACTGATCATATGAGGGTACTTCATGGCATAAGATAGCATATGTTAGGGAGACATTTTCTATAACAAAATGCAAACCACAACGATGGTCCTCATAGTTTCCAAAAGTTAGCAACAAATTGCAAAGTAATTTACTCTTTAGTTTATAGAAATCTTAAAACTTGAAAGTGCTAGAATTTAATCTCTTTTATATGCATTATACTAGAAAAGCTTTCGTACTTTTTATATTATATTAAACTTGCCGAACAGAAAAAACTCACCAATTTCTAAATATATAATAAACTAACTAATCATCATAACCTAATTTAATTAAGGGTTTGTATAAGAACACATGTATCAGGTAGCAAAATAAATGTTTATGATAGAAAAAAGTAAATATAAATGTTTATGATAGAAAAAAGTAAATACTTCAGAAAGAAATATATAATCATTATATTTTAATCAAGTAAATAGATAATGAATTTATTTATATTATAATTAATAATATAATTAAAAATCGACAATACGGAAGTACATATTGTTGGATTTGATTGGGTTGGAATGGTGTCTTTCTTATACATCTCTGTGTTATTAAAAAAATTGTAGAGAAGACTTCAACATTGGTTCCTTCTTACTTCAAAAAAAAAAAAAAAAACATTGGTTCCTTCTATGCAGATACAAGGAACCAACCAACGGATTTATAAAAATAGTGAAGATCGTATTAGATTCTTTTTATAGTAAAATTGTACCACTCCACTATTGAGAAAAGCTAGCAAGATTGTAATGTTGGCAAGAGCCACAGCAGAAACATGATCATAGGAATTAGACATACCACTTGCCTTTTGGCAATTAAGCTAGATTCAGGTCCACTGTTGCAAAGGATTTAGTAAAGGGATTGTTATACAATTTTCACTTGGTCAACAAGAATGGAACTATTCCCATCCACATAAAACAGATAGTACTTGTAAGAGGTGGGTGGTAGTCATAAAGGCATCCATTATGGTGTTAAAAGTGCAAGTCAAAATTTGATTCAACATAGAATTTAATGTCTGTCATGTGATGCATTGTCCAAGACAACTAGTACTACCCAACTAAACCTCCTCTTCCCTTGAATTCAAGATGATAATAGAAACCACCCCAATATCAAGGAAAATCTCAACACATTAATTAACCTACTTAAACTCTATACATCATAACCTCACCAAATATCAGCAGCATGCTTTTATGTACAATCCCAACACAAAATATAGCTTATCTGTTACATTTCACTACTACTCAAGAGTCAAGATCATGATTCTAATCAACCACTGACTGCATGCACAAATGTTTCTAAATCCATTCAACTTTCATAAAACACTGAGGTAACAACTACTAGTATCAATTAACAAATTTTAGAATAAGGTCACAAATTTAATCATCTAAGATTCTAAAGTCAAAGACCATACCTTTGATCAACTCAAAAGAGTTTCAAGCCTCCTAGGCTGGTACCCAACATGAAATAGCGTAAAGAATCCGCCCCTTCCATCCCTGTACAATCCATTTTCCATCTTCATCAAAAACAAAATCTTTGTGATACCCCGCCTTCACCTTACCTTTCACTTGGGAGACAAGCTCACGGTCCAGGCGTCTAGGCTTGAACCCAGCCCTTAAGTTTCGGACCTGCCACTGCTTGTAGGTCTCAGGCCGCTCCACCCTCTCTGGACCTTCACATGCAATCACATTCATAGCTTCACGCCCATAAAACGCCTTCTCAAAATTCTGTCTTTGTTCCTTCTTACGGTCTAATGTTGCATCAAGCATATCAAACAGAGAAGAGTAGTGAAAAAGGGCCTCCCTGAAGCGAGTAACAAAGAATGGAGCACTATAACAACCATTAACAACTGAATGAACAAAAATATCTGGTTTCATATCCCTAATCAACTTTAGAACCCCGTCTCTTGGACTATTTGCCACCACTGTCTCATCAAGCAAGTTCTCAAATCGACCAAGAGCATTCACAGCAAGGAACTCGTTTCTCTGGAGCTTCAGATCTTCAATTTTAATCATCTCCCAATTCTGGGCCGCTATAGACTCGTACTCAAACGAAACCTTAAATCGCTCACAGTAATTGGCCAACTGACGCCCTGTCTCCTCTACCCTCTCTGCTGGCCTAAAACCAGATTGGGGGAGGTCTACTCCAGTAATCCTAACTTTAGGTGGCCCACCAGGTCTGTTTGCCAGGTGCTTGATAAGGATGGGCCACTGAAAACCATACCCTATACCAAAGTCTACAATATGAAGGGTTGACGATGTTAGAGCTGTTTCGTAAATCGTTCTGTTAGCAAAGTAAAGCTCATTGCTCTTGAAAGGGCAAGCTGACATATAAGCCTGAAATGCTTTCAGTTTCTCGGCAGCTGAGACCCTCATGACCTTTTGAGATGCATAAAGCTGCGAACCAGTACCAGACAAGCGTGCCTCTAGACCAAGAGCAAACATATGAGCCAACCTCTGTGAAGCATTACCAGAAGGAGAAGCATGGTGTCTTATCTGTTTCAATTGTTCATTTGCAATCATATAATCATCAGCAGCAACAGATTGCGCACAGTTGAGCAACAGAGTTTTAACGTCGACACTGTCACTTGTAATAGCTGGCCCCCAAGAAGGAGCATTCCAGCCACTATAAACATGGCGCAAATTATTGCTCAAGTGATTAGGTGGGTCTCCGCAACCAGGCATAGGCTCACCTTTAGCATTAGTACAAAGAAGAATTCTGTCAAACATCTCAGACAACTCGGCTTCTTCCTCATAAACTGCAGACTGCTTGCTACTCCTTTCATCCTCATAATCATTATCCTCCAAATGATGATGCTTTCTTCCCCTGAACCCAATGGATGAGTTATCCATCTCAACCTTCTCCACTTTCACTGCAACCTCCAGAGAAGCATCAGTCGAATCCGATGGCAAGTCAAATTTACCCAAATCAATAAATAGAGGTTTACTAGGAGGAAGGAATTTACTGGCTTCTTCCATCCCTCTCTTGAATTGCAAGATAGACTCGCTATTGGTGAATATGTTTTGGGCCATTTGTGTGTTTATAAATGAATCCATTGTGTCATTAACATCATTAGTGAGTCTAGTGGTGTACCCAAAAGAAGGGTACTCACGTGAATGAGTTTGTGTAACTGAGGATTTGGTCTCAAATGAATCACTACTACCAAGCCATCGAGGATCAGTGAAATTGCTACCACTTGTACTGCTGTATGTACTGTACTCACTGGAACTTCCATAGAGGACCTCCTCCGGGCTTTCGACATTCGGGCCAAAGTTGAGAGGAGATGTTTGCAGAGTGAAAGGGTTATGGAACGTACTTTGCTTGCTTTCCATATCCTCTTCAACAAGAAACTCGTTTAGATACCTAGAAACACAATCAGCAAACTCGTCGGTAGAGTGCACTTGTGGAGGCATGCCTGGGAATGCATTGAGAGTAACAGGATCATGGTTGGGTGCAGGAGAAGGAAGATCTAAAAAGCTGAGATCCAAAGGTTCATCCCTGAATCTGTATCCAGTGGCAAGGGATGGAGAATGATCAAAGGTGGGCAAGATATTCTCATCATCCAATGCAAAACCATTGGTGTAATCAGAGAATCCGTGAAATCGTGACTCCATGACCATTTATCCTTCAACAGAATCTACCCAATATAAACTGAACCTCAACAAGCATGAAGGTTAAAGAATCCCAACTTTTGGTACCTAGATCAAGAAACGACAGGTAATTAGGTAAAGTTTTCAACTGAAACCTAGAAAAGATAACCCCATAAAGATAATATAGGTTGTATCACATGAGGCTCCAACATCAAGAACATAACCCCTAAGCATCAACGAAAAGAGAGACAAATAAGATTTTAAAAATAAGAAAAAGAGACAATCTGCAGGATCTATCCTCTATCCAAATTCGATTAAAATATTTGATTAAATAATAACATGGCAGATAAAGAAGAAGAAATTTTACAAATCTACATATTCCATATCATTCAAAATCAGTCACAAGAAAAGCAGCAAAATACATGAAACAACAGGCAGATCAATAGAATTGACGAAAACCCTAAAAAGAATTCCCAAATTCCTAGATGAAAATCAATCTATTGATGAAATAATCAAATAAAGAGGAGAAATCAGAGAGCAAATAAAAAAAAGAAGCAGCAAACCTTTGAAAGAGTTGCGTTAGGTTGAGAGAGTGAAGGAGGGAGTTGTACAACTATGGCATATGGGAAACTTATAGAAAGTGGAAGGAGAAGGACGTCGTCCTTTTGATAAGCGGCTAAGTACGCACCACATGGTTCCTAAAAATTGAAGAAGATTCTGGATATGATCAGCGTCCGTACGATCGGTATCAGTGGCATGTCACCGGCTGTTACGGTGGCAGGTAGCGCCGGTGGGGTCACGCGTTGAGTCTCTGTGGAACTGAAAGGACCATGAGTCCTAGTCATGGCCTTCAATGGACGCTTTTACACATTAGTTATCTTTCTAATCAATACTTTGTTTGATTTATTAGTTGTATAATTTATTTTCAAAAAGAATTAAAGTTTGTTTGTTTATTTTTTAATAGTTCTATTAAAAGGAAGCTTATTAATCGTCAAAAAATAAGTCTGTCTTTTAATGGTTTTAGAATTTTCTGAATGATTTTGTATCCTAAACCTCTTTCTTAATCATCCAGTGCCCTAATTTCATTGTAAACAATTATATTCCATTTTGCACCATATCATTAGAGTCACTTAATCATTTTGCACCAAACCATTTAGCAACTGTCAAAACACATCTCTAGAAATATTTTTAATGTGCAATTATTCGGTTCATATTTCTCAAAATCTTCCCAAAATACCTCTCTAGAAGTACAACTCTTTCATATAATCCCATAATTTTTTATCTTCAACGTGTAGCTCGATGGTTAAATGAGTGAAACGATTTTGTCTAAATACAAGACAAGTTCCAGATTCCACCTTAGCCCTGCCTCCTAACATCACTAGCCTTAGCTGCTGGTGGATCAGTTAAGGTTGCTAGTAATCAATTTTTACTTGTATAAACCATAATTTTTCCTCTTTTGAACGTCTATTTCTGTCTTTGCTGATGTTCGACAAGAATTTGTTAGAAGATCGACTTGCTTAATACAACAGTTCGACACAAATAAAGATGTATCGTGTTTAACTACAAGAGATGGTATAAATGATGAAAATGGCATAAGGTCAATAGAAGAATATAATCAAGAGCCAACTATGATGGAGACTCAAAATATAACAAAAACATGAGCGGAATACGACATAATTGAATAAAAAAATTGAACTAAATTGACCTCAATTGATGACTTTAATTACTATAATAAAAGATTGTAGCTATTTGTCTCTCATTGAAATTTTTGAAGAAACAATGTGAGTACAAGAAAAGATTTGTGAGTATTCCAAAGCAATACTTATGACGGAAACAATCAGGTGGTGTTAGATTTGTTGGAATCCGACGAAATATCGAGAAATTAAAATTGGGTCAATTTTGTTGACCAAAATTTGATTTATTATTTGGGTTTTGATGAAGAAATCGAATACCACATACGGTGGAATGTGGATTCATTCAGTTCTACCGAATGATTCAAATTATTTGATTCCATTCCATCCCACCACCATCGTTGTTGCCACCATCAGCCTTTACCATTGTCACCTTCACCTCCATCACCACTGTCACTAGTCATCACCGCCACCGCCACCACCACTACCGCCACTATTATATTGAAAGAACGAAACTGACATATTCAAATTATTTTGATAGATTTCATTTCTATTCCCGTCAATCAAACGCATGATCAAACATGATTTCAATCTCGACATATTTTATTATGTGAACTAAATATCACCTTTGTTTTTCTATGGTTGTTACTGTACAACAAAGAGGGAAGAGGGGGGAGGGGGGGATATTTTGGGCAAGATTTGAGAAAACAAATAATAAAAAGCATATATTATTGGGTAATTTACACCTTTTCACCCACTCCTTTATCTTCACATGTGTTTTAACAATTTTATATGAATTAAAAAAAAAATTAATCTTATGGAGAAGAATCTCGAGAACTGTAAACGTAGATTCCAAAAAAACCCCAACAAAACATCATATATTTACGGCCATGTTTTTAGTAATAATAATCTTGATGCCTATTTTTAGTAATGCTTATCTCTTTCTTTAATCTTATATGAATTCAGACAGTTATCAAGACATAGTCAATGATGTGACCATTTTTTCTATATTTTTCCAGATGTTGCTTTCTAATCTAAATGACAAAACGTTATATGAGTTGATAGCAATTTGCTAACAAAATATTTATTTCTTTTAATATAAAATAATTTAATTAACATGGATTAAACTAAGACGAAAGTTTGTACAAGAACGAGAGTTAATGTGAGAAACGCAATAAATGATCTGGATTTTTAATCATCTTTAATTTCAAACTCATCTATAAATAATGTTTGGTGTTGGGATTGATCTGATACTTCTTGATGTATGTCAATCTAATGTATATATCAAATGATGAAGATCTTTTCTTACGCTTCTCATTTTAAATATTTGTTTCTCACGTTAACCTAAGTCGTACATTAAATGTGTTGAATTGGGGTCAATGCATTTCTTTTGATACATCATTATTATTAGGTTTATATTATTTGGTTACATTGTCACATCTGATTTGATTATTGTACTTGTATTATTTTTTTTAAATGAATAAAAAAACAATGTAGGACAAAAATTCCATTTTTTAAAAGATGTCTAACAAAGATAGAAAATTAAAAGTAAATTATTCTCAATCTTCAAAAACTTCTCCACTTTCATATTAATTATATTTTATTAAAATATTAAATATTTATTTTCAAGTTTTTCATTGATAGAAAGAATAAAAAATAAATTTTCTTTTCTAAGTAATCATTTTTAAGGAGTTTTCTAAATTTAGAGAATTTTATCATCTCTCCTACTTTCTCTTTTTTGGAGAAAGTTTGGAGAATCTGATGGAATAAAAATCTTTAAAATCTTCATTTTAAAGAATCTATTGAAAACGCTCTTAAGATTTTAAAAACAACAGTCAGTCATTTTCACTGGGTAATATCAACTCCTAAATCACATTCATAAAAAATGATGTAAAAACCTAGTGCAAATAATAAAATATTGTCTAATAGATAACCGAGAAATATAAGATTTTTGGTATATCCTTTTTTATTTTTATTTTTCTAATTGGTGTAAAAATAATAATATTAGACTAAATTTGATGTGTCATTACATCAAATTTGATGTTTGGTGTAAGAGTTAATACCTCGTTTGAAGATAATCACATGTAGGGTGCGTTTGGTGTGCGGACAGGATAACTGTTCAGCGTTTGGTAAGACATGACATGACATGACAGAACTGGTTAAAATGATCAATTTATCCCCAGTGAGCTGTTTAGTATTTTTTCACTAAATAATAGATATAAATGTTCCAACTATATTCATCAATATGCATCTATTCTACATAAAACAGTAGTAGTAAGAATACTACTGGGAAATTAAAGCAATTACAAACAGATTACAACATATCATTAACCCTCCAGATACCATTTCTATAACTAAAACCATGGTTTTGTTTCTCTTCTCTTCATCTTAAATCTAAAATCTTAAATCCTTAATTAACAGGTGAAGAAGCTGCAACAGAGTACTATGATACATGGACATAGAGATAAATGGGATGATTTGGATATCAGTAACCAATGGTGGGAGTCATGGTGTTGAAAAAAGCAATCAGAAACAACAAACATGAATCAAAAACAACAAACAAAAATCAAAAACAGCAAACATGAATAAAAAACAGTAGCAAACAAAATCAGAAACATAATCAGGTGTTGTCGAGTTCTTCTAAATCAGTGGAAACATGAATCAAAAACCAGCAAACAAACATGAATCAGGTGCTGCCAAGTTCTTCTAAATCGAGTTATGCAAAATCGAGAAGGTCGATTACCTGAGAGTATGGAGAAAGGAGAAAGGGTGCGGTCGAGTGACGAAGGAGAGACGCCGCTGTCGAGTGATGAAGGAGAGGTGCCGCTGTCGAGTAATGAAGGAGACGATTGATGAAGAAGAAGGCCGATTGATGAAGGAGACGATTGATGAATCGGCGATTGATGAAGAAGAAGGCGCCGATTGATGAAGAAGAAGGACCGATTGATGAAGGAGAATCGTGTGCTGCGTATTAGGTCAAAGAGAGGGTAGATGGGTAAAATGTTTCTTGTTCTAGTTAGTTCCAGGGGGGAAGGGTGGACAACCATGTCCTACCCGTGTTCTACCTTGTTCTAGTTAGTCTCACATAAAGCCACACCAAACATGGGACAAATATGTTCTGTCATGTCCTGTTCCACCCTGTTCTGCCTACCAAACGCACCCGTATAGATCAAGGACGGACCTAGTAATTTTTTTCAAACGGTGACACCATTTGACTATAAGAAAAAACTATAGTGAAAAAATTTCAAACAGTGACACCGGTTGACTATAAGAAACAAATATACATAATTTTTTTTTCCATCAGTGACACTATTTGACTAAGAAAATACACTAACAAGATTTGAATTTGGGTCTTGAGTAGAATAAAAGGCTTGCAAACAAACTTTACCAAATAAAACTTGTTCTCATTATGGTTTCAAAATACATACGGTGGCACACAACAGATTAATATGGTTACACATTTCACGAACCTAATTTTTTTTACTCTTTGACGGAGAAATAATATGGTGGCACGGTGACACCACCATGGTAGATCCGCCCATGGTATAGATCTTCAAACTCAATAACATATTTTTTATTTTAATTCTTTCATAATTTTAATTTTAATTCTTTAAAATAATGATTAAGATAACAGACATTAAAGCTATGTTTTGTAAATTGACTTATAAGTTAGCTGGTAGCTGCTGAACAAATTATATTTGATAAAACTAGCTGACAAGAAGCTAAAATGATCAAAAAGGGCATTTTAAAAAATTAATCAATATAATCTTTTAAAATGCAATTAAAACAAATCTATAATAATATAATATATTAACTAATACAAACAAAAATGGTAAAAAAATTAAAAAATATGTAATATATTAATTAAAAGAATTTCAAAT
>NC_037529.1:7214265-7224923 GCF_001531365.2 Cynara cardunculus var. scolymus | reverse complement strand
TTAACTTTTAATTTATGTTTATTAACAATTATATTTATTAATATTAGTAACATTTAAATTTTATTAATGTTTATTTATAATTAATAACAATAAATAGTAATCATTATAATGAACGTTATAATTGAAAAAAGTGACAATAAGTTACCAAAACGTCACTTCAGTTAGCATTCCAATAAGCTAGTTTATTTGCATCTAAACATATACCTTAAAAATAAATTTGCTTATTTTTGTCAAACAATGTCTAAACCATTATAACATTAGGAACAATAAAATTCTATGTGAATTCGTATTACATTTTCCAAAAATTCGTAGTTTTTTAATTGCATCAAATGTTGATGTATTTGTAAGCCAAAAAATTGAAAATTTTATCTTAAAGGAAAATTAATATAACTACTTACTAAAAAAAATCTAAAACTTACAGAATATTTTATCGTATCAGTAAACTTCACATATTTAGCAATTAGTTTTATGGAATTAAAATTTAAAGCATTAGAAGATGTATATATATAATCATAAATTGTAAAGTTGAGTTTTAAAAAATTACACATTAGCAGACAATAGGAGTTCTAATACATAATAATTTATTTAAAATATATATAATAGGAGTTTTCAATACAAACAATGTAACTATATACAATCATAATGGGTTTCAATTTTTAAAACACCTGATGTTAAAAATCACTTCATTCAATACAATAATTTAAAAGGATGTCGAAATTGAAATTTAACTTGTTTACATATATATATATATATATATATATATATATATATATATATATATATATATATAGACTTGGGATCATATGAGACCAAAGCTTTTTCGTGAGACACTTAAGACCAATTCTCAACCCTTGGATTAGATCTACAATCTCAATATTCATAATCACAAAATTGCCACGAGATTTCTCAATAATTACAAAATTGCCACCGTGCAATTTTAGACCATTAGATCGTTAGCTTATAAAGTTGATCAATGAATATAAATTGGTCTCATGGGTCTCACGAAAAACCTTTGGTCTCATGTGGACCCAAACCTATATATATAGGGGCAGGTTCAAATGAAAACCATGCAATTTTAAGAAACCGTGTGAACCAATTTCGACTAATAGAAAAATTCTATTTTTTTAATTAAATTTAATCAATAAGGGTATTTCGGTCATTTTTCATATTTTTTTGATAAATAAGGAAGTTATTAATAAATATTAAATAAGGAAATTTAATAATGAAAATTATATAAATGGTAATATTTAAAAATTTTATTATATTATAATATTAAAAACTTGATTTTAATTTTTTGTTATTCAATGAATCTGGAAACGTGATATGAAGATTCTAGCTTCTTATGGAATGAAATCTTGATTTGAGGTTAGAGAAAAAAATCATCCATGTTCATGAAACTGTTTCAATGTGAAAAGGTTTCATTGTAAAATGGTTTATTTGCTTCTTTTAGGCATATTTTACATGTTAATGAAATAAGTTCATGATAGTGAAAATGTTGATGCTCTAACTGATTCATGATTCATGATCTAGTTTCATGGTGATCCATGTTGCTTTGTGATTGAAGTTGATCCGTTTAGTTAGTAGGATGAAAATGAAACGAGTGCATAATGTATTTTGTTCTTTATGAAATAAATGTATGATGAAACGGGTGCATATTATATTTTGTTCTTTATGAAATTAATGTTCATGAAACTGTTTTAATGTGAAAAAGTTTCATTATAAAATGGTTTATTTTTGTTTACCAATTTTGCCCTTAGTATTGAAATAAAATAAATTTTTAATATTTTTTATTTTTTAATTTCCTAAAATAAAGTAAACTAATCTTAGCCATTGATCAAGAAAATGGATGAATGAGATTGGTTTACATAGTTTACACAAATGGGGTAAGTTTTTATTTGAACGTTTATCTCTCTCTCTCTCTCTCTCTCTCTCTCTCTCTCTCTATATATATATATATATATATAGGGTTGAGTTCACCCCAAAATTTTTTATGAGACCCGTAAGACAAATTTATATTCATTGATCAACTTTATAAGTCAATAATTTAATGGTCTAAAGTTACACGGTACCAATTTTGTGATTATTGAGAAGTCTCATGGTAATTTTGTGATTATGAATGTTCAGATTGTATATATAATCTAAGGGTTAAGAATTGGTCTTACGGGTCTCACAAAAAACCATTGGTCTCACATGATCCCATATATATATATATATATATATATATATATATATATAATCAACACACATCATTTAAAAATGAAAACCTTTTCAGGTTGAAATTAGTTCAATTTATCATATTTTATTAATTATTTAAAAAAAATGATTTGATGCCTTACATTTGTCCAACGCCTACTTTTTAACGGGTTTAGCGGGCTATCTTGTCAAACACTTTAGGACTTCTTAATAATTTTTCGTGTGCAAAATAATTAAATAATCAGATTGATTAATAGACTATAGTAAAAAATAAAATATAATTATTTAATAATTGTTTATAATAAAATTAAGGTGTTGAATGGTTAAGTAAGACCAAAAATACATAATTGATGTTTCTTATATTATCTAATATCTCATAATACCCACTTAAAGCTCAGTGAGTTCTCTATAATTTCTCTAGAATAAAAAATCAAAAGTTAAAATATCTGAAAAAAATCATTCAGCTCCAACAGATTTTCTATTTTAAATATTTCAACATGAATTATGTTTATTATAATATCCTCTAATTTTATCATCCGGATAAAATTTAAAAAAAAAAACTCATATAAAAAAAATGATAATTCAATCTAATTGGTGGGATTGATTAAAATAATAAATTATATTTATTAAGTTCAAGCCTCTAAATTTATAGTTGTTTTCTTTATTTTAGAGAATCTGTTGGATAAAAAAATCTCATTTTTCTCTATTTCAAACAATCTGTTGTTGCAGATTTTCTAAGGTTGCGTTTGGTACATGGGACAGAATAAGACAGGATGGGACAAAACTCACTGTCCCATGTTTGGCGCAATATGAGACAGAACACGAACTTACTGTCTCACGTTTGGCGCGACATAGGACATGGACAAGAACTAGGACAAGGTGGGACAAAAAAGGTTTTTTCTTGTTCCACCTATAAGACAAGAATGAGACAGAAACTAAAATATTATTAATCTACCCTAGTTTGATATATAACCTCAATATGGTATTTGTTTTAATGGTATCACCGCTAGTTTCGGCCGCTGCCACCACTACTGGCGGTCACATCCACCTCCTCTTCCACTACAACATCTTCCACCGCCTCCACAACCACCGTCCACCAAGTCCATTGCCACATCTACCATAGTCGACCACCACCATCCATTGCCACCACCGTTTGCCACCTTCAACTCCTCCTCTACTGCAACAACCTCCTCCACGACCACCATTCATTGCCACCTCACCTCCACCATAACCACCACCACCACTATCTTCACTACATCAACCACAACTACCTTCTCCACCGTTGTCAACCGTCACCACCACCACAATCTACCATCTTCATGTCCTCTATAACAACCGTCATCCACCAAACAACACTGCCTATACCACCATAACCACCGCCGATTGCCACTAATACCGTCGGCCACCACCACCTCCACCGTAACCAAAACCACCACCACTACCACTACTACCATCAATTATATCAAAATTTTCATTCAAATATAGTACAAATATGAAAATTATGTACAAATATTTATAAATTAAATTATTTAATTATTTACTTTATTTGTGTTAATTATAACTATAAAATCATCAAATAACTTTTGGGAGTAACTTGTCTAGTTCTGTCACGCAGTCCTAGTCCTACTCCTACTCCTACCAAACACCAGACATACTCCTGATATGTCAAGTCCTGTCCAATTATGTCTGCGTACCAAACGCTACCTAATAAACACTTGAATGCCATTACAATGAAGATTCGCAGGAACAAGCATTACCAAGTCGATCAAGAACAGAAATAAAGAATGTGCTGCTGCTATCTTAAATGAATCATTATTGACCAATTTTTACAAGAAAAAAACACTTTGTTTTTGTCACTTTTATACACCCACAAAACCAAAAACTCAGAATTACAACCCACCTAACTACAACTTCTACTGCGAAATCCATCCACACTTAGACAAGTCGGCAAGTTTGTGTTTTGAACTGGTTGTTGGACCAGTAAGCATGGGCTTCCAACACCCGGTCAAGGAGCTCCTGAGGCACTGGCTCACCTCTCCTTTGCTGCGGTGATATTCTCGCCGTGTGCACCAGGGTTTTCCACTTATCCTTCAAATCCACGTACGTTCGATGCTTTGCATCATCAAAAGCTCGTAATTTAACATCACGCCATCTGAAACATCACAACAGTTGGAATAATTTACTTCAAACAAGAATGTGTTTAACAAGTATCCCATGGATCCCATCCGGCATACCTTCCTGTTCCAAGCTTCTCAACGGCTTCAACCAGCGCTTCCACTTCGGAAACAGAGAAAGGACGACGAATCCTGCGTTGTGCAACCTCCGCTTGTTTTGATTTACTTACAGGGTTGTCGATGATGGCTGGAACTGTTACTAATGCCCTTGAATCACAACCACTTCTATTGTCATCATCACTTTCAGTTATCTTCCCAGAATTTGTCATCTCCTGCTGGATTACTACTTGATTAGCTACACTTTGAGGTGGTGAATACCTGTTACCAAAACATAACCTCAATTTTTACTCTTGTACCCACATTGAATGCCAAATAAACTATATAACTCATCGCATAAAGACGGCATGGCTATAATGGAGAGTTGCCACGGGAGAGCTATGTGACAAGAAGGTCCAGCTAAAACTGGAAGACAAATTTTACAGGGTATATATGCGTTAGACCAACTTTGTTGTATATTTGTATCTCTTTCTCACACTTTTCACAAGCCGACAACAACCGCTCTACTCTTTGAGGTAGAGGTCAGGGCGTCAGGCCTATGTACGTCTTACCCTCCACAGACCCCACCTCTGAGCAGGAGATACTGGGATTGTTTGGTTTGATTTAGTTTTATGTGATTTACATATTACCAAAAGCAACTCAATGTGATTTACCTTGTTAATGGCTTAGGTGTGGCCGGTGGTGGTACCACAGACCGATCTTCAGGGCATTGAGATGGCGGAACTTGCAATTGGTTAGGCTCCAAGGTGAAACCAAGAGCATCTAGTTTGTTATCATGGCATATACCAGTCTGCAGCAGCGTTTTGTTATCATCTCTAATTCTCTTCCCCTGAAGCATCACACCTACATGTAGCTCACCACTAAATATAGCAGTCACAGCCTCCATAACAGTCCTCTATAATAAAAAAATTCAATATAAAGCAACCGTTAGCTATAAATAGAGATCCGGGGTTCAATACATACAATTAGATCGACAAATATACACCTTTAGAGAACTAACAGTTGCTGTTTCTGGTATTTCAATGAAAAGCTCGGGTACCCTGAAAGACTTGATCTTGAGCTTCACTGAATTAAAAACAAAAACATCTATCAGTTTCGATATAGAAGAGTAGATATTAATAACACCATCAAAAGGCTTTCCGTTACCATGTGAATCCTGAGCTTGAAAGGCAGGATCTTCGGCGGCACCCAAACTGGAATCATCTTCAATAGAGCCTTTTCTAGGTGAACCAGATCTGTTATCGGAATTGGAAGGATTCTCTAACTGGTACAGTCTTCGCTTTTTGAACGGATAATCCCTTAAAGATCTTTGATGCTTATAGCAAGTTTTCTTGCTATGATACGACACAGGCTTCAAGTCTGCATCTGAAAACGACATTAAAACATTTGAATTCAAGAAACCGTAGAAGTTACACACTATTATATCACATTTTGAATCATTATCACTCACCAGTGTTGAAATGCACGCCATTGTTAAGTTTTGGAGCGACTTTCCACTGTTTGGATGCCAATAACCTCCTAATTCTTCGGTCACCAATACGTGATGGTGGCCTAAAGGTCTTGTTATTTAAGGCCTGGGGCTGAGTGCACCAGGAAGAGTTTTCGTCATCATCTCTAACAACTAAATTTACATTACTATCTAAATTATTGACAACCGGAGGTTTCCCATTGTTGGGTGCCTCATATGTCATCTGTTTATCGTTTATATCCTCTATTTTACAACCAACATTTTCACCATTTAAAGATCTTGAAGCAGATGGAACCTTATCTGAACAATCAGAAACCGTAATACCAGAAGCAGGTCCAGAACAAGTATCAGTAACCAAAGCTTTTGGGATAATCTCCGACACAAAGAAGCTTTTATTGCAGCTTTCCTGATCACAATCATTTGCTTTTGAAGAGTCTTCTTCCGTCTTAACTGTAGTCTCCTTGACGGTTTCTTCTCGACTTAACTTATTATCAGCAGAATTATTACCCTCCAGTAATAACTTGCCAGCAATGGTGGCCAGCAAGTCGAAAGCGTACATTTGATTATGATCCTCATTCTTCTTCACCCTTTTCTGAAACAAGTAGCGTAAAGAAGAAACCGTTAAAAGATTTGTACTTTTGGAAACAAGTGATGTCAAAACGGAAATTCTAGAAAACTCTAGACATTTACCCTGGCTGATCTTGGAGCCCGAGGGGTTGGAGGCACCTGATAACCATTGAATCCATATTCTAACCTTTTCTGCAACACCATATCTTGGTATCAAGAAACTTATCAATCACTTCACACCATCTTCTTTTGATCTTCTTAAAAGTCTACAAAGATTCAACACAAGAAGAAAAACCGATGAGAACAATCTACAGACTAAAAAAACTAGAAGAATCGCATAACGACAAAGCATTATGGAATAAAAAGTCAAATCTATGATGATTCGCAAATGATAAATAAACAATGAACACAGAAGCCGACAAACGAAAATTTGACAAACAAGATACTAGAATTACTACATTGCATGCTATAAACCAATTGAACAAAGATCAATAACCCTGGTTTTCATGTTCTTTATTTAAGATCCTTGTGATCTTAATTGTGCAGCCTAACATAAATCCACAAAGATTTGAAGACAGAAGGAACCCAAAAATTATGTCAATGAAGGAATTCAAAATCCCAAATATACTATTGAAGCATTGTTAAATATTATCTTAGCATCTAGATTTCTGAAAAAAGTTGTAAATTCAGATCAACGTAGTAAAGCATTGGTTAAAATAAAGCATGAATCTGACACAATTCATGAAAAGTAGGGCACACCACCATCCACCAATCTCCATAGAAACATCAAGCACATCCAAGATTTAAGAAGCAAGTACGAATCTGACACACAATTCTGAAAAGGTAGCGCACAACATCAATCTCCATAGAAACAACAAGCAATCACAAGATTTGATGGAACTTCATATACATAAAAAGCTTAAAAACAAAAAAAAAAACGGATATGGAAAAAGAATCTAAAGTTGAAATTGAAAAGGGATTTGAATTTGGAAGATGGGGGAAGGAGGATTGAGAAAATGAGAAGAGGATAAAGAATTCAAACAACCCTCCCCCACAAACAAAAAACCCAGAAAAAAAAAAGATGCCCAAAGATCTGTATGAAAACACAAATATAATAATTTGTCGATGTTATATGTTATCTACTATATATAGAGATATTCTCTACAATCTAAAACCCAAAAGCAGATCAATCTAGAAACAGACTCCATGATCGTCAAACCTACCCACCAAAATAGAAAATGAAAAAAACAAGAAAGTTAGAAGGATCTTACAAAATTACGGAAAATTGCTACCAGATAAACATAGTTTAGGCATAATACGATCAGATCGAACCCATCAAAATCAAAATTCAGAACAAAAACAAAACCGAAAAAACATTAAAACATACGATAATGCTTGTTTGGTTGTCATAAATTTGGAGGGAAATTCAACAAATTCTCAACAAAAATAACATTTGATCAAGAAAAGGAACAAATCAGAACTTTGAAACTTTACAACAAAGCAACAAACCAATTCAATTTCGAAAATCTTCTCTCACCTCTAATAAACCCGCGATTTTCCCAAGAATTCACCAAACAATTTCTTCAAGATCCCGATTTCCTGATGGAAATTTCCTCCGTGCTAAGAAATGTTAGATTGGATAATCGAAAGCCCAAAAGCCCGAATCACAAAGTCGTGATCGATCAAGCAAAACCCATGATTTGTTTCCCCTTCCTTGATAACCCCATTAAGGACCAATGTTGTTTGATTTGTTTGAGACGCAACCTCTTCTTGATTTTCTCTCTCTTGGTTCACTTTCTCTATCTAGAAATTCTTGAAAGATGATGAATATGAGTTGAGAGATGAGGATGAAAAACAAAAACCCTCTGAAAACCACCCAACCATTGGCTTAAACCCCCAACTGTTTATACTCATTGACCCTTGTTACCGGATGGATCGGTAAAAGACTCGAGTATTACCGGCTACAGCAGGTTACACACACCTCGGCATCCTGTAAGACCGGTTCTACGCTACGAGGTGGCCCACACACTCTCCTAGATGTCTCCACGTGGAAAGCTGTCTGTAATCCAGTGGTGCTAACACCATTAGCCAGATCGAAAAAAACGTTGGGTCACCAAGAGAGCAGGGGTAGAGCCGTAATTTCATTTTTTGTTTCTAAATTTATTTTTTCGGACATCCATTTGAATTTATTTTCCTAAATTTAGATAAATCATTGACAAAAGTCTCCTTATTTCTCTCCTTTATGCTTATAAAACAATTTTACTAACAATAAATAAAAATAATTTATTTTGTGTATTGTTTTTCAAAATTTTAATATAAATTGAAGATAAACGAATAATATTTTTTTTATAAACAAATATTATAAGGTATTTTATCGTATTTAGGAGTTTTAAATCACATAATAATAACAAATATTACAAATTTTTGTTTTGAAATATTCTTCGAAGCTTTCTTCCAAATAGAGGATAAGGAGAATGATGATAAAATCTTCAAATTTAGAGAACTCTTAAAAAATGATTGTTTATGAAGAAAAAAAATTATTAGTATCACCAATTATAATTTTTGAAATTAAATGTTAAAGAAAAAAAAAATATTTTATTAAATATATTGAATTTACTAATAATATAATTAATGATTTAATCTTTTTTTTGGGAGAATTTTGATTTTATTTCTTTATTTTGAAGAATTTGTTGAAGATGTTTTTTTATAGTATCTCCAATAAATTCTTCATAATTTTGAAAAAAATTGTTGAGACCAATAGATGTTTTTAAAGTATTTCAAATTTCAAAATATATATATATATATATATATTATATAATTAAAATATTCAGTATCTTTAACAACTCAAACAAACGTTATATAAAATAATGATACATTTAATTGTATTACTGGTAATAATATAAAAACCATTTTTTTATTAACCTGAATATCCAACTCGTTATGCGAGCCGACTAATTCCAGGACGACTACTTGCTTTGCAGATAGCCCGGAGTCACTGCATTTGAACCTCGGTGGCCATAAAGAGATTTTTATTCCTCCTTGAATTTGAACATGTGACTTTCTGATAATTTTGATCTTTAGAACCAAACTCAAACCAATCAAGCACCACTCTTGTGGTTAAAAAAGATGCACCTAAACTTTAATGTCCTCATCATATAATTTAGTAGAGCACTCCAAATTTTGAAAAAAGTTTTGGATAAGTTGTTGAAGAAAAAACTTCAGAAATCTATTTTTTTTTTCCATTTAAAAAAATTATTTAAAGTTTTTCTTTGGCTTCTTTTTCAATGTTCCAATAATTCCTCCGGATTTTGAGAAATTTTTGTTCAAGTTTTTTTAACTACAACAATTTATTCAATACTTTGTTCAAAATATTGGAATATTTTATTTCAAAGAAAAAAATAGTTATCTCAAGGAATTTGAGTGAAAATTTCTTTAAATTTAGATAAACAGTCAAAATTACTTTCAACCTACCAATAAAATTAAATGAAGAGAGAGAATAAATTTTTTATACCCATAATATTTTAATAATATAATAAATAATGGAATCTCTAAAATTAAAAATTTGTTAAAGTTATATATATATATATATATATATATATATTAATTTGACTTTTACATTTTTTTAAATAATTTATGAAAAACTGTTGAATATACTGAAAATATATAAATACATGGTCTTTATGATAATCATATCAATAAAGGAGGTCAAAAATGTTATTGGCAAGAAAAAATGCCATGTAGGATAAAGTGTAGGATCCTACGTGGCAGGAAAACGACCCACTATTGGATCCTTTATGCTTTAGTATTATCCTTTATTTTTTCTTCATAAAAGGACTCTGTATGACGGCGATAAGGATTTAACGGAGGAGAAAGAGTTACACGTGCTGAGAACATAGGCTAAGATAAAGCCAACGCCCGTTAACTGATATAAAAGGCATAAATTCATTGTTGACTGAAAAGTAAAAAATATTCAAAAAAAGTAAAAAATCAAAAAATCAACTAAAAATAATAATTAATTAATATTTATTTAGGAATGGAAAGAGATTGACATGGATTTATTCATTTAAAATAACTAAAATAGTACTCGTACAATATAATGAGATAGATTTCGATTTTAATGTTTTATTTTATTTTTTGTCTTTGTCGATGTTATAATACGATTTTATGTGTTTTTAAAAAGGCAATAATGATTTTATTTT
>NC_037529.1:7180979-7209136 GCF_001531365.2 Cynara cardunculus var. scolymus | reverse complement strand
TTAATATTATAAATTTTATAAAGATAATAATTAAGTATTCTGTTAGAATTTAATGATTATACTAATTATATTTTAGATTTTTTATATTTAAAATGAGATGTTTATCCTGTATTTGATTGTGTTTATCTACAGTTAGTTACATGAATCCAGATTTGTGATGAAATCGGATAGAGATGAAATCAGATAGGGATGAACGAGTTTAAGAGTTTTTAAGAGTTTTAAGAGTTTTTAAGAGTTTTAGCCAAATGCTCTATAAGATAGTATAGATATAAATTTTGAGAATTCATCGTTTAAAATATGAAAGTCTGTTGGCTTTTTAATAGTAAATTTAAAGATTTATCTGTTGACTTTAGTAAGTTGAAGGATTTATATGTTAAAAAAATTTAGGGACTTATCAATCAAAATGTAAAATACATTGGGTTTTTTTAGACTTTTATCTTATTAACAAACACTAGATACTACATACAAATAACACCAAAAAATAATATTGTAAAATATAATTAGTTGTACTTATTTATGAATCCGATGGTAATTGAATTAGATCGATTTATTTTTATTGGATGTTGAAAATTTGGATTTGATCCAGTCCAATTACAAGTAGATATCCACTTATAGTCAATCAGTTCATTTTAGATACGACTTCCTCTACACCCCTAAATGGAAATATCTTACCATCTAACTGGCCATATCTTTTATGGTGCATTTGGTACACTGCACAAGATATGATAGAATTGGATAAAGATCTCTGTCTCATGTTTGGCATGATTTTTATGTGGAACAGACAAAAACAAAGTGAAACAGATATGTTCCACCTCTATCCCACGAAACAAGGTGGAACAAAGTTATATTTTACCAATATAACCTTAAAATAAAACTTAATTTTCTTCTAAAACATCAAACATGTCTTTTTTTTACATTTTATTCATTCTTTAAATTTTATTTATTGTATTTCATGTTTGTTAAACTTTTATTTTACTATCCTCAAAATATTATTTTTATATGGTTTATATATTTTTATTAATTTATGTAATTTATTATATATTAATAATAAAAAAAATAATGTAGCAAAGAAATAAAAATAAAAATTGAAAACTACATAAACTTTTTATTTGGTGTCATTTTAATTGTTTTGACGAAAACTTTCAAATGATATATTTTGTTATAAAAAAATAATTATCAACGCCTCGTTCCACATATCTCATGTAACACATACTTCATATACAAGAAATACATGTTTATATATATACCACTCAGGTCCTTTAGTACAAGAATTTACCATACGAAATACATGACCCAAAAATTTAAAATATATTTCTTGTACTAATCAACGTTCATTAATCAAAACTATACATCATAGACAAATCTTCATGCATATAGGAAAATATCACATTTTCCTCTTTCCCTTACCGTCCGTGCCTCCTGTAATACATATTTAAAATCACAAAACGAAGGTTAGACCGAAAGGTCTAGTGAGTTACCCTATTTAAGTCATTGGAGGGTGATAATCACCAAAACTTTGTACAAATTAACTTTTCATATATATAGTAAATATATGAGCAAATAAAGATATAATACCAGTACCTTTTCACTTTTCAAACCAAGCATTCAGTTATTCAGATAACATACCCCAAACCTTTGTAAGTTGAATTAACCAGGTTCCAGATAATGCCACTTTTAAACTTTTTTAATTAAACAAGGTTTATTTAAAGTTTTAGGCCAAACATGTTATTTCCTCCTTAATAACATCCAGACTATGATTTCCAATAAAAACTCTGATCTTAAATCTTTAAATCACTTAGAAATTAAGATTTCCAAACCATGGTAATTTTAAAGGATATAATAGTAATAGTTATATTACATAACACACACAAATGCCACCTTTATATCCAAAGGTACATCTCTCCTTGATATGTCACCCTTATTTCTTCATCAAAATATTTCATAAAACAATTTTATATAGAATAGACCGCAGTCAATGAAATTATCATCGGTTCAAATTCATTTTTTATCAAATATTCCCTCTTCTTGTTAAAAGTAACAAAATTAATAAGTCAAAACACAATCCGGTCAAACCTTGGTCGGACTACAAATCCGGACAACTCCTCCCATTTTGTCCGATTTACCACTTAGAAACATTCTTAATATTTTGTCCGGATTATTAATCCGGACAACTCTTCTCAAGGTTTGTCCGATTACAAATAAATCGGCCATCTCCTAGCCGTATTCATACTTCTCCGATTTAAACTTATAACACGATTTAAAGTTCCTAAATCGCTTGACATACAAACCAGCTGATTCAAATGATCGATTTACTCTTAAACCGGTTAAGGTATGTCCGGTTTAAACCTTAATCCGCTCAACCCTCATCCGGTTTAGTACCATATCGTTTTAAGGCCTTAAGCGGTTTAACCTTAAATTGCTCATGCCTTGATTGATTTAACTTAAACCCGCCCACCCTTTATCCGGTTTAACTTAAATCGTTCAATGCTTATTTAAGTAAAACTCAAGTCATATAAAAAGCTTTTAAAATATAAACAATATGCAATCCTAAAGCAGTTTAACCACTCACCGCGAAAGCCTTTTTGAAAATCAGTCTTGTGATAAGTTAAATTTGAAATCCGGACAACCTTTCTTCTTCTTCTTAAATCGCACAAATTTAAGAGATTAACCAAAAAAATGAAATGGGAGTCAAACCCTCCTTTTATACCTTTCCTTAACAGGAAAGGTCGGTTGAACTCACACACATACTCACAACCCATGCATCCATACTCATGCATGTGTGTATATATATCAATTAACCACACACACACACACACACACACACATATATATATATATATATATATCATTCATACATGTGCATCCACATATACACATAATCTCATTTATGCATTTACGTTATGCATATTTTCACATATTAACATGATCAAATATATCAATATATCATACTGTCATGTAATCACATATAATAAATAATTACATATTTATTACCTCAGGTGACAACCAAGATCTAGTTATCACATATAATTTAATAAATTACATAAATTAATTAAAATAAACAACTCATCAGGGGTAAATTGGTTATTTTACTTGTTCTATTCTGTCTAGTTTTATCTTACCAAACGTTGAACAGTTGTTCTGTCATGTCTTGTCTTGTTCTGTCATGTCTTGTCTAGACACCAAACACATCCTTAAAGACTTAAACACTCACTAAGACTGATATATGTTGTCTCTTGAGAAATGTCACTAGTTATCTATTATGCTAAGTGATTCTATGTAAACATCTCATATATTATTACATTAAAACATGAAATTATACATGCCACAATTATAACATGTGCATGTAGTTCATGCACATAAAATTCTAAAAAACCTTAAAAGGGTTCATCATTGGCTCACCGTACCTGGCTAATCACTATATCCCAATTTCACAACAGGTAGATGGTTCAAACTTTATTAAAATATGAAAATTATATAAGAGTATTTGTTTTATGTAGATATCATATACTTAAAATTTTGCATTGCATGACCCTTTTCTGGATTCTCATTTTGACTATGTTTGCCTTCGCCTACAAAATCATAATAATTTACGGGTCGTTTATTAAATTCTTACTCGGGTAAGCGCTTATCAAGTTAGATTACCTTACCGAATGAATATGGCAATGACCAAAACTCTTACCCGGTAAAAGCGAGACAAGGATCAAGAGTCTTACCCAGTAAGTGAGAGCAATGACTCTTACCACAATTAGCGCTTATCGGGTAAAATTGTTGCATATGATGCCTTTTTTTTTACTAAAATCTTTACCCGATAAGTAAATGATAATGTTAAATTTTACCGATAAGTGCTTACCGGGTAAGTGTTTGGTAAACGACTCCTTACACTTTTTGCATCAACGCATAGATCGTTCTTACTCAAAATAGCGGACTTTTGCCTATGTTGCAATACCATTTACACACTGGTCACTTGCATAGTACCATAGATGCAACATAAATAAGTTAATAACGATTCTACATAAAAACCATACCTTAATTACACAAGGACTCTTCTATACTAGTAAGGTTCGTATGACATTGAGGTATGCATTTCGATATAAAGTCGTGGAACGTAAAAATGTCAATCATGTTTCATTTTTATCTCTTTTTTGTCCATCCCGATGCTAGTTGTATGATCATATAATGTAGGCAAGTGTAAATTTTAAATAGATGTAAGCAATAATACATAGTACAAATAGGTTTTATAGCTCTCTTAAAAAAATAAAAATAAAACGACAGTTCTAGAATAGTTAAAAAAAAGTAAGTTTACAATAGATATGTATGTATATATAAGAACATGATGCTCTTGGCCTAAGCCTCTTCAGTCTTATTGATTACAGGTTTAAGTTTCTCTTCCTTTACCAACCCAACAAGGTAATCCATGTTCTTGGCTTTCGGTCAAAAGAATCGATTTTCGAGCAGATGAGTTTCTTCAAAATAGTCGACAGAGATGCTTTGTACCAGCTGCTTTTTCAACCAGTCAAGATCAATACCAACTGTTTTTCAAGCAAGGTTTTTACAATTGATGTCAATATTTATATGTAAAAAATTTAAATACATATGCAAAATTTAAGTCTAGCATTTTCAACATTTAGACCTTGTAATAAGGTCTGGTGGTCTAGCAATTTCAAAAAATAAGAGGCAGATAAAAGGTCGGCATACAGTTGGAATATACTGGGTTGGTTGGTTTGATTTGATTTTAATAAGAACCAAAATAACAATCATAAACTTATGCATGTTCAAAGTTTGTGCAATGTTTTGTATGGTAATAAAAGTTAAGAAATCAAAGTTGTCCAAAAAGTCTAAAGGACGCAACAACATGCATCTCTATGAATTTCTGCTTTCAATTATTATAGAGACACACTCCACATGCGTAGTAGTGACCTAGGCTCTAAAGACAACTCTTATACATGAAGGTCTCATAATGCGACATTGAGAATAGCATTTGTGACATGGTTCAACCTTTTATTTTCTCACACACTTTTGCGAAAATCGGGGTTCTTTGCCCGACCCCCCACCAAACTCCACCCCTCGAGTGGGATATACTAGGATAGTTTGGTTTAGTTTGGTGACCCTTGGACCATATGTCTCAATCGCAACCTTGAATGAATACCAACTTTTGTTAAGCCAAAAACACGAAAATCAAAATTAATGATGTTTATGGTGACTTGTACCTATAGAGGCATGATTTGTACATTTCTTTAGATTTGTCAAGTTATGTCCGAAGAAAGGTCTTTTATAATATATGTCGTTTAAGGTCTTTTCATAATATAGTATAGATTCAGACGTATTTATAATATTTTACAATATTATTAAATTCAAAAATATTCAATGATAGACTTATTCTCAAAATATTTACGAGAGAATTATAATGGTATAATTTAAAACAAAAAAAAAACACATTTCTAATATATTGTAGTTAATGTATGATTATGTATTTTTAATATGACAAAGGTATAAAATGAAAAATAAAAACCTAAGGAACATAAAACAAATTAATTCATATGTATTCATGTTATTTAATAGTATGATTAAATAAAAAAAAATATTCAATATAAATTTAAAGATATTATAAAATTTTGAAAAAAAATATACCGATATTAGTATCAAATTAACTATTTAAAGTTCTCATTTTTTTGTGTGATTCCTTTAATTCAATTTTCTCATATAATTTAATTTAGGTTTAATAACAAAGTAATTTAGTTTTGGTTTAATAATATCATTTTTTTCATTAAAATAATAAATAAGTATTTTGTTAGAACCCAATTATTATCCTAATTATATTTTAGATTTTTTTTATTTAAAATGAGATGTTTATCCTGTATTTGATTATGTTTATCTACAGTTACTTACACGAATTCAAACATGGATGTTTAATAAGTTGTAATTACGCACAATTTATTTGACTACAAACTTTTAACAATATGAGTGATATAAAACAAAAATATGATTCTACTTTATAACTACAAACTTTTTTAATGGTAGTTTTAAAACAATATGAGAATGAGAGAACACTCTTTTACTATAGTGTTACATGTGTACTATATTTCATCATATATGATACACATATGATACTAAATCATATAAGCGGACGACCTTTTGGTAGTGGTACGACCTAGGTTGTGGGCCAAGTCGTCCGTACACCACTAGGATCCTCACGTATATTATCAAATATGATAAGAGTGTTCTTGATGTGATATTATAATCCATCACATTTGATACTAAATCAAAGACTAGACGACTTTTGTGCAACCTAGGTCGCAGGACACGTCATTCGTATACCATCAAGTCCCCTTACGTGAATTATCGCATGTGATAAGATTTTCTTGCGTTTTCATAAAATATAGGTGTTCTCGTTTGAATCTCCACATATATATACACACACACACACAAAGACACACATACACATATAAATATATTGAACAAAATAAAAAATTCAACCGTAGTCGGATTAGGGGTAGGTAAGGTCATCCCCGACCCTGCTTCGAGTACGAAAATAAATCTCCATCCCTGCTAGCGAGGATCAAATACCCATGGGTACATACCTCTACATATAAAATTTCTATCTCCAATTGCCACCATGTCATTTATAGATTTGGTCTTATTATATTCATCGTCCTCGTAAATTAGCACTCTTAAAATCCTCCCCGCTCTTCAAAGTATATTACTAGTTTAATTATGGGAGTCTAACATCGGGAATCAAATCCAACAAAACCTATTTTCTAATGAGTGATATCGGACTTACAACTTGTTTTTTTAAACAATTGTTTGATGATGCTATTCATCACAAGTGAATATATCATATTTACAAAATTTTGTTACGATCTTAATTTAATATTTATATATTGATTTTTGAATTTATATGTTTGTCAAAATTACATTTTTTTAATCAATTTTATTTTAAGAATGAAGATGTGGAGCAAAAAAAAATAAAGAGAAATCAAAGAAGCGAATCATTGGAATGATAAAGGATGAGATGGGACCTATGCAACATTATCCCTCCTTTTCGATGTCTAATTGTCTTTTTGCTACTTCAAAAAGTGAAATAAATATTATAAAGGAGATAAACTATTAGTAGGATAATTATATAAATTAAATCATAAACCCACTACTTTTTCCTCACTCTCTCTTTTATATATACTAGAAGAGTATTCGTACAATGCAGCGAAGAAAAACATTTCGATTTTAATGTTCTATTTTTTATTATTTGTCTCTGTCGATGTTATAATACGATTTTATGTGTTTATAAAAAAACAATAATGGTTTTATTTTTGAATAAAATATAAATTTGAAAAAAAAATATATCAATGTTAATATCAAATCAACTATAAGTTATCAATTTTTATGTATAATTTCTTTAATTTTTTTATTATAATTTAATTTAAGTTTAATAACGAAAAAAATTATTTTTGGTTTAATAATATAACATTTTATAAAGATAATAATTAAGATTTTTTTTAGAACTTAATGATTATCCTAATTATATTTTAGATTTTTTATATTTAAAATGAGATGTTTATCTTGTATTTGATTATGTTTATCTGCAGTTAGTTACATAGATTCATATATGAAGCTTTAATAAGTTGTACTTACGCACAATCTACTTGCAATCTTGAGTTTTAAATAGTATGCATTAATAAACAGTACTTTACGCATAAAAGTGGTTTTTAAGAGTTTTTGTCAAATGYTTTATAATATAGTATAGATATATATATATAGAGAGAGAGACTTGGGATCATGTGAGACCAATGATTTTTCGTGAGACCCATAAGGCCAATTATCAACCATTGGATTAAGTCTACAATATGACAATCTCAACATTTATAAACGCCACGAGACTTCTCAATAATCACAAAATTGTTACCGTGCAACTTTAGACCATTAGATCATTAGCTTATAAAGTTGATCAATGAACATAAATTGGTCTTACAAGTCTCACGAAAAACCATTGGTCTCATGTGAACCCAACCTTTTATATATATATATATATATATATATATATATATATATATAAGGTTAGGTTCAAGTGAGACAAAACTGTTTTCTTGAGACACGCGTGACATGATTTTTATACTTGAAACTTCACAATAAACTGTTATGAAAATAAAAAAAGCCAAAACTTCACAGCAAAAACACTGTGAAGGTTACTCTCACAATGTTTTGCTGTGAAGTTTCAAATATAAAAATCGTGTCTCACGTGTCTTACGAAAACAACTTTGTCTCACATGATTCCAAGTCTATACACACACATAAATATATAAATTGATTAAAAAAAAGTAATGTGACTACCATTGGTGTATATATATATATATATATATATATATATATACATGAAAATTTATATGAGAATATGAGTTAAAATGAGCAACATAAGAAACGATTCGGACCCTTGATCACATTCAATTTCACTGTCATCCCATGAATTGCACTTAACGGGAAGTAATTCGGTGGGTCTGTATAAAAGCCTAATCATTTGCTAACAAATTAATTAGTTATAGCTTTTATAAACTCATTTGAGACACTCATTTTTCAATTAACGGTTATGGTTAAATTGAAGGTTATAAATCGATTAAAAAAATTAAATGGGATCAAATGAAGGGCGATATTGGAATGAATTGTGATTTATTTTTTTAAAGATAAATTCGGTTATTTTTTAAATTAAGTTCCTTTTCTTTATCCTTAAATTCGAATTTATTCTGTTTATCTTTTAAATTCAGTCGTTTTTGAAATTAAATTTCTTTCCGTTCGTGTAAGAACTTTGGTCCTTCCAAAAGTTTTACCAAAATTCATAGGTGAAATCAGAAAGTGTTAAACCCCATAATTCTCATATGTAAAAGTAATTAAAAATGTACTAAGTATGAAAGTCTGGAGACCCGATGGAAATCTAGAAGAAGGAGCTGAAAAGATTATAAGTGTTGAAGACAAACCAGAGATACCATGAAGATCATTTAGAGAGGCTATGAAGACCTGAAGTACTTAACCTGATAATCATCCACTATTGAAGAGTTCATCAGGTCGATGAACTTAGCCTTTCCATAACCCCTCTGGTTTACAACAACTGAAGAATTCTACAAGTGTCAACCATTGTTCAATCAGATCCATTATAGCAAGCAGATACATGAAGAATCCTGATTGGACACACTATCTAAAGCAGCTGTGTGACTCATCGCCAACATTAATTATGTTATTCTAGGTAGTTAGAGATAATCACCATCTCTCTTAGATAGATATCTTCTCCTTGTTTATCTCATAGATATCTCATCTTAAAATGTTATATCATAGAGTAGATTGCTAGTATAAATATCATTCATATGTCTTGTAATTTAAGAACGCCTTCTCATTATCGTTATTACAGTGAAATCATTTAAAGCTTCATACGTTCTTGAATACCATTCAAGCTATTCATAGCATTCTTCATCCAAACGTTAGATATAGGTGTTTCTAACTTAAATTTTCGTGTTAAATTGAGAGATCTGAGATCAACAGAAAGTGAATGAGATAATTAAGATAGTTTAAACAAATTTCAGATGAAATAATGATTTTTATTTAAAATTCATAATATTGTTTCGTGTATAAACTTTGGATGTTCCAATTTTTTTATACCAAAGTTCATAGATGAAACCTTAAAATGAATTAGATAACAAAGATAATTTAAACAAAGTTCAAAGGTGAAAACAGAACGTTAATAAATGAAACATTGATTTTTGTTTAAAATTTATAGGGGGAATTATGATTTTTTGTTTAAAATTTATGGTGGGAATTATGATTTTTGTTTAAAGTTTATTACAATATTGTTTCAAAATGGTAAGTGAAATGAGATAATAATGAATGTGATAATTAAATGAATGTGGTATCAACATATGAAAAAGACTACAATACCAGTTAACACAATTTATACTAATTAGAGAGAGAGAGAGAGAGAGAGAGTCTCTTTTGTTAACTAAATAAATGGTACAAACTTTGTTAATCGAAACAGTTATATCTTTTTAATTACACATTCCTTAAATATTTCATTGACTTAATTATTACATTCTTTAGTTATTTCATTCACTTAATTATTACATTCCTTATTTATTTCATTCACTTAATTGTTTCACCTATGAAATTTTTTTATTTCACCTGTATAGTTTCTATAAACAACAACAATCAAATTGTTGAGACATAAGTGGCTAAATGAATCCATGTGTTCATAATCAAACTATCAATCACATATGCAAACTAATGTGCCCAGACCCTTATCTGATGTGTCCATAACTGAACCCAGTTCACATGGTGGTACTGTTGACTTGTAATAACATGATGTCTCTGTAAATAATAACAATCTGAATGTCCAAACATAAGTGATTAAATTAACTCAAATATGTTGATACCCAAACAATCAATCACATGTTAGCAAGTGAGTATAAAGTACCTTCATAAGCTTATGTGAGTGCACTATGTGTACAGTAGTCAATATATTGTTCAAAAGTGAACACTTGTTCATGCGTGAACCAGAGACATTAATACACAAATAATCGATCAAAAGTTTACTAGTGAACAATTTTCATAAACTAGCAACTTCTTTTACTTATTATTTAAATGTTCATTAGTGAACTAAAACACATTCATAAGTGAATACATGAAATGTGATATGCTTTCTAAAACAAACAATGTTTTGTTCATTGGTCTAGTCCCCAACAGTAAACATGTGGGTCTTCAAGTGTACTATGGTCATATGTGAAATATTCCCAAAACACCAGTCACTTAGTTCATCATGTGAAACTGAATTGCAAACTTAAATGATGTGTTCACATATCAAATGTTATCGCTTCCTGTTACTTATTCTCAAAACACAATCAAAAGTTGTTGTTCCTTGTTAATTGTAAACAAAGCATAACCCAAACGTTCATTAGTGAATAATGTTAATAGAATATACATAAATGTAATATGTGTTTTACAAGAAAATGTTCATTAGTGAACTACTACAAGAAGATGTTCATTAGTGAACTAATACACCGTTCATAAGTAACACGTGAAATGTGATTTGTGTTTTACAACAAACCATGCCTTGTCCATTGGTTCAGTTCCAAATAATAAACATGTTGGTCTTAAAGTGTACAATGGTCATATATGAAATATTTACTGATGGGAGCTGAATATTGTATCTCTACAATACTAAGAAGTAACACATGCAACTATACACATGTCAACACCATCACTTTCAAGTAATAGAATGGTAAGAACCAAGTATCATATTCCACAAAGACATGTATCTTAAGTTGCAAGATTTTGAATTGAAAGACTAATTTCAGATGTCGAGTTTGAAGACTTTGATTTGGTTTTGAGTTAACACTACTGAAATTACAGAATTAGAAAAGATAATATGGGTGTAAGACTTGTAGGGTGAGACATAAACACAAATTTCAGTAGACAATGTTGTAGCAATGCTACATCATGCACTCAACCATAACTAGATTCACCATCTATTTAGAAGGTATTCCTCAATCATTGCACTAATGTTATAGCTTTCAACCATATCTTTATGTGGTATCAGGACAAGTGATAGTGCCAAATGGTTACATGGATAAACATATATCTTTGTTAAAAATCACTCTCTCGAGTCGAGTATCATATCATCTAAGTTGATTTGTTCAAAGTGGTTCATCTCTGAGTCCACTTCGTTTTAAACACTTTAACAAGTGACCAACCCATCGAGAATTTATCAGTTTGAAAAACATAAACAAAAGATCTCTTTGTTAGCAACTTTCTTAAGTTTACTTCTTATATCATTCAAATTGACATACATCCAATGGCTCATCTATAACACCCAGTTTTTTTTTGTTAGTTTATTTTTGTTTTTATATGCATAACACATATGTTTTCAAAATAGTTTTATTATTATTTTTATTTAAAAAGGTTTTGTAGTATTACGTCAATTATCTAGTCGTATGGATTTTTATGAAATACGACTAATTTGTTTTCGGGAACGGTGATTTATGTCGATCATAATGAAACTTTCATATTTGAAAACGATAAAGTTTTATTTATACAACTGATTCGATATTAAATGTATCGTTTTTATTAATTTTGGGGTTCAAGCAGATATATAAGTAATATAATACATATATTTCCAGACTTAAGGATTTGCAAAGATAGTAAAGATGCTTTCCATTTTGAAAAAGAGATAAAGTTTTTACTTTAGGGTCATTTGATCAAGTCGTGAGTGATTCGTATTTGAATAAATTTTTATTAAAAAAATATCAATGAAAATCCGCAGGCCCGTGAAAATGTTTTCATACCCAGGGACTATATAGGCAGCAAGTTGGAAAATCACGCTACCTTACCCATGCAATCATAGGTCGCGGCGACCCCAACACCTTTTAATCTCGTTCTTTCTCTTTCTCCTAAATGGAGGTGTTCTGTTAAAAGAAAAGTGTCGTTACTTGTGAAGAACATAATCTTTTTGTATTATGAACCATTGAAAGGATAAATATTTTAATGTTACTTTTGAGAGGGAAATGCCTCGTTTGAAGCTATGAAACCTTGGAACATATTTGAGTAATTTTGGGTATAAACGGTTTGATGATCGAAAACTATATGTTTAATAATATTTGGTCACTTTTAAGTTATGACAAATATTAGACTAATGCAAATGGATCCATAGGCATAAAAGTCGATTTTTTTTGTATGTAAGACGGGATCATCATTCCCATATGATAGCTAGATATGGATATTAAATCATCTGAGGACTCGAGCTACAGACCGTGGGTGGTTGAACTTGATAACCGTGTGTCTTGTAGTAACTTATGTCTACCCAAAAAGTATTTTTTTAGACATTGGAGGACTCGAACTATAGACCGTGAGTGGTTGAGCTCAATGACCGATATTTCATAATAGAAGCTTTATAACGTAGATTAATGGCCTACTTTTGTGTTATGTCACAATCAACGGACATCAGATCTTCCCCGACATTGTAAGATGTGTTTTGGACCGTATGGTTCTTATTTGAAATATGTGAACTTTGGATTTTGTTCAAGTTTATAAAATGTTATCTCAAATAATTATTTGCTTTATTTTATAAATTGTCTGGATTCATTAGGTGTCAAGTCTAACGTTTTTTCTTAAAATGACATGTATATCAGGTTCTCTTAGAGGTGAGTTTCGAAGTCTTGAGAAGAGTGATTGGATGCCGGTAGAGGCACCTCTTGATTGATAGTAATGTCAAATTGGGTGTTACATTTTGTGGGGACTCCTTTTTTATGACAAAAATGACACCCGTTTAGATTGTTATATATTTGTTTCATAATATGTTTATTTCACATGTACTCATTTTACAATGTGAACTTTTTTGATGTGTTTGTAAAACAAAAAATACATGTACATTTTTTCACATTGTGAAGAGAATACATATGGACAAATATATATTAATCAATACATTAAATATTATACTTAAACGAAAAATAATGTGAAACAAAATCTTAAAATAAAAAGTTCTTACGGATCTCATATATTTTGAAGTATAAAATGATTAAGGGATTGTTTGTTTATCTCTTAATAGTTCCATTAAGAGAGAGCTTCTGAATCATTAAGAGGTGAATCTTGTTTGACAAAAAAAGAGGTCTGTCTCTTAATGGTTCTAAAACCCTATGAATGATTTTGTATCTTGGGTTTCCCTTAACCATTCAGAGCCCTAATTTCGTTATAAATAATTACCAAACAATTATATTTCATTTTACATTATATCATGAAAGTCTCTTAATCATTCTGACCACTCAATCATTCTGCACCAAACCATTCAACAATTATCAAACAACACCTAAACCCTTATATATATATATATATATATATATGTCATGTTAATGAATAATAAACTTAGGCCTCAATATGTTGTTCCAAGATTTGGTTGCATAAAATCCAAACATGCAAATGCATGTATCCATCGGATACTAATAAATGCTGTTTTTTAATACACTGTAAAAACAATATTCGATTAATGAATAAACATAATCACTATATTTCAAATTCACTTTAACAAGTTTCATTGTGCAATATAAAATTTATGACACGTTGATGCCATGTGATTGTCACGTGTGTTCATTAAACTATTGGACTTAAGGTATACATGAGGTGGTTATTTGGAAGTACTTTTAGACCGTGGACCATATGCTTCTTGTTTTAACACTTGTTATATCAAACACATTTTAATCTCATAAATACATTTAATGTTTGTACACATGATTCTTACTTTTTCTTTTCAGGTTTCATATTTCTCAATCAATTGATCTAAAGAATTGTGGGAAAAAAAGATTTAAGGTGAGAAGTGTAAAAAAGGATCTGGACCAATGATCATCTTTAATCTTAAACTCACTCATGAAGCACACTTGATACAGATTCGTACAACTTAATGTTCAAATTCATACAATCTAACTATCGGAAGGTGGGGAGGGGGAGAATGTATCCTAACTGTCGCATGAACGCAACAAAATGATCTGATACCGCAATATGCTCGACTAAATGGGCAGCGTGTCTGGCATGTTCGGCCTCCAGATCTGCCCTACTCTTCCGTTCGACCTCTATCTTGGCCTGATGGCGTTCCTCCCCACAGTCGCGCCTCCTCCTCTACCCTTGTCAGCTTCTCTCTCAACTCTGCTACCTGTAAATATTCAATATTTGACAAAAATCGGTAATTTGTTTGTAATGAAAGTAATGAGAAAGTATATAACAATATAACCAACATACCTCCATTGTTGATCTGATATCGTATGATCTCCCGGTGCTACTGCTACATGTACCGGTCATAGCATAAGAGGGATCCTGAGAGGTCCCGAAACCAAAAAGACCGTCCTTCTTCCATTCTCTGACACTCTGCTCCCAAAGAGATGCCTCATCAGGGGGAGGGTGTCGGCACTAGACTGTGACTCATCCCTAAGCGATTGAAATCGCTTATATGGTTTATCAAAACAAAAATGGGTGAGATTATATATGTAGAAATTTCAGCAACATAACGGTTGTAAATTTAACATATCCAATGCCTATTTTTAACAATTAAAACATTATAATTACTAATGGTAGTCATATTCTCAACCTATCTACTTAGCTAACGTCTATCCAATAACAGCGTCCCAAACTAATAACATCACTACGATTATTAAAATATATTACTTTAAATCTATCAAACACATCTATAAATCAAAGTAGTGGTTTTAGAAAACTTACATGAAACCTAACATATTTGGGGTAACTGAACTGATGAGAATCAATAAGCAAGCCGGAGGAACCTAGATTGAACTTACGAAACCTAGTAGCAGTCGACTCACGACCCATTACCTGTGCCTACATTAGACAATTAAGTTGTTAGTAAACATAGAGAACTAATTACATATTCCAAAAAAATTGTACACTCATCATTATGTTTCGATGTTGTGCAGTACTGATTGATCCCCGGGTGTACCTAGACGACACATCCTCAAACTATATGTTCTGATTGGTTTTATTGATCCTTGATTTCATTTTTGAAGGCTCGGTGTCCCAAACCTGTTAAAAACATAACACTAATAAAGGAATAGAAATATTAATTTATAGGTAAATGATATAATTGACGGGAATTTAACAGAGCAGGTTAACCTCGGTGTGGGTCTAGGATCACATGCAAAGTAAAATCGAAATCACGGGAAACATTTTGTAATCTTTAAACTGCAAGGATGAAATCCAAAGTTTTCAACAACTATCGGGACTAAAAATGTAATTAAGTCTAACTTGTTAGAAGGTTGGGACTTGGGAGTAATATTTGACTTTGATTTAGCACATCCTGTTAGTCTGGCATACATGCTTGGTTTTCATCGCCAAGGGTTGCAAACGGCGGAACAAACCCTAATCTGCTCAGTGATACTAATCTTTCCGGTGAATTCTCCTGCTCATACGCTGGATTACTCACTCTGATCTTTTATCTGATCCGATTTCTATCACTTTCATTCCATTTTTTTTGCTGTGACCATCGTTTTGTGATAGTATAATCGATACGGTAACTATGAAAGAGAAGAAATCAGTGAAATCAAGTGATAAGCATCAAAGCGGCCATGTTTCTTCTTTCAAGTTTGCGAAATTATTCGATCCAGAAGCTTTTTGGGACAAGGTCTGCTTTCGTAATTCGATTAATTCTCTTATCTTACTTATAGAATTATACATTAGAATATTGATCATCCACCATGTATATCAATCCGTGATCGTGTTACATCTCATATGTGAATCTTAGCGAGGAGAGGGATTGATGTTGTGCGTTTTATCGCTACATTCCATGCTCTGTTGACTGTTGATGTTTTCGATGAACAAAACTTTGGCATCTACATTCGTTTGATATAGTCGATGGTGTTTGCTCACTAGACAAATGACATATGGGCGATAAATGTGGTGAATATGAATAATTGATGTGGGAGATATCGCAATCATTTAATGCTGTTAGTTTTGAGTATTTTAGGAATGGTAGACTAGTGGAATCTGGATGCAAGATTATGACATCTAACTTATATAGGTTTTATTACTCGCATTATTGTTTTTCTGATATAAGTTCAAGTAATATAGGCTTTAATGCTCGTCTAATAGATTATATGGTTGTTGTGGTACATTGCAAATTGAGAAGGAAAAAAGGATCATCTTTGTAAGCGGCTTCATTGGTGCAGTTATTCTATACTCAGCTGAGATTCGTATTCTGAAACAAATTAGTAAAATTAATCATAACCGATACCGTGATTTGGAGTTGCAAGAAGCTTCTTTTATGGGGACTAAAAAGCAAAGGGGTACCATTAATGGTGGCCGACTCTATTTTTATTTTGAAGTATATAATGTTTATATACAACAAATAAAACTCACAGAGACTTATCATATTTAGTGAGACTTGAACCCTAACCTACAGGAAGGTAGGGTTATCGGGTGCCGCTGGGCCAATGGCTCTTTGGTGGCTGACTCTAATTTGGCTGTTATATGTTTTGCAATTATCTGAATTTTCATGTAAGGACTGATCTTCAAGCACTCAACTCAATGCATAGGTTGATAGATGTGCAGAATTGTTTCACACTTCTTGGTAAAGAAGCTAACAGCATGATTTGTAATTCTCTTCTCATAATTGCTCTATTCATTTTCGTGATCTCTTTTATTACCAAGAAAACTTCTATTTACTCCTCCATTGGAACATGGAATGCCATGAATGCTACTATGTTCTGCAAAAATTTCAAAGCTTCCTGCTGGCTGGGACTATTCTGCTTCACTCATGCTAATGAACTGAGTTCATAGAAGAACAAGCCTCTTTATTTTATTGTGATGCCCTAGTTTTAGTGGATCTATAAAATGATGAGCCACATATATCAAAAGTCGAAACAAAAGTATTTTGCATATTTTTCGTAGGTTATTCATTACTTAACTATCTAGTAGTGGGAGTTAGTTCAAGTAAATCAAATGTATAGAAAAAGATATCTGGTAGGAGTATTGGTGACACCTGGTTCAGCCCATTTTGTTGTTTTATTATAGTTGTATGGGTCCATCATTACATTCCCTCTCATGGTAACTTCCTTGGAAATCCAGAAGAACCTACGCACCTGGAATTTAAAGAATATTATGACTGGATCTGGATTTTTGTCAATAAGAAAGTTGCCTGGCTTTTTTAGATGATAATTCGTGTTTGCCGGTTGTTTCTTCTATTTATTGATACTATCATATACCATTAGTGGTGAATTTTGAGCAAATGTGGACATTTAGACAAGTTAGCGGTTATGGCCTAGCATGTCCTGAGCTCTTGATGCAGAAGGATGTTTGGTTCCAATAAGAAATTGAGTATTAACAACGGAGCCTTATGACCTTTCATGGACCCATAAAAGCATGAGATATAAATGTAAAACAATATTCTGTCAGGTTATCGGGTAACTTAGCCTTGTCATGGACCCAATTGGATAGGGCACTATGTGAGCAACATGCTGGACCTTCCAGCTCCAGTTTTTTATTTTATTTGTGGGAAGGGCGAGTTTGTAAGGTGCTTACATATCTGCAAAGATTTATAGTAAATAAATCCATGGCCATTTGCTAATTCTTCATCTGTGACTGCTGGTGTAGCTCTTTGTGTACTTAGGGTCCTAGTTGGTACTTGGTAGCATAAATAAAATACATATGCATTGGAATGCTAAGTTGAATCATTTTGGTCTCAGATATGGTTTCTCCCTTCATTACAATGAAAGAATATGTCCGGATTGATTTTTTAACATGACCATGGACTAGGAGATCTCATGTATTGCTTTCTTTTTTGTTTTAATTACCCTACCCATATGGCCTCCTCTTATACCCTCCCCTATGGTTTTCCCTTCTTTTCATCCTTTGAGTATGATGGTACAAGAAGGTATGTTGTTTTATTTATCTTGGTAGAATGACGGGATACGTTGAGGATGGATTTTTAAAAAATAAGTTTGGACTATGAGATCTCATAAATTTGCTTCTTTTTGTTTTAATCATAATTATGTATGTTATCGAGTTAATGACCTCCTTCTTCCCTTGATTCTTCAACTGCAGGACCAACTAGGAGATGTGCTTCATTGGATTCGGCAAATAGTGGCCCTTGTATGTGGGTTGCTATGGGGTTCAATTCCATTGGTTGGGGGCATATGGCTCGTTTCGTAAGTTGATTGCTTGTACACTGTTCTCTAGATATTATATTAAAGTTGGAACCTGGTTTAAGCCTATGTGAATCTCTGACTTGTTATCTTGGAAATGCTTTCTCTTTCTTTATAAAACAGTATGTGTTAAATCCACCCATGTAGATACTAGCCCCATGTGTATATATGTATACCAAAAGGTTACTTGGGAGGGGTTAGTACTGTTCAACCAAAGGCCTTTTGTTTTCTACCTTCTTAAAAGGTACGACCATTATTTATTATGTACTTCCTGTGGTTTTGTTGCTTTTGTCATTGCTTTCTACCATCTGGTTTAGCATGTTTGAAGGTTTAACTGTTTTGCATGTTTGCTGCAATAATAATATTTGTTTATAGTCGAAAAAGTCCCCAATTTTTGGGTAAAGAAATTAGCACCTCTTAAAAATCCAACTCGCTTCACACCTTCCCCTGATACTGATGCTTGCTTGTGATTTTTCTTAGGCAACTTATGTTTGTTGAGTTTTAACCAAGAAAAACAAACCATGTAATGATCAATTAAAAGTACTGATTTTGATGGGTTCAAGTTGCATGAGTCTACTTGTGAGCATATGAAGGGAATGCTAGTTGCAAATATTGTTTACCAAGTGGAAGTTATGAGCTCAAGTGCTCTACTTTCTGCTTTAAATTTGTAATTTCTCCATTGTTACTTCTGCCCAACTTCAGGAATCACGTTGTAGTAATTGAGGAAGACTCCTTGGTCTTGCAAGGTTGGAGAAAGAAATCGCTGTATGCCACATTTATTCTGCATTTTTGCAGAAAAAGTTGTTTCCATGATTCAAACCCACGCGTCCATGACCCTCCATCCATCACAAAGGATTAACATTACGCTTTACTCTAGGCTCTCCCTTAATCTATAGTTTGGCCGAAAAATATATACTTAAGACCAAGATTCCTATTTTAGTAGGTTTCCAAATTATAAATCTCCATAATTTTGTATACCTTGTTCATATAGCAAATTGTACCCAATAAACGACGCGATATATATGCAAAAAGCATAACCAATACAAGCCTTGTTGTTATTTGTTAATGAGCTCTATGATGCCAAAATCTGGCATCTGATTGCGCTAGTAAAATTCTATGGAATAAACAGATCTCCAAAATCTTCTCCAACTTCATGGTGTATTTCTGTTATTTTAATCGGCCATCAACTGCCATAATTGTTGAGAGCATTATATCCCGTGAGGACTACAAATTTTAGTTAGAATATACATCTTTTATGTTATTAGATTTTTTTTTTCCTGTAATTACATTCCACAAAAGATAAAGGAATGCAAAGTTTTTGATATCCCATTTATTGGAAAGTTGTCTTGCCTCTGTTACAACCTTACGTGGTGTTGGTTCTATTCATTCTTTATAAAGAGTCTCTCTGTAACATATATTGTTTTTGGTTTCAGATTCCTGCTTATTTCTTCTGGCATAATCTACGGATATTATGCAATCATATTAAAGGTTGATGAAGAAGAATTTGGCGGACATGGATCCCTTCTCCAAGAGGGTCTTTTTGCTTCAATTACACTCTTTCTGGTAATATTTTTTCTCAGATTGTGTTTATATCTTCTGCAAGGTACATTTTACTGGCTTCTTCTGGTTTTTATGATCTGTGTTTCCTTGTTTCAGCTGGCTTGGACTCTAGTATACAGCTTGGCTCACTTCTGACCTGGTTCGTTTCTGAGACTTGTTTGTAATCTCTTAGCTTCGGGTCTTTATGGTTGCCTTTTTTGGAAGCACGTTTCAGTGGAGGCAGGGTTTCAATCCAGCTTAAACAATGCCAAAGCTTCTCTCGTTGAACATCATATTTTATTTGTTTGATTGTGCAATATTAGGTGTGCTTTGAACTAGTTATTGGTTCCTAGCAATCGTCTCGTATTAATTGCAACTTTGCACTTTCGTTATGAAAATGCATTGACGGATAATTATCGATTTGGAATATAATTTTTGGAGGATATTTTAGACATTTTGATTAGTAGCTAAACAGTTTTATTTTATTATTGCTGCAATTGTTATAAGATATTGAATTTGGTTTGATAAGACACTATTTGTTTATACATTTTTATCCGTTTATTGGTCAATGTATAAAAACGTATAATTGGTCTTGTAACCGGCTCCTTAAGGATGAGTTTCGTATGTTATAAGATTGGATGAGTAGGTGGATTAAAGAATTGTGGAAGGTTCTAAGTTTTTTTAATTTGATATGGATAATTTAATAATTTATTAATCTTGTTTCGTCTTCCGGATTTTACCTGTATTGGTGGGACAAATTAGGTTTTGTTTTGTCGTAATTTAATATTGTACCAAATGTATCTTGTATTAACAATTCAATAACTAGAGGGAAGTTCCGTTTAAAATTTGGAAACGTCCATAGCTCACTACCTGTCCCTCTTCATGATATATATGAAAATATGATTCATCATGAGTCACACATTCATGATAAATATGTAACAACATTCATAATGAATAACATGACCATACTCGTGAATCATGATGAATATAATACCATACCACGTGTCATGCTGTGAGTGTAACCTATTTCAAAGTAACTAATACTTTACATAAATGACACATACATAAAGCATTAAATATAATTAAGAGCACCCAAGTTTTGTTTACAAAATTAGAACGCCTTGATCAAAGCAAATCATCATTCAGATGCATATTGAACAATAATTTTTCATCATGTACAAACCAAAGTTATTAGGGCCCCTAAGTTTTAAGTGAAGGGGTTGTCACATGGCAACCGAACTGTACAGTTGTTTGGTATCAATTTAAACGAGTATAACGATCTGTATGGCTTATTCAACTTGAATCATAAGCTAAAGGGATTGTTTACCAACAGCTCGGAATACATCCTAATAACACCCAACTAATTTTCACAATCAAATATGTGAAAGACCACAATTTTTTTCAACCAAGTCCTGCAGTTTATATTTACCGTAGAATCTAGTTCATAGCCATGATGCATTTTACAAATTCATGTGGGGGTGTGTGTGGCCACTCCTATAATAAATTACTTGCTTTCTTTCTTTCAGATCATCAAAGAATCATGCAATTAAATCATTCATCTCACGTCCATCTTTCCCCTCTGTTCCTTCGTCGTCTTCTGATCAAATATATTCGACCATAAACCCACCGTTTCTCTGGTCTTGCAATTGATCTCTGCAAATAATACAGCATTTGTTCATAATTACATTTTACACCAACAGTTTGAGCTAATGAATAACTCTATAAAAACTGAGAACAGATTTTGTTTCAGTATTTACCTCGACTTTGGTGCGGAATTCTAATAAGCATTCACATACATGACATTCAGCTCTATGTGTGGAATTATTGAACTGATTCGATTTCACAAATGCAAATACCTGCATGTTAAGAGGCAGTTTTTCAGGCTGTTGACTAATGAGCCACAAAAACGAAGATGAATTAAAAAGCATAATTAAATGATGTATCTTCTATAAGTTTAGGCAGAATAGAGTTTTGGTTAAACCTACCTCCTCCCCACAATTTGGACATGCCCCTTTTAGCGCTACCAAATCATTTTTCCAAAGGCCTTGAAGCGCTCCAACTGTTGGGAATTAAGAGCAAGCACTTCACTAAGATAGCTTTTAACGGTGAAAAATGGAACATATCTGCTCGACATTCAGACAATCAATATATAACACTTGATTTTGAAAAAGGTGCATTTTGAAGGGAGCGGTATAAATCCTGAAAAGATGTTCATGAACTTTAACAAAAATTATCTAATTGATGCTTTATTTTAGTGTAAATCTTGGAAAAGATGCTAGTCAGAACTTTAACAAAATTAATGATGCAACCTTGGTAGTGTTTAGACTTATATAAGATGATATAATGCAAAGAACAACTGAATTAACGTATTACCAGAAGCTGAGGCAACTGGATAGCCAATCATGGATCCCAGCATCATTATAAGCATGCCGTTGAACATGGCAATGAACTCGAGCACAGGAGCTTGACTACTGATGGATAATCCTGAATCTAGCGCATCTTTAAAGGCTTGGCCAAAAGTGTAAATAACAGGCACAAGACAGGCTGAACTTCCAAATCCAAGAAACAATAGCCACACACTTGCTAATGCAAAAACCTGAGCAGGATCTTCCTGCCCTACATCCACATCATATAACATTTTAATGGAAGAATATAAAATTTACTAATCACTAGGATAGAACAACAAAGAAGTGGAAACCATGCCTTGTATTAAAAGCAATCAAAGCATGACCACTTTAGAAAACTAATGAAAAACTGGAAAGTGCTAATAGCAGAAGTCCGTCAACAAATATAAGTTGGTTGACACTCAAACTGAACAATGGAACTAAAACATGCATATCTTGCCAATCTCAAATAGCAGCCATGTGTATTCATACAACAAATTACCTCAGCATCAGCATAAGTTGACTGCTGCCTTAAACTGCAACGTGGATACTTGACGACATATTTTGATCCATACCACCGCAACTTTAACTGTTCAGTCGCCTTTCTCAAATAAGTAACCAAATGAAGATTGATAGCCCCAATTGAGAAAAGAGTTTGAGATTACCTCTACCCTATCAAACATGTCGTCAACTATCAATGGTTTCCCACTATAGTACGCATCCCGTGCCTAAGTCAAGATGATTCAAGAAAAATGTGAAGAAAATGGTGATCAGTGATTAATTAGCAGTACACAGATGGGGTCAAAGGAAAATGGTGGTCGTTAACGCAGGAATCAGCTCTAGCAAGATAACACCTTATACAGACAAGACAGAGATCATGGTAATTTGAAAGTTCTGTATCCCAGGTAGAGTTCCAGGATTTTTCTTTAAGAAGCTCAAATATTAGTATGTATGTTGATGATAAGATGCTTAAATCCAACATTCCCATTTTCCATCCACAAATCAAACTGTACAAGCAAGCATTTTCTATGGTGACGACAACTTTAGAAATCAAAATCTTATAAAAAACAGAAAGATTCATCTTCCAGGCTATGCAGTTACAACGGTCAAAATTTGAAATAGCGGTCAAGACCATGATCAAATATAGCAGTTATCGCGATGGTAAAAAGGTGGTATAGCGGTCCATAAAAGTGGTTCATGTAATAACTGCAATTATATATAAATGTATGAATGTATACATAATATAATATATATTTTGAAGATGAACATAAGAACGCGTGAATAGAAGATTTGATGAGCAAACGATGTTGAAAGACAATGTTGTTGTGATTTGTGAAGAGGATTCAGAATAGTAGACTGGAATAGAAGAGATGTGAGAGGAATAGCGAGTTTACACACCAATATTGCAAATCAAATTCAAGTCCCTAGCTCATAATCCTTTAACCGACTTCTGTAAGCCATTTAAAAGGCTAACTAAAAACCCAACTCCTAATTGTGGTTTTCACACCGCTACTGCAAATCACAATTGCGACCCAATTCGGTGATGAGGGCCGCTATTAGCGGAACCACTAATTCCCCTAGGACAAGTAACCGCAATAGCACCGCCTATTTCACCGCCATAAATTAACAGCATAGCTTCCAGGTAAAGCGAGCGCAAGGTTAGTAGTCCTCAAGAAAGTGATTGCAGAATTTGCTACCCTTGCCAAGAAATAACTCACGAGTTCCATAGAGTGCTCTAAAGTAATCCAGTCTATTGTAATTTTCAGCTACTCCTTTGACAATCTGAGTCATAACATGATGAATATGTACAAAACCAAGGTTATAATACATAATTCGATTTGTTGAAATAAGGTTCCCAGTTGGCTTTGTATGAAGAAGCCTATCTTTCTAGCCCTAAATAAGGGGCTGTTTGGTTGGTTCTCCATTAAGTCTTATATATATAAAGTTGTATGCATGGATTAATATGTCTGTATTGATACTGTGAATGTTTTTGATTGTGAGGGTTTTTTCATAGATGGAGAGGGCGTATTTTTTTAATTTGGAGGGGCAGGTTTGGAAAAAAACTTGGCTTTCTGCATAAAGAAGCTTACTGAATAAGCCACTTTCTATATCATTAATCATTACCAAACAGTCGAGCATAGCTGACCGAGTAAGCTATGGATCCGGTTAAACTCATTGAGATGCTAAGAAACAGACCCTAAGCCGACCTTAGGAGGGAGACTTCCCTCGACCTGAAGACTAAAACCTAATACGAGATAGTGATCCTTGCGTGAGGAGCTCAACTAGGGGAACTACAGGCAAGCCATCATCCAAAAGAAACAACAAAAACTAAACTAGTTTGATAGCTATTCAGTTTAGCATAGTTTGTCTTAAATTTGCTTCGTTTAACCCTAATATCAGAAACTGCACAAAATTTAAACAATCCACAATACTCGTATCCATGTGCTCAAGTGTTCACTGAGCAAGAACATATTCTAAATTGAAAACCCTCGTTAATCGGTGTAAATTTTTAAACACAGACCGTTGATCAACAAATTAGCAGATAACAGCGTCAAATGACATCTACTAAAATAACGAATCACATCGAGAATTTCAATTTCAGAAGTTTTAAATTGTTAACATAGAATCCGTACCTGACGATAGAGAGCTTCTAAAGTTTCCTGGCTGGCGCTTTCGATCGGACCGACGAATATGCAAGAAGGTCCCTCAACTAAGAGCCTATTGAAGTCTTTGGTTACAAACGGTCATATGACTGAGTCTGTTTAGATTTGAATAAGWATTTTGAATTAGTCCTAGTTGTTCCTATTTCTTAGCTGATAGTTTGCTGTTCTGTTTCCTGTGTAAGCCTATAAAAAGGCAGCTTGATTTATTGAATAAAGTATCACATTTCAGAGTCAAATTGTGCGTATTATCACCTGGTTTTAACAGAGCCTAGATGCAGGTCGGCGGTCTTGGTCACTTCGAATCGAAAGTCCGTTGTTGCTGCTGTGCTTACAAGAAATACGAACCAGCTGTGACGGCGCCAAGGTGCGGCCATTTCTGGAAAGCTCAACGACAGTAGAGCCGATAACGTGAGGATTGGGTACATTGGCGTTGGTTCCGGCGGCCATAAAGTAGACTCACCGTCCGGCGATAGTTTTCTCCGACAGGAATAGTAGCGTGTGGCGTCGTGGTGGTGCAGAACCGCAAAGAATCATGAGGTTGTAAATGAAATTTTTTGAAGTTTTTCGTTTGTGGACAGGAATGGAGAAGGCGTCTTGAAAACGAAATGTCGAAAATGCCCTTCCAGATTTTCTTGCATTAATGGGCCCACGTTAATCTTCATTTTTCTCCATCGATATCCATACACGAGTCAACTGTCGTACAAGTAAAATCGTGTACAACTCCTACTTACGAAGTATTGAGTATTGATGTCAAATTCGTCGTCACAGAATGATTATATTCTTTAACGTTAAACTCTCTCGAAATTGTGTCACACATAAGTAAATATTGGATTCATATGAAGCTCCCATGATGGTTAAACTCCTTCGATAACTCGTTTTCTCACTAGATGGTGTGTAAATATGCTTGCCCAACATACACTGATTTTCTCCCAGTGAACACATAACACGCTCATCTTGGATGCACATATTGCCAAAGTTACTGTCTTTCCAAAACGTGAATCTACTTGCATTTTGAAATTAATTTTATTCATAACTGTTAGGATAAAAAACCACACAACTTTGGTGGCAAATTTGTAATAAACAAACTCTAAGGACCAAAACCAAGTAACCCGAAAAAAGAAGGACCAAAAGTTAAATTTTAATCTAATAAAGAAGTTAAAAAAAATGCGTTTGCCGGGAGTCGAACCCGGGTCTATTGCTTGGAAGGCAATTATCCTAACCGTTGGACTACAAACGCTGCTTGCTTTACTTTCTACTCAGTTATATTAAAATATGTGTATATAATACATTTTTAAAATTAAGTTAAATTTATGTCAAATTGAAATATATGAATTTCTTAATATTAAAAGAATTGGAGGTAAAATAGAAAACTTATTTTTATTGCTTTCAAGCTACATTGTCAAATAAAAAATTAGTTTTAGCTAGATATATAAAACCCTACCATAAAAATTATATCTCATGCAATATACATTAAACAGTTAATTTGACTTTTACTACATCAAATATTTTAAATAAAAATGTTTGAGGTGAAAAGTTGATTACTGGTAATGTCAATCACAAAACTTGCTTTTAAAGAAAGAGATGTCCGTTTATCCACTCAATAAATGAAGTTAGAAAATTGAATCTGAAACTTGTCTTGTATTTGAACAATTTATATATATATATACTAAAAAGGTAATCGTACAATGCAGTGAAATACATCTCGATTTTAGTGTTTCTTTTTTTTGTCTTAGTCAATGTTATAATACGATTTTATGTGGTTTTGAGAAAACGATAATGTTTTTATTTTTGAATAAAATATAAATATGAAGATATCATAAAAAAAATATTAATATTAGTATCAGACTAACTATTTAAATTTCTCGTTTTTTTTATGTTTCTTTAATTCATTTTTTTTTGGGTTTGATAATATATTTTTTTATAAAGATAATAATTAAGTATTTTGTTAGAAATCAATGATTATCCTAATTATATTATAGTTTTTTATATTCAAAATGAGATGTGCATCCTTTGTTTAATTATGACTATCTGAAGTTAGTTACACGAATTCATACATGAAACTTTAATAAATTGAATTTATTCACAATTACTTGTAATCTTGAATTCTAAGTAATTTGCATAAATAAACAGTACTTCATGCATAAAAAATGATTTTTAAGAGTTTTTGTCAAATGTTTTATAATATAAGTGTGTGTGTGTGTATATATATATAAAGAGAGAGAGAGAAAGAAGAGTGATCAAATAGAAGCCATTCAATTTGTACAAACCGTACAAACCACCCTCATCCGTCGATTTCATTGTTTAATCTTATAAAAATTTTCCATGAAATTGTTTAATCTTGTGAAATTGTTTCATATAATATCTTTTTTTGATGATATTATTTCATATATGGTTATGAAATTTTAATGAAACTGTTTCATGTATTTCTCTAAAATTAAAATAATGAAGATGATAATATCCATGATTAACACTCTTCACAATAAAATTGATAATCAACCTCTTATAATTACAAAAAAATAAATAAAATGAAAAATTATGATTGATTAAATGAGGTTTGTACGAATGGTTTGCAAAGTAAACCTCATATATATATATATATATATATATATATATATATATATATATATATAGGAGTGATCAAATAAAACCGCCCTCATTTGTGTAAACCGTGCAAACTACCTTCATCCGTCGATTTCATTGTTTAATCTTATGAAATTGTTTAATCTTGTGAAATTGTTTCATATAATACTTTTTTTATCAAATTGTTTCATATAATACTTAATGAAACTGTTTCATGTATTTCTTTAAAATTAATGAAACTGTTTCATGTATTTCTATAAAAATTAAAATAATGAAGATGATAATATCTATGATTAACACTCTCCACAATAAAAATGATTAATCAACCT
>NC_037529.1:7178390-7180397 GCF_001531365.2 Cynara cardunculus var. scolymus | reverse complement strand
GACTACCGATTTGGTGTGATATGGGTGTGATAATCATGTGATATCACTATTATAACATCACTTGCGCACTAAATTTGATCATAGTTTCGATCGGTTAGGGTTAGACAATCACATATTTATCACAACGATTACTCATGGTTTCGATAGGTTATGGTTACACTTCATTGATTATGGTTTCGTTAGGTTATGGTTATACAATCACACAATTATCACAAGGGGAGAGGAGAGAGTGGAAAAGAACGTGAAGGAAAAAAAAAGGATAATTATGACTAATTAAAATAAAATGAAATTTATAAAATTAATTAATTACATTACTGCCCTTATTAATTTATTTATATTTAATATAAGTTAATTTATTAATTAAAAAAGTTTAAGGTTATTAGATTGTTTTCGCATTTTCGTAAATCACAGGGGTTCTCGTTTGAACCTCCACCTATATATATATAATACAAGTCTAAGAAATTATAACATTTTTGGACTTCGTTTACTGTGCTTTTTGTGACTTGTGTTCTCCACCAATTTCTTTTACTTGTAGTGTTGTGCTTTTCAAAATGATCCCCTTTGAATTTTGAACTTTAACGCTTAATTTATTAAAACCCTTGGATTTTGGGACGTGATTAATTTATCTCTGTCAATTTACAAAAACTGTAATACAATCGATAATACATATTTACGTGACATTTGTTAAACAAAATTATAACACATAATAAACTTTCGCCCAATCATTTTTTCTAAATTATACTTCTAATTGTGACGTTAAATCCTGATTTATGTTTGCCTGGTAACATATATCGTGTATGTATGATTTTTGTTGTTTTTTTATTAACCTTGATATTCCACCCGCTACACGAGCCGATTAATCCTAAGACGACCATCTGCTTTACAGGTAACCCGGAGTTATCGCATTTGAACCTCCGTAGCCGCAAATGATTCTTTTGTTTTTATGATATAACTTGTTTAATTCAAAATTTTATTATAATAGTTTTAAATTTTTAAACAAAAACGTAATTTATTTTATTATAATAATGACGAACATCGATATTAGTACTAAATTACTATTTAAAAGTTATCGTTTTTCAATTTCTTTATTGTAATTTAATTTAGTTTTAATAACAAAGTAATTTGTGCTTTCATAATATAACTTTTTATAAGACTAGAAGGGTACTCGCACAATGCAACAAGATACATCTTGATTTTAATATTTCATTTTATTTTATATCTTAGTCGATGTTATAATATGGTCTTACATGATTTTAAAAAATCGATGATGTTTTTATTTTTGAATAAAATATAAATTTGAAGATATCATAAAAATTTGACAAAAATATATTGATATTAGTATCAAATTAACTATTTACAATTCCTCATTTTTTGTGTAACTTTTTAATTCAATTTTTTTAATTATAATTTAATTTAGGTTCAATAACGAAGTAATTTATACTTGGTTTAATAATATAATTTTTTTATAAAGATAATAATTAATTATTTTGTTAGAACTCGATAATTATTCTAATTATATTTTAGATTTTTTATATTTTAAAATGAGATGTTTATCCTCTATTTGATTATGTTTATCCGCAGTTAGTTACACGAATTCAAAYATGAAGCTTTAATAAGTTGTACTTATGCATAATTTACTTGTAATCTTGAATTTTAAGTAATATGAATCAATATACAGTACTTTACGCATAAAAAATAGTTTTTAAGAGTTTTTGTCAAATACTTTATAATATAGTATATATAATAATTAAGTATTCAATTAAAACTCAATAATTATTTTAATTATTTTTATCTTAATAATGAAATGTTTATCTTACATTTGATAATGAAATGTTTATCTTACATTTGATTATGTTTATCTGCATTTAGTTACACGATTTTAAAAATAGAGATTTAATAAGTTGTACTTGTGTAAAGTTTATTTATAATTTTGAATTTTAAGTAATATGTATCAATAAACAGTATTTTATAAATAAAAAATAATTTTTAAGAGTTTTTATCAAAAAA
>NC_037529.1:7156329-7178359 GCF_001531365.2 Cynara cardunculus var. scolymus | reverse complement strand
AAAAAAAAAAAATATATATTTATATATATGAGATTCAAATAGTTTTAAAAGGTAAACATATCTTTTATTGCTTATAAACTTTAAAAGAATGAATCAATATTTAATAATGGTTATGGGTATTTAAATATAACGAGTTTGTTGGGTTTTTGATTAAAAAGGCTTTGAAAAGATATGATATTTATCATGAACTACTTCAAAGTTTATTATATCTCTTCAGGAATGATCCAAGTAAAAAAAAAAAATAACATATACCCGTGGCCTGAGATTTCCCCGTTCATCTCAAAAACAGCATATCGTCCTCCGTATACCTCCGACACCTTGTACCAGAATTTTCCGGCCACCCATGGTCAATTTTCAACATCTATTCTTAATCTCTCCTAAAAAACCACAAATCTAACGATGATGATTAAACCCAGCCCACCACCCCGACCTTGATCAATCGCATACAGTTCTCTTCCCTAGGGATTGGCCGGGCGCCACCGCCATGGCTCGGTCATCCTCAAGGGAGTCACCGATGCTTGAGATCGAGGTGCAGTCCCCCCGTGTGAATGCCCCTCCAGTCGGTTCTCCGCCGGTGGCCGACCTATCTTCTCCGCCGCCGGAAGTCAATCCATATAAAGATTGGGTTCCTTGGTTAGTGCCTACCATCGTTTTCGTCAACGTCATTACCTTCTTAGTTTCCATGTTTATCAACAATTGTCCAGACCATTCAAATAGATGCATCGCACCAGGATTCTTGAAAAGATTCGCTTTTGAGAGTCTCAAGATAAACCCTCTTCTTGGTCCCTCTTCGGCTACGTATGTTTCATCTCTTGATTTCTTATTCCAAGTTCTTGCTGGTCTCCATGTTTCACATGATGATTTTGTGTTGTTTTTTCAAACGTTTCTTGGGTTTTTTTTTGCATGAATCTTGGAAATATATATGGGTTTGTTGCATGAATCCTGAAAATACACAAAACTAATGAACAATCCAAGATCTTTGGTTGGAAAATGAAATATTGAATTCCAACCAGTTCATCAAGATTAGGGTTTTTGGCATACACCTTGATTCAGCTGTACTGTTTTTTTACCAGGCTGCTAAAAATGGGCGCTTTAGAACTTAAGAAAGTGGTCGAAGAAAAAGAAGTATGGCGCATCGCGACCTGTATGTGGTTACACGCCGGTGTGTTCCACATACTCGCGAACATGATTAGTTTGGGTTTCGTAGGGTATTCCCTCGAGCAAGAGTTTGGATTTTGTAAGTCTATATTATATCCTGCTTCTAAACGAACCTCCCTCTATATACATGTTTATAACCTATGACGGTTTGCCAGGGCCTCTTTCCTCCTCCTTTTTCTGCTCACTCGTAGGGGTCCGGACCCCAAAAGGGGGAGGTCACAATTCACACATATAACTAACAAAAATTGCACTTTTTATATTTTCATTTGACCTAAAAAACATTGAAATGAAAGCACTCTATGATCATATCATTCCAACACTCGAACACAATCAAAGACTTCAACTTTAGTTGGTCATTGTGTTATTTTCAGTGAGGATTGGGTTGCTTTACGTATTATCTGGAATCGGTGGCAGTATTTTATCGTCCTTGTTTGTAAGAACAATCATCTCGGTTGGTGCTTCCGGAGCTCTATTCGGCTTACTCGGAGGAATGCTCTCTGAACTTCTTATAAATTGGACTATTTATGCCAACAAGGTTAGTTCAAGTTTAACCTATCTGTAATCCTTCCTAGTTTCTATATGCAAAAATTCCAATAAGACAAGCTTCATAACCATATATTATCTACATTTTTGTATATATTATCGTCAGGTTGCAGCGTTATCGACTCTCGTATTCGTCGTCCTCATCAACATGGCCGTCGGAATTCTTCCTCATGTAGACAACTTTGCACATCTCGGAGGATTTTTCAGTGGGTTTTTACTAGGGTTTGTGATTTTGATCCGTCCACAGTTCAAATGGATTAACCAGAAAAACGTTCCACATGGTTATGTTGCTCCCACCACCAAATCCAAATACAAACACTATCAATTAGTACTGTTGATCCTCTCCCTAATCACTCTACTCGTTGGGTAATTAATTAATCAACCCTCCTCTTCATCTAATCTAATTACTCGTTTTCCACGATATTTGGAAATTAACGTGCATTTATTTGTATCCGCAGATTTACGGTTGGTTTGGTTTTGGTTATTCGTGGAGTTAACGGAAACGATTATTGTTCTTGGTGTCATTATTTGACGTGCATCCCGACTCCTTTATGGCAGTGCGACGTACGTTGCAAGGTGAGGGTTTTCGAGATTAATCTTCCTTAAATTCGTCTAATTAACGTAACTATATATTAACATATATGTGTTTGATTGATTTTGTTTCAGTTGGTGCAATTAGACAAGCAAGTGAACATGACATGCTTGCAGAATGGAAATTTTCAGTCTTATACACTTGAAAACTCTAATGACACTAATGATCAGATGCAGAAGTTGTGCTCGGAACTTTGTAGTTAAAATTCTATTCGATCACTTTGTTTGGGGCTTTTTTAGTTAACATTTTGAGTAATTATCTTCGTTTGTTTAGCTCGTAGAAATGTAAAGAATCGAATTAATATGGTTCTTAACATGGTTTCTGATCGTATTGACCGTAAAAATATCGTGCAAAATTGCAATATTGTTGTAATACCATTATAGATAGTGACGTATCAGATGTTGTCCGCTTTATTCATGTATGGACTCATGGTTTTTAAAATGCATAAAGAAAAGTATCTGGTGCTTTATAATTGCATATATCTAAAACAAATTTTACAACAAATACCGAGCTTACATTATGATAATTCACATATCATAATGTATCTAATGAGCCGTTCTGTTTACCAAATGCTTACTCTGGTAAGTGTTTACCGACGAAATTTAATATTATCACTTACTTTTCGGGCAAAGATTTTAGGCCATCAAAACGATGTCGTATGCAACAATTTACCTGGTAAGTGCTAATTGTGGTAAGAGTCGTCACCTTTAGTCTTTGCATTTGCTCTTACCAGGTAAAACTCATAATCTTTATCATATTCATTTGACGAAGTAATGTTATTTGGTAAACACTTACCAGACAAACGTTTGATAAACGAACTCTAATATTCATTTATTTTGGCTTCATTTGAAGGGTGATTTAGATATTTGGGGTAAGCCACATGGACCAGAAGTAGAGTTCACTAAAAGAAAGTATCGGATAAACGGAGAAAGTAAAGGAAATAAATCAAAACTCTTTTAAAAAATTATTTAACATTTCATTATAAACGACATATTTTTAATAATATTTATATTATATTACTAGTTGTGTATCCGCGCAATGCGGCGAGAGCTATGAATTTTAACGATTTTGAAGTTCCACTGGTTTTGTAAGATAAGATTTAACAATGATATAGGTTACACTTGGTCTTTACATATTAATACAATTTGAATAAATAAGAGTTATGGTTCCAATTACAGACTATCGATGAAAAAATTGTATGACAGTTTAAAATCCAACATATTTAAACGACTCCACAAATGTATTCGATTTACACCAAGAGCAAATAACCAAGAAACTTGAGTTTCAAGATAAACACTCAAAACCAATAAAGAAAACTATAAATTTGACAGATCATAAGTCATAAAAAGACAAAAAAATATGGGTTTTAAAATAAAGTTTTAACTGCTTACCCTTTTTCTTGTCAAGACACTCAGATTAAGGTTGAATCAAGACATGTATATATATATATATATATATATATTTCAAAAAAAACTCAAGAACATATTAATTCAAAACATATTATACAGTGCAATTTGGACAGCCTAACCCTAAAATATATAGTATATATATAAATAAATAACTATAAAAGTATAAATCATAAATATTAAAAATATTTTTTCATAGTATATATAATATATAATAATATAATTAAGTCAAAAACTTTTCAATATTGAACTCATTTCGAATGTATTAACGAGACGATTATAATGGTGTAACTTGTTAAAATAAAAATGTATTTTTTAAAAATGTTTTAATTGATATACGATTATATATGTTAATTTGATAAATGTTTAAAATGAAACATTTAAAAGTAAATGACGTAAAGTAAATTAATTAATTAATTATAGGAGTATAAAGTGTAAATTTAAAATTATAATTTTAAAAAAATGGTTGTGAGATAGTGAGTGTATGTGAGGGGATGAGTGTATGTGAGAATATGAGGGGGTGAAAAAGTGAAAAAAAAAAAAAAAAGTGAAAAAAGTGAGTATAAAGAGTATTTTGGTCATTTAGTATTTTAAGACTTTAAGACTTTTGTTAAATTTGCTTAATAAGATAGTATAGATAAAACATTTAACAAAAACTATTAAAAACTATTTTTTATGTATCAAGTATTGTTTATTGATACATATTACTTAAAATTCAAGATTACAAGTAGATTGTGCTTAAATACAACTTATTAAAGCTTTATCTTTGAGTTCTTATAACTAACTGCAGATAAATATAATCAAATACTGGATAAACATCTCACTTTAAATATAAAAAATCTAAAAAATAATTAAGATGATCATTAAATTTTAACAGAATACTTAATTATCATCTTTATAAAAAATTATATTATTAAACCTAAATTAAGTTATTTTAAATTCATTTATAATAAAAATTTTGAATTAAGGAAATTACATAAAATAAGAACCTTTAAATAGTTAATTTAATACTAATATCTATAATTTTTTTTCAAATTTTTATGATATTTTAAAATTTATAATTTATTCAAAAAGAAAAACATTATCGCTTTCTCAAAGCCACATAAAACCGTATTATATCGATATAAATAAATAATAAAACAAGACATTAAAATTAAGATATGTCTTAATACATTATACGAATACATTTCTAGTATTTATAAAATTGGCATATTTTCTTTCTTGTTCAAGAACATATAAATTTTTTTCTTTCTTTTCACTTTTTTTCAAGAATAAAAATAAAAAAATTATTTATCTTTTCTTTCTTTCTCTCTCTCCCTTTTAATTCATTTTATTTTCTCCCTAAAATCGAGAATACGACGTTAACCATATCAACTCTGTCTCTCTCTTATAAATTTTCTATTCTCTACACATTTTATAAACATTTTACTCTCAATCATAGACCTTTTCAGAAAATTACAAAATGACAAATTAAATTATAAAATTTATAATATTAAAACTTACTTATTATAGTTAAAAGACAATAATTAAAATATATAATAATCAAAAATTAGAAAATAAAAACTACATCAATAAAAAAAATTAAAAATATAATAAAATAAATTAACATAATAAATATCTAATAAAATGAAACCAACAATAATAAATAGCAAATAAGATAAAACTATCAATGATAAAAGTTATAATAATTAATCACAAAGGTAGTGTCTAATTAGTTTGAGTTCGGACTTCAATCGTCAAAAGTGTCTGGAGGTTCCACGGTCAAATCTAAGAAGGAATAAAAATCCTCTTGTGGTCACGAAAGTTTAGATACAGTGATTCCGGACTACCCGTAAAGCATGTAGTCGTTCTAAGATTAGTTGGCTCACATAACATGTTATATATCAAAGTTCATCAAAAAAAATTATAACAATTAAAGATTACAGAGTTGTGTCTCAAGCGAGTGAACTTGGGTTTCTCGAGGTAATATTTAAATCAAATGCCAAAAAATAGTTGGTGTTATCCATGCTTTAGGGAATGATGTTATGAGGGGATATTATCTTGAGGTGTCATATTTTGTTCATTCAATAAGACTCTTACTTTGTCTGCTTTGCTAGGCGGTAAACTGGGGTTACTCACGCTTTGGTGCAGAAATCGTGTTTTTCTTCTCATCCCATAATTGTTTATTATGACATGCTGGGTTTCCTTGCTTCTTATATGAACATTACTTGCCTGGCTGCGACTCATTAATTAATTTATTTTTATTTTTGTACCTTAGTGGTTGGTTTTCTTTCCCTTTCGGAGCTTTGGTTTCTTTCTGATGAATATGGTTTTGTCCCTACCCCAGTGCTTAACCTGTTCTTTTTAGTGTTTGTATTTCTTTTCTCTCGATAAGAGGGGCCTCCCTTCTCTATATCAAAAAGAATTGCTTCAAACAAAAAAAAAATGAAACTACAATATTACAATAAATTTTTTTATAAAAATATGTTGTTATTTCATGCATTTAATCGATTCATTTTTGTTGCTTAATAATGTTATATTTTTAAATTTGTTATGAAGAACTATGTTATAATGTGTTTCCTAAAATTTGAGGTTTATTTATATATTTGAAATGTAAAAACTCATTTCTCTTTTCATTTTAAAAATACATATATATTTTTTTTTTTCCTAAATGGGCTCGTTGTGGTTTTTTTTCCTCCATACACGTTGGGATTAGGCCGGGGCGTGGTCGGGTATGCATTCCCACCCGTTGCCCGGCCCATTTCCATCTCTAAATAAGGTAATATCATAGTATAAAATTAATAGTAATGTGTACTAATCAAGTTTGTATTTTGATATAGTATTGTTAACCAAATTAATCTTGTATCAGTTTAATGAATACAATTATTAATATTTATATTTGGGCAAAAAATTGATAGCGGCAACTCCAACCAGTCTCATATGAAACATGCTTTTAAGGACAATAATGTGAGGAGACATTTTTTGGCTTATTCAACGACTAAGGCTAGCCCGTGGGGGTTGGGGGGGGTTGGGGGGATGAGATCGAACCCATGACTTGTCTTGTATTTTGACAAAATGTCAAAATCTTCCCGCCCCTTTAAGCCACATGTAAAAGACAGTGTTAGAGAATTTCAAATAGTTAAGCTGTAATTTTTCTATATTAGAGTATGAAAACAAATATCTAAAAAAAATATATCCAACTCCAAGAGCTACTATATTTTATCAATTATAACATTAATAAAGTTAATAAAATATTCAATACCTTTAATAAAATATTATTTTTCTCTCATACACATTTATTTTTAATTTTTTATTGGTGAGAAAAAATTAAAATATTATTTCTCTCTCTTCTATATAGTTTTAGAGATTTCTCCAAATTTGTAGATTTTCATCTTATCTCTCTTAGAACATCACTAATAGTTATGTTATATTTTTCCAAAATAGAGTATCAAAAGTTAAAATTTCCAAAAAAGTTACATCTAACTTCATCATGTACTCTATTTTAGTAATTATATTATTAACTATATTATTAAAATATTCAATACATTTAATAAAATATTATTTATCCATCTTAAATACTTAATTTCTATGTCTTTTATTGGTAAAAAAATAATTAAATATTATTTCTTTCTTATAAATATGGAGTTTTAGGGCATCTCCAACCCAACCACTTAAAATATAACACTAAAAATGATGGATTTTTTTAGAACATTAAAAAGAATCAACTACAACCACACACTAAAAAATTCTTCGTGATCTTGATCCCGATTGAGGCCTGCACAATTGCAGTGTCCTAAGACCAAAATTCGCCGCTATAATTGGCGTTCATCTAGAGGATACAACAACCAAATTTAAGTTTGCACTTGAATCTGGCGAAATTAATCTGTCGTTCAGGTCGGGTTAAAGCCCGATTGAGGCCAAGGCCCATCTTTTGACCTTAAATATGTATCAAGAAGAGGCCACAATGAAACACCACACACCAAAGCTCAAACTTTTAAATAATTCATTTAATGCTCAAGGGTTGGTGTATATTAAGTGGGTTAAATTTCCTTGGCTCTCCTATGTGGGACAATGTTTCTCACTATTAAATCAAGTTCCAACAAAAGGAGTGGTTACAATGGTTGGGTTTTGTCGTCGATGAGGAACAAAGCCGATCATGACATTCACTCAAAGTCTTATATCTTTTCGTTGAACTTCAGATTTCTTTTTGAACCAACAAATATGTTTTGTACCCTTTGTCGTGGATCTGAAGATGATTGGGCTTGTTTTTTGTTGGTCTGCTTTTGAATTATGATTTCTCTTTTGATTTACTCTTTCATTTGAGTTACGATTTTGGATCTGGATTTGGGTTTTGATTTAGGTTTTGATTTAGATTCAATTTTTTATTTGGGTTTTGATTTATGATTTGCGTTTATTTGGAATCTGAGTTTTGTTTGGAATTATAAGCTTGTTTTGGAATCATGATTTGTTAATTATTTTGCATGTATTTCATCAACCATTTTAGTTTCGCCGGAGAAGATGACCGGAGAGGTTTTATTGGAGAAGATGACCTATAATGCTTCATCAGACTATTGGGTTCGCCGAAAGTGGGTTTGGGTTTGGGTTGTGGTTAGGATGCATCAATTGATCGTACATATAGATTAAGCATGTGTACACTAAAATTATCTAAAAGCAATAGAAAAAGACGACAATATGATAAAACAAATAAGTCAAAAGACCAAAATGTCCTTTAAATTAACTGCGTTTCTTAACAGATTTAACAAGATAGGCCAAATCCGAAACAAAATGGCAACACATGGACCAAATTGGAAACAAAATGGTAACCATAATTACCAAAACCGTAATTAGCCTAAAAGTGGGACGAGAATTGATTGTGAGTAACAACCAAAGGGACCAAAACTGTAATTTACTCTTATATTTAGGCGCTGATTTTGTTCTGTAAGAATTTGATACCTCAAGTCCTCGCGCATTTTGCGTTTTGAGTCATTAACATTTTGGGTGAAAAAAATATTCAGATTGCATAATACAGATTTGTTGGTAGATTTGGCTTTAACCCGAAAACACATGCTCGGGATGTTTTGATCCGGGATGGTAGCAAACCTGGATCGTAGGTCAGAAAGCTCGACCCGATAATTGGAGATCGGAAATGGTATTCTTCTGCAAGTCTGATTATTCCCAACTTTCATTTATTTGATCTCTTCATTCTATACGCCTTCATGTCTTCGCAACATAAGGTAAATATTGCATAATTTCTCTAGCATCTACTTGATTTTTAACCATTCACATTGATTTCCTTGGTTTGTGAAGTTCTGTTTTTTGTGATATTTGGTTACTAGTCTAGGGTTTTGTGTTTGTTGTTTGTGTTTGTGTTTGATTCCTAAGGTCTTGAATTTCCAAACGAGGTTCAGTAAATAGCTTTGGTGAATGGCTCTCATGTTTGAATTGTGTAAACTACAATATCATTTGAATTAGAAAAAAGGTTGGTAAATTAATGTTTTTGGTTTATGTTATATTATTTTCTCTTCTTTTTTGTCAGATTCGTATGCGAATCTTAAAATTTTGATTGGAGTTTCGTCCTGGTTTTGATTCCATAATTTCAAACTCCATCATCCCCTGCACCGCATATGCGGCTTTGGGGTGGTCAAGCTCTTTGAATGAAGCCGTACCATTACAAATGAGCAACAACATGATTTGTTTTGTTTAGTCGTGCTTATATAAATGTATGCGTGCTATAGGAGAATACCATCCACACGAACCAAAGAAACAACCTCCTCTGTTCAGACTTGGGAAAAGGCTCACCTCTCTCATATTAATCCAACACATCCACCCAGTGCCCATCTGCCAGATGATTTTCATATTTCTTTCTATTTTCTTTGCATCTCAACGTCCCTGGTGCACTAAACCTCCTTTGCACCTCTCCACAATCTACCATCTAGATAGTCATCTAGGCTTTATTGAACTCGGTTTTTACTATCCATGGAAAAAGAATGCCATTGTTTTCTCTTGCGTGATCACAGATAGCTTGAACAGAAGGCTAGGTTAAGACTTAGGAAAGGAATTCTCGCTGTAGTTCATAAACTTGAGATTCTGTTTGCTATTGCCACAACTCATACGCCTTTCCCATATTTAACTATTTCTTTTTTATTTAGTAGACCATTATATGATTAGATTTCATTCCCTGTGTTTGAAGACCTCAAAGTGTTGATTTTGTTACTCTTAAGAATGTTCTGGTCCGTCGAATATATGAATTTTTTTTTCTTCAAATAATGTAAATAATCCGTGTTATGTAATCTGGCATAAGTTCTGTTTCTTGATACTGATGAATGACCATCTTGGGTGATCACGTTGACGTTTACTCAACCCTTTTCTGATTATTTTACTTGTTTTTGGTTCCATGACATAAATTTCACAGGACCCTGTATCAATGGCTGATGTAAATGAAAAGGATGACGTTTCAAAATCTAACTCAAGTCCCAAAGAGGATGGGGCTCAAATAGTTCTTATACCATCAACTGTATCAAGTACATCAATAGTGCTTGTGGAGAAAACTATGGCACGTCCTGGAAGTACAAACGGTATGGAAGACGGAAATTCTCTGGTAGGACTTGAGATAGACAAAGGACACAAAAAAGAAATATCTTTAACAGAAGGAGAAACAGACGATGCCCAAGCTGTCACAGAAGTTGCAGAAAGAGAAAATGATGAGAAGACCAAAGAACATATAACTGGGGAAAATTTGGGTGGGAATTTAAAGGGAAAAGGAAGTAAACGTAGGAAGGGGAACAAAAAGAAGATGGCAGCACAAAAGGCTTCTGAGATGGTGATTGGGGATTCAAATGAAGGAAATGAAACAGTAGCAAGTATAGGTGAAAGACTTACAATAGATGAACATCATGACAAAGAAAAGGCTATTGGGGAAGAATCATCACACGAGGAAGATGCTGCCAGAGAAGTTGCAGAAAGAGAAAAAGACGAGAAGACCAAAGAACATATAAATGGGGAAAATTTGTGTGGGAATTCAAAGGGAAAGGGAAATAAGCGTAGAAATGGGAACAAAAAGAAGAAGGTTGCACAAAAGGCTTCTGAGATGGTGATTGGGGATGCAAATGAAGTAAATGCAACAATAGCAGCTAAAAATGGACTTACAATAGATGAAAATCATGACAAAGAAAAGGCTATAGGGGAAGAAGCAACACATGAGGATGTCAAAGAAGCTTCAATTAAAGGAGAAGCTGAGGAGAAATCTGAGGAGAAGAAAAAAGGAGAAAAATTAGGCAATGGTTCCAATAGAAGGGGAAGGAGACCTAGGAGGAACAGGAAGAAGGAGGTTGCACAAAAGGCTTCTGAGATAGCCGTTGTGGATGGAGATAAGTCAGAATCCTCTAGAAAAAAGAAGGCTTTAGAAAAGGTTAAGAGCATGGGAATGGTGTTTATGTGTAGTTCGAAAACAAAAGCTGACTGCTTCCGTTACAAAATTCTTGGGCTGCCTGCAGGCAAGAAAGATCAGGTAGCAAAGGTCTATAAAGGGATGAGGCTGTTTTTGTTTGATGTTGATCTGAGATTGATGTATGGGATTTTCAAAGCTGCGGGAGCAGGAGGTTTTAACATTGAACCAAAGGCGTTCAAGTCGGCATTTCCATCTCAAGTTAGTGATATATTTATCTACTTAGACACATTGATTCATACACAGCAAACACACACACATACATGATATATATCTCCGTTATAGTGGTCCAGTCGGTAACTTATTTGTTGATTTTAGGAGTTTCTGGCTTCTATGCATATGCACACACAATGTTAAGTGATTTACTAACTGATAAATGTCGAGATATTACATCATAAAGATCAACTGCTTTGCTATCTGATTATAGTACGGATCTAATAATATTTGAAAGGTAATTTTTTGGATGTAATACCAAGGAAATCTCTGTATGGAATATTTTTTCTTGATGCTTCTAGTAATTCTTCTCAAGGAAAAATGAAAAAAGACCTGGAAGCAGATACCTTATCTTTTGGATCTTAATGACCAAAATATGCTTGTCAATTAAGAGTTGATATATCTCTCTATATATAATTGTCATTTGACCCAGTAGAGTAATTTTAAACTGGGATGCATTGATGCTATTATTGCATATCCGTCTTGACGGATCTTTACTTGCTTGAAATCCTCACATCACCCAATCACCGTATTCCATATTCACCAGATATGTCATATGTGCTTGTTGTTTTCCAGATACACTCTTTTGCAAGCTGGGGTCTTCATGAAAATAGTCTCTCTACCTCGGGGCAAATGATAAGCATGCATACATTTTACTTCCCAAGACCCTATTCAGTGTGGAATTTATTGGGTTTGTTTGGTTTTCATATGAGGCCCAGCCATCCATGATAAAATTCATTTTATGGATGACCACTAACATGGCAAAAGATCTTTAAAGAGATAGAATCAGGTAAAATTAGGTTAGACATGAGCGTATTGGCCTTGGCCCACCACCCCTGGTATTGCAGCTGACGACATCGACAAACACGTGAACCATATTTTACATAGATTGAAGCATGAGTGCATGACAATGCTTGTTTTGTAGTAGGACGAGGATGAGGATGTGATGCAGTTCCATAAATTAACTTCAGCTCCACAGAATGACCTATTACTTAGTGATCTAAATAGCTCATATTGTCATTTTGGCCTGGAAACATCTACTTGTCCTGTATTCCTTATCAGGTTCAACCTTAATTATGTTACTTTTCCAACCCAAATATTTTATCTCTGTATTTTTCCTTATATAATATCAGTTTTTCTAGATAATTTGGTGGGAATATTTTTTACTATGTTAAAGAAGTTTTCTTTGTTTCATCCTTGCTATTCTGGCCTGACTAAAATAAGATACAGAGTATCTTGTTGTTCTTCTTGTTTAGCCTACTGTCCTTCACAACTAGTTTTGGATCAAGTTTCTATTGTTATTACTCACAATTGAATTCGCAAGTACTTTGTTTACCTCCTTGTTTAGCCTATTGTCAAGTCTCATCTAGTTTGAGGTCAAGTTTCTATTGTTGCTGCTACTCAGATGACTTTGCAAATAGTATGTTTTCCTCCTTGTTTAGCCTATTGTCGGGTTCCAACTAATATAGAATTTAGTATGAATTTGTAAACGCACACTACTGAGAAACTAAAGCTACAAGCCTACTGAAAAACCTCTCAGAGATGATAAAATAACATTTTTCCTTAGTAAATATCAAGTTCTGTTAGAGGCACCAACAGATGTCAGAAACTCCTAGGCCATATATGCTTCACTTAATTTATTTGTTAAGGTTGCCAAAAACTCTTGGATCTTATTGCTTATTCTGCAATTGTGCTGAAACTTACCCAATTAAATTAAGTCTCAAACAGTTCCAGTCTTGCCCAAAATGATGTTTTGACCCTGCAACTCCAGACACATTAAATGTTTGACGGAACGGTCTAGATAGCTACTATCAAAGCAATCTGTTTATGATGTAATGCACTAGAAGAATTAGACATCAATTCCATGTTTTTGGCCGGTACAATATGCTATTATTTTTTTTGTAAGGGTGTCCGGGCCAAAGCCCGACTACAATATGCTATTATTGATTGACATAATTCAATCTGTTCAAGCTTATTGCTTGCTAAAGGGAGAAAACTGCACTATAATGTAAACAATAACAAATCCATATTTTTTTGTTTCCTTGATTTACTAAAAGTTCACAATGGGGGACGATATTGTTGAATAGAAAATAACAAGAAGCTATAGGTGCTTTAAAATGCACTTGATACGTTGGGTGCGATCCAACTTGAAGGGTAGAAGTGATTTATACATAAGGAGAATTGTTGAACCATAACCATTGATGTAGAAGTCTGTAGGTGGTTGTATAAAAATAAACATTTGATGTTTCCTCTTGCACACTGATATTAATAACGTTCTCATGAGTCTAGGTTCAGTCCAACTTTAGCAGGAAGTGAGCTGTGATGGAATTTAGCTGTTTAATCAACAATAAGTTGCCTACTTCTCATGTCTGTAGTTCTAATTAAGATGATCATAGGTAGCAGTGACGACTTCTACTGATGTAGAGGTTGCGTATATGTTGTTCATGGATATTATCAATATATAACTCCCTGCTCCGGGGTGGCAGAAAAGCCCACCTCTTAAGAGTCTTGAGATGCCGAGGATTCATAAAAGCAAAGAAGCAATTAAAAAATACTTCAAAGGAATTGAAGGAGTCTTTGTGTTTTAGAGTGTCAGGCAACTAAGCCTAAAGTGGATTCTTTATTGCTTCTCGTACCTTCAAGTGCAAAAAGGATGTAATGACAAATTTGTTGACAATTTTTATTTCCTATCAAGCCAGGTTTGCACATGCTCTGGAATTAATAAACTGAGGGATTAAGCACTTGTCTCAAACAGCAGTTAGGACACAAAAGGATACGAGGATATGTCCTATCTGTGCTAGTTTGAAGTTCTTGTTCTTCTACGTTTAGGAAGGGTTATTTCATATATTGAAATTTGTAGCCTCAATCTAGTAACCTGTTACCTTCCTTGATGTCAGAAAGTATTAGCTTGTTTGTTCAGAAAAGGATTCTGCTTGTGCCATGTTTCGATCTTGTCTTGAGATATTGGCCTTTAGACATGTTAACCAATTGTAAGTAATGTGCTGTCTACTGGGTGTTTGCTAATAATGTCAAGTTCTGTCTATCAACATTACCATGCTCAAATCTTCGAAATTCTGATTTTATTGTTACAGTTGTGTGTCAAAACATTGTGTTCCCTGTCATGCCAAGTTACCACATACGGTGTTATATTTTGCTGCAAGGAATAAAGAGGGGCATATGATGTATGTCTTGTGATGAAAAAGCGTCTTTGTTGTTTGAGGGACTATCACAATCAATCATTTTATTGAAACATATAATATTGCACGACCTTCGTGTGTGCCTCATGAATTGATAAGTGCTACCATAGTGTTGAGGCTTGTGTTTGATTAGTAATCCTTTCACACTGTTATCCACTGTACAATGTCGGTTCTTATTGTTTTGTCTCCCATTATTAATGTCAAATTTTCTGTGTGATCAAATGCATCAACTCATGTATCATTCTCGTGTATCTGATTTATTTTTCTGTCAGAACTCCTTAATTGATTACTAACAAAAATATGTAATTATGTTGTAGGTTCGATTTACTGTGATGCAGGATTGCTTGCCATTGGCAGAGGAAATTTTTAGGAATGTCATCAAAGAAAACTACTATAGTAGGAACAAATTTGATTGTCAACTGAATGCGCAGCAGGTATGTCTTCTTCTCTTTGTAATTTGTTTCATGAATATATCGAGACAAATATGTTCTAAATTGCAGAACTATCCCCGACAACCGTACTTTAGTTACAGTATCAGTAAATTTGTATTCCAAAGGTGACGAAGTTGTGTAAACTTTTTGTTGCTGCGAAAAGTGGCCCCAGTCCACAAAAGGCCATAAAAAATCATCGAAGTGGGGCAGATGAAAGTCGTAGAAGTAGACAAGGTGCTCACATAGCTAGAGACGGAAAGAAACGCAAAAGGTGGTCCCCGGAGGAAGAGACGCAACCCCACCCTCCTTCGGGTCGGGAGCGAAAAAGGTACCAAGACTATGGTCAGCCCCATGTTAGATATGAACGGGAGGCTTTTCCTTCTCCGGTGCGCCCTGTTGCAAGATACCTTCCACCGCCACCTCCGGAGGAGCTGGCTCCTGTGAGGTCATATGGCTACGAGAGTGCATACTCTTATGCACCAAGGCACCATGATGAGATGGTTAGTCGGTCCTACCGTGTTCTAGATACAGAACCAAGGCACCATGATGAGATGGTTAGTCGGCACCAAGAGCACGATAGGGAACATCATCACTTGTATGGCAGAGAGCCTCTTACATACCGTGATGATGGGTACCCCTTCGTAGGCCAAAGAGTCGAATACCATCACCATCCAGCAGCAGCTGCTGTATTGCCATCACACTACCGCCTTGTAAGCAGAGAGTATCCTCCTCCTTCTGCAACACAACCAACAGAGTATCGTCTTTCAGGAGGCTTGCAAGCGGCTGGATATCGTGATGTGGGCCATGCATCCGAGTATCGTTCTTCCACAGCTTCATTTCTGGAATACCATACTCGTGGTCGTCCTTCTCGTTATGGATATTAGTTTGATGGTTCATGCATAGGAGGCAACACCATGATATTCAGCCTTCTACCAGTGTTTTGTGGGCATGTTGAGTTGAGGGTACACCAAACCTTCTTTCTAGAGAAGAGATAGCTCTAGTCCAGACCTTTCGTGATTCTTTCAAGTAGAATTTGTGTCTGGAGAAGACATTTGATTTTGGAATTGGTATGGTAATTTAAAAGAAGTGAGAGAAATGCAGACTTTTATGGCTGGTGAGTGATGATATGCAATGCATGCCGTCATCATCATTAATGTTACTAGTTCATTCTTATCAGCCATGTTTCTATTCTCACTTTCGTTCTTTTCTAGTCTGATTCTGCTTTAAAACCCAACATTATTATCATGCTTTATCTGTTAACACATTTGATTTGGGATTGACAGCCGTTTGCGATCCTGATTTTGAGTGGGATATATGACGGGTTCGTTTCGTTTGGGATGGGTAGGGTAGGGGTAAAAGATGTGAGAGCAGTGGAAGCTGCAGATTCTTATAGCTGGCGATTGATGAGTGTTGATCATATTTTTTGTTCATTTTTGTGCTATTATTAAGGGTTAAAGCATCCAGTAGTAACTAATGGATGGATACAAGTGTATTTCCAATGATTCAGTTTTAAGCAATGTAGAGATTGATGAGAGGATGTATTCTCTTATAAGCAAGTTATAAGAGGTCAATCCTCTTAAAAGATAACATGTGATTGTAGTAGTCTAATGCTTGCTGCTTTAGGCTAGCGAGTAAGGAGGTGGATATCATTGGAGAATGTGAATGTGTAGGCTAACGGGTAAGGAGGTGGATATCATTGGAGAATGTGAATGTGTGGTCATACACATTACACAAAGAGAAGGTTGAGGTGACATAATGGCATGTGATATGAGATGGTTTGATCATTTCCCTTAAATGAATGGAGACAAAAGAGGATGATGCTAATGTTAATGCTATGATGGGTGAAGGTTAATTTTTATTCTCTTAGAGATAGGGTAGAGTTGTGAACCAAGATTCTCAACACACCCACACATATATACATACACATATATGTATATACATACATATACATGTATATATATATATATATATATAGAGAGAGAGAGAGAGAATATTATTTAAGAATATGTTTGAACTTGTAATTAATTTGAAATAGTAAAATAAAATGTTGTTGATTGATACTTGTTGCTTTATTAAGTGCTTTTAATGTTGTAGGTTAAAGTTTTGGTTTCTCTCTTTAATAACTCAACCCAACTCCTTAGGGTTAGAAGCAAATATACATCTTCATATGAGAGACACGTTTATATAAGAACAATAACTAAATAAAAGAATAAGAAAATGGTAGAATTAAATGTGATTTTTACTCTAAAATCACGTGTAAAATCATTTGTGTCTCATGCGAATTTGGTCATGATCTAAGGTTGCAGGCCACGTCGGGCACATAACTTTTTATTAATTGTTGGTGTAAAATAACATGTGATTTATACGTGATTTAATAGTTTTTGAGTTCTTTTATTTCGTTACTATTCTCTTTGAACCTCCCCCTCCCATCTATCTATCTATCTATCTATCTGTCTATATATATATATATATATATATATAGGTGTTTTCATTTATAATCTCAATCATTAGTATAAATCAATCTCAACTGTTCATCTAATTTAATGAATATCTGATTCTATGAATCTCGATCATTTTCTAATACAAAGTGTTAATCATAAAAAATGAACTATGATAATCTTTTCCATAAATATGTAAATCATGATAAAAAAAAAACTCTATTTTTAAAAATATCTCAAATTAATTGGTTTGTACTAATGGTTGAGTTTGTAAAAGATCCCTTCTCTATATATGTATATATTCGTACGAGATTTGATCTATTTTTAAGATCACTTCTTTTTGATGTACGGTTGGAAAGCCGTTACTGCCTTACAAAATTTTGGTTAAGTTGAGTTGGGTTAATTCCATATAATCGGCTTAGAGTTTTCGGGTTGGGTGCAACCCTACTTTTATCGTTGAAATAGTGTAAGTTTTTATAGTTTACCTTTTCTTATGTGGTGTTAGGTTTCTTTAAAACGAATAGGTTTAACAAGAAAAGAGCATCAAAGTATATTTACAATCATTTTTCTTTTAGAAATCATATAAAGTTGAATCATAAGTCTGAAACCAACTCTTCAATATCAGCTTTGAATATGTTACACAAAGTTGATCAACCAGGTGACATTATTCTATCAATTCAACATGATTTTGTTAAACAATGAACAAACTCAAAAACACTTTAGAAATACTTCAACTCACAATCCTTTGTTTTTTTTCTTCTGTAATTGTGGGTTTATAAGTCACTTTATGCCCACATTGCACATGAGTTGGGTTGGGTTGGGTTGGGTTGGGTTGGATTGGATTGGATTGGCTGAGTTAAACAATCCAACCCAATGTTTGTGATTTAAAAGTTCTCAACCAACAAAACTATAACCTAATTCAAACCGTGTGTGTTGAGTTGGGTTGGTCGGATAAGTGTGTGTTTAAATGAAGTAAAATCACAATGAGAATATATAACAATGTCATCTGGAGAGGCAATGACAATTGGTTCAGACACAAAACCTCCGGCCTGTTCAGAGGGGATTATCCTCAATGGAAGAACAGATTCCTTGATTTCATTGACAGACAAAAACTTGTCCCTTTGATGAGAGAATCTATGGAAGATGGACCAACCGTCTTCATGGACATCATATCGGCTTCTCCTAATGCCAATTTGCCAATCCTCGTACAACAACAAGTGACGAGGAAGTATGCTTCCATGAGAGAGATGGAAAAGACACGAGTTGATGCTGATAGGATGATAAGGTCCTACATTCTTCAAGGTCTCCAAATGATATCTATACCAATATAGATAGTCATAAACAAAGTGGGAAGACCATGTGGGACCAGATAGAGAAGTAGATGATGGGGAGCCGTATATGTGCTCATATCAAAGTGACAAACTACATCAAGAGCTATGAGAACTTCAAGGCAAGAGAAGGTGAGATGGTGAAGTCTGTCTACGAGAGGTTTTGCAATCTATTGAATAAGCTTAGAAAGAATGGGATACAGAAGACACTGATAAAGAACAACATCAAGTTTCTGAGCAATCTTCAATCGGAATGGAAGAGATTTGCTTCTCAGATTAGTCAGAGCAAGTCTATCAGATGTGGACATTCACGTAGTTTATGAGACGTTGCTGCAAAAAGAAAAGAAACCGAGTGCTTCTTGGGAAACCAAGTGCAAACAGAATCATGAGCTAATTGTTACTCTCTCTTGTAAAAAAGCTCAAAACTTGCAATTAATTAAATCTTTGAAAGAAGAAAATTAGAGATTTCTAAACAATAACGATAAACGTTTCTAAGACCTTGATGTATGAAAAAGTATGTTATGAAAATTATAATTTAATGTCAAAACTTCAGAATCTTGAAGAAAGATTGGTTAAAAGGGTTCAAACAGATCAAACGATTTTAATGAACAAACCAAATGAATTCTTATTTTATCAACTCAAAGTTGGCTTGGGGTTTGAAAACCCAAGTTGCTTGGGAAAGGCAGTTTCACAAGTTCCAACATTTTATAGTTATCTTTATATGAAACTAGATCCTAAATATCGAATGAAGTTAACTCCATCATTTCCTAAAGTTAAGGCAAGAGAAGATGCCAACAAGAAAAGATTGGACAAAATGCGACTTCCTTTTATGAATGCTAAACTGAATGAGTCATATCCTTATGTCAGACAACCTCTGTCGGATGACTATTTCATAAGCTACACTAAGGAAGAACTTTCCCAAAACCAACCTGAACATACTGAAATTGATGTTGAACCAAAAGTGTATGTTCCACCTTTTCTTGAAGAAAAGATTTCAGAAATAACAAAAGTTTTTTAAGAAGAACATGATCAAATGCTTTTAAAGATTAAAGATCTTGAATTTTCTGTTTCAAAGGCTTCTAATGAACTAAGGAGATTACTGAAAGGAAAATCTATCATGGAGCACGTGAATCCGACTCCACAGCCACAACGATTACCTACTTCTGAGCCTAGACAACCAGCCGAATGCTCCACCGAAGAAAAAGTCCTTACTTTATGCAAAGTTGTTGTCCGAGGCAGATGATTGAGTACAAGTAGAAGCTGACCTCATTGGCATGCTCAGGGTGCAAACCCAACCTGAATATGTCATCAGACCGAAATTCTACGCCTTTCAAAATAAGGTCCAAAAGCAGTTTCTGCAGTCTATCTACTCAGCTCAACTCCATGGCAAACGCCATCAGAACATCGTTCCAAGCTATGTTCGAGAGGATTCAGATCCTTGAGGACTTGTGCAAGAGTCAGGCAGGTGGTTCAAAATGAAGACATGATGACGGGGACGATGGCCTCGATCATCATGAGAAGGAGAAAAGACAGAGAACCACCGGCCCTGACATCTCTCGTCAAATCTAAAGACCGACTACAAGTACTGAACCATCACAACCTCAAAGTCAAAGACAACCTGATGCCACCGAAGCGGCTGAGGTGGAATTAGAGCCAATGGTTGAAAAGTCGGAGGCTGCTAAAGGTCGAAGTGCTGAAACGACTAATGTTGCTTCTGATGAAGAAGGGCCTCAGCCTCAACAAATTAAAGAAGATATCGACAATTTCTTTGCGTTCTTTGATGACAAAATGCTTGAAGAAAGGGATTTCGACCACATCAATGATCTCAACGAAGCCTTACCAGAATCACCTCCAAGAAATCGATTGATTCCCCAACCACCAACAAGCCAGAGAACCTCGGGCCAGAGTACTCCAACAACAACTCATGTATAGAGGTGGGAGAGAACAAGAATCAGGGTCCCGTTCCTTAAAGATACCGAGTTTAAAGTCTCCGTCAGAAGAATTGTTGAATTGGATCCGGTTTGAGTTCTCTGGATCACTCACCTCAATAGCATTCAGGTCATCGAATACATGCACATGCTAAAGGCTAAGTCTCAACCACTAGAGATGGTCAAGACAAGGCACAAAATAGTGGGCATAAAGGATATATACATTGACAGACTCGTGAACGTTCGATTCCCAGTTTTCATTGTTATCAGAATTGACGGCAAGGAATGGAAGTTCTCAGAAGTTGACTTCAGGAACTTATCTTTTGAAAACTTCGAGAGCATGTACCTAGACATCTGTAACTGGACAATCAGGCCGGAAGACGTGCAAATAGCTCTTAAAGCTATCAAGCACTTCATACTTCGTCAGATAATGCTCGGATACATGACGGACTTACAGATGGGCATCGAAAATAATCTATCGAAGATAAACCCGTTGAAGCCGAATCAGAGTCTAGAAGACATAGAGTCCCTGCCTTTGTTCCTGATCACATAGCAGCCTGAGGTTGGCATAGTGTACTCCAACAACATCGGAGAAAAGAAGTTCATGAGGTTCAACGAGCTAGCAACTTATTCAGATGGAACCATAAAGCTCATCAAACTGAAGCTATGAAGTAAGCTCGAGCTGGAAAGAAAAGGTCTTGATAAGCTTGAGCTGGAAAGAAAAGGTCATGATAAACTCAACCCATATGACAAGAACTTGATGATGAATACTCTGGACCTTATTGACAAAAAGCTGGAGTACATAAGAATAATGCGAAGATTCGAGACATACTTTGGTCACTGTCCGAGAAGACAAAAATTTGTTTAGAGCTGCATTATTACAAAAGGGGGAGAATGTTAGATTTTTTATTTTGTTTGTAATAAAGTAGAAGGGCTTAAAATGCAAATACCGTCAAGGTATATATAGTTTCTCTATTTTCTAGAATAAGTTAACACGTTCATTTTCCAATCATTAGCTAATCATATTGTAACCGTTGCCTGTGGCACATAAAACTACATTGTACTCAATCATTTGATCAATAGACAAGCTGACAGATTCAATCATTGCATTGTGTTTATTGAATTCATTGTTCTTATATCATTCTGGGATAACAAAATTAATAGCTAAACAAACTCTTCAGTGACCTTGAGAAGATTTAACATTGTTTGAGCAGCGTTTTAAGAGTTTTTGACACTTTTTTCAATATAACCTCAATTAATGTTAATTGTTACTTATATATTAATTAATTTTAATTTCAATTTATTAACTACTCTTAATTATTAATTAATCTTAATTTCAATTTATTAACTAATTTTAATTACTAATTAATATT
>NC_037529.1:7152444-7155954 GCF_001531365.2 Cynara cardunculus var. scolymus | reverse complement strand
AATTCTCGTTACAATATATGGTTTATATTAATTAACATATTATATTATTAGTGAATTTTTTAGATATATTATCAAAATTTAGAATTTATTAATTTTTAAACATGTTTTTTTTATTTTTCATTTTTCAACTAGCTTATCAACTAGTTTTTGTCAAACGTATTTAATTCATCGGTTAGTTTATCAGCTATCAGCTAGCTTATTAGCCACCAACTAGTTTATCTGTCACCAGTCATGGTTCATAATCTCTTGATGGCCTCATTATGGTGAGTTATGACGTCAAAAAGCTTGGGTTCGCGGCCACATTAACTATTGTGGCTCCACTATAAAATTTGGCTTCCATCGTAAACGTGTTATGGCGCATTACAACACATTATTTTTGTAAGGTTTGGTTTTTTTTTTAATATATAATCTATATATATAAAAAATAAGTAACTTGGATGACACGTGTCATCTTCTGGTGAGTTGGTTTTCTTGTTTTCCCGTCTAAACACGTATCTAGACACAATTTACATTAGTGGTTCAATTAGACTCATTTGAACGTATCTAGACACAATTTACATTAACAGTTCAATTATACTCATTTGATTGACATGTGTCCTCTTATTCAATCAATCTCACTAATTTAGGATGTAATTGATTTGATTATTGGGTTAATTAATTTGTGTGGTAACAAATTCCCGAAAAAAAAAACGATGTTTAACTTTATGTTTAAATTCAATTTACTGATATAGTTTCATTTCTAAATTCAATTTTATTCTAGGGTTAACTTCATTTTATTCAGAATTCAGTTTACTGAAAAGTTTTACTTCAAAGTTATTTCAAGAGAACAAGTCTGAAGTCATTCTTCAGAGTTAGCTCACCCGAACTCTGAAGTCTCATTTTTCAGACATAACTCACCCGAACTCTGGAGTCTGAACTTTGAAGTCTTCTTTTTCAGATTTAGAAGTCTGAACTCTGAAGTATTTTTTTAGACTTAGAAAAAGAAGTCTGAAGTCTTCTTTTTTAGACTTAGAAAAAAAAGTCTGAAGTCTTCTTTTTTAGACTTAAAATTCTGAACTCTAAAGTCTTCTACAATTCTGAATGGTGCAAGTTTGAAGAGTCATTTTTCATAGTTAGCTCACCCGAATTATGGAGTCTTCTTTTTCAGACTTAGCTCACCCAAACTCTGAAGTCTGAACTCTGATTTAATGGGATTGATTTTATACTTTAGATTTATTTCAAGAGTACAAGTCTGAATAGTCATTCTTCAGAGTTTTATTTCAGAGTTATTTACAGAGTACAATTCTAAAGAGTCATTCTTCAGAGTTAGCTCACCCGAACTTTATAGTCTTCTTTTCCAGACGGGGCACCATGCAGAGTCTTTGCATAGTGCATGCAGAGCTTCTGGCTTGCCTATACAGAGCTCTGAAGTCTGAAGAGTTTTACTTCTGAGTTATTTCAAGAGTATAAGTCGGAAGTCATTCTTTAGAATTATACTTCAGAGTGATTTCAAGAGTACAAGTCTGAAAAATCATTCTAAATTTACTTCTAAGTTTAAATTCAATTTACTTATATAGTTTTATTTCTAAATTTAATACTATTCTACGGTTAACTTCATTTTAACTACTTATAGATATAATTTCGTTTTTAAATTCAAGTCTGAAGAGTCATTCTTCAGAGTTATATTAAGAGTACAAGTCTAAAATAACATCGTACTTTCGATGATCATTCATATCTATAAGATAAGTTCCTAACTTGATTTAATTTTTTCAAATTATCTCGTGTAATACACGGGATCGAACCTAGTTTAAGTGATAAATGATAATTATGTATGAGACTTAAGACTTGAGTAAACATAAAAATAGAACTTAACAACTAAAACGCTTAAATAGGTAAATACTTACTTTCATTTCCATACACAAAGGGTCGAACACGAATTTTTAAAAAATTGAAGAAGGTAGTGCGTTGAGATTCAATATATTTAATCTCAATCTTGCATTCTTGATATCATTTTTTATCAGTTCTACATATTGGGTAATCGATTTTTTTTTCCTTTTATAGTTTTATTACTTTACATGAATTTAATTAATTTTACGTTATTATTCAAAACACTAACACATACAAGTATGTGTATGGTTGGGTGTATTACCACCTTAGGGCACATTTTAAAAAACGTCATGTTTTCGTCGTAACTCATAAGACTTGAGATCTGACATCACCGTCATGTCATGCCTCACCTCACGTCATTCAAAATCTTGCCACCAATTACCTTATCAGCCAATTTATCAAAATTATTGATCATATTCTTTAATTTGGTTATGATTATAATAATGAGAAATGAATATTATTTTGATGAGTTGTTGGTGGTATTAATTAATGAAAAGAAAGCATGAATTAATGATCATCTCCAACGCCCATAACTACCATGTTTTCCTGCAATTAAGCCTCCTCTTCTGCTATCATCTCATTATAAGTGCTTGTGGTTGACAATTTCATAACTTACAAAAATATTCAAACTCATCAACATTCCAACTTCAAATATCAATTAAAATATTATTTAAAAAAAAAAAAGAGTTTGGTACGGGTGAAAGGCGGTACGGAACGGATTACGGAGGGTGCATGCATTTATGACTTATGATGGGTTACCCACGTTCTCTCTTTTGGGTCAAACCTCCCACACCACAACATGCCAACTTGTTCGATTCATTTCTGTTTTATAAATTAACAAAAAATAAAACATAATTAAACGTTTATAATTTAAATTTAAATTTAAATTAAATAAAATTTATAACAAATTACAGGTTTTTTATTTAATTAAATAACAGGGCTAGAAAATATACAAAGCATATACCTAATTTAAATATGTGTGTTAAGGGCTAGAATTAATGGAGAAACGCCCGTATATGTTATCCTTAACGAAATCTAAGGTCATGTTACTCAAAAATATTAGGTCAATTTGTATTTATTATAATTAAAATTCTTTTTATTTTCTTTTTAAATGTTATCGTGAGAATGAATTTCAAAGCCAAGAACATGGGTGTTGCTTAATTGTAATAAATGTAGTATATAACTATCTGCACATTTATTAAATTCTAGGGATTTTTAGTACAATGCTCAATAAATAACCATTTATATTAGTTTTTTACATTATTATATTTATGTGAAATGGGTAAATTGTGGATTATATTTATATTTTAAACTACTAAAAAAAGTAAAATAATAAATAATAGTAAAAATATATATATAATTTTATTTTATAGTGAAAATAGTAGATTATGAGTTATATTTTAATGATGTTGTTTGATTTGTGGACATTTTATATCTCAATGTACTACAATTCAGTTTGTTTTCATTGCTTATTTTTCATATCAGGAGGGTATTCGTGTAATGTAGCGAGATACATTTCGATTTTAATATTCTATTTTATTATTTGTCTCTGTCGATATTATAATACGATTTTATGTGTTGTTAAGAAATCAATAATGATTTTATTTTTAAATTAAATATAAATTTAAAGATATCATAAAAATT
>NC_037529.1:7114620-7152366 GCF_001531365.2 Cynara cardunculus var. scolymus | reverse complement strand
GTTTAATAATGAAATAATTTATTTTTGGTTTAATAATATAATATTTTATAAAAATAATAATTAAGTATTTTGTTAAAATTTAATTATTATCTTAATTATATTTTATATATTTAAAATGAGATGTTGATCACGTATTTGATTATGTTTATCTGCAATTAGTTACACAAATTCATATATGAAGCTTTAATAAGTTGTACTTATACACAATTTACTTGTAATTTTGAGTTTTAAGTAACATGCATTAATAAACAGTACTTTATGCATAAAACGTGGTTTTTAAGAGTTTTTGTCAAATACTTTATAATATAGTATAAATACGACTTTATAAAGTTGAATATCTTTTCGAAAAGAAGGCAAAATACCGTCCTTTAAAGATACTGACCAAAAATCACACTTAAAAGGCCATTCTTTCCGTCCTCCAAGAGATACGGGTGAGATCGGTATAAGTGATTAACTTGTTACCGTTGTTTTTAGCATCAATCGTTTCATTTATGATATAATACGGTATTTTTTATGTTTTAAAAAAACAATATATTAATTACCAATAAAAATATTTCAAAATAGTTGATAAAATTGGTAGGATACCGTGGGCTAAAAAATTGTGGATGCATGAAGACAGAAGAGAATGATTTTAGTTTTGACCAAAAGTCAAACCCTAGTTACTCAGTCTTACGTCATGGATGGCGTTGGTTATCCCACGTGCCATGTGCCCATTCGTCTCTTTTTGTTCCAACAAAACATCTTGATTATTATGTTTTGAACAAGTCATTCTCAATGATATATATAACCTATTTTTACCTTCTCTCTGTAATTCAATTCAGTTATTTTATTCAAATACATGACAGGTTTAAGTTTAAATTATATAGAAAATAGGTTTAAATCTCTTGACCAGTTTCAACTACTAAGTCAACTCTAAAACATCTGTTCACATATGGTTCTTACAGGAACATGTACCGTGTTGAATTAGTTGGTGTTACTGATAATCAACGTTTGATATAACCCAGTTAAAAACTTTTAAACCCAAGATGTTAAACAAATTAATTAATAAAGGGTTTATTTTATGTCACCTTTAATAATTAAGAATTTGGCTAGAGTTTTGAGAAATTACGAGTTAATTTCCAATACGTATTTACAACACATAATTAACAGAATGATAACATGTCATCATCTTCCTCCTTAATTTTAAATTCTTTTCAGTATATGAAGCAGTTATTTATGATTGTAATATTACTATCAACATATGAAGTTATGAACGGTCATTGCAACCAACATTGGCTCATTTTTTGTGTTTAAGACCTTTATCTCCATATATAAATTTTCACTTATAAACAATTAACTAATTGCTTATAGTTTAAAATCTTGGCTTGTTATGATTGTAAGTTACCTTTTTACCCTTGTGTTCTTGTGGGGGTATGACTTTAATTTGAAGCAAAAAGGGTAAGGTGTCTTTATGGTTATAACTTTTGGCCAAAGTGCACATGGGGGTGTATTGAAGAACAAAGTAATTTTTTACACTTTGATGTGACAAAATAACCACACAATCTCCTTTTACTCTTTCTATAGTGTTAGAAAGGAGAGCAAAGCCATCATCATTGCATTATCAAGATTTGTCACAAGAGGCTAAAGTTGGAATTTCACATTTTAAAAATGAACAAAAGTAATACTTAATTATGATAATTGTATTTTGTTATCTAACTATTTCAAGAACATTTGATGGTGAATTTTGGAGTAAAACAAGTATTTTATTTTCAAAAATTAAGTTACGCATTTGCCCTTTCTTTGATTTCGTTCTACATCATGGAGATTTGGTTACTTCAAATGAATGATAAGACAAACGACATTTCAAGTGGAAATGTTGATTTTGTATTATGAAATCTTATCAAACATCATGAATATATTGATTTTGAGTCCTTGGCCTTCTAGGAGGTCAAGGGTTCAAATCTCACCAAAGGTGAGGAGGGTGTGTGAGTTTATTTGCTGTATATAATTATTATATACATAAAAAAATGAATATATTGATTTTAATAAATAATATTTTTATAATTAGATATGATTAAGGATTTAGTTATTAGTAGTTTAATTAATATAATTGGTGTATAGTTTATTCGGTTAGCTACATATAATTGTTTGGTAGTGGTTCAATGATATAGAAAGTGACTTATGCAGTAAGTTTTTAAAGAAGAGCTTCATGCATAAAGCAAAAAATTTCAAACATGCTACTTCCATCTATGAAACAACAGCCCCGAACCAAAACCTTTACAATATCTACAGATAGATTAATCCGTACAGATAGATTAATCCGCACTTATTGCTTTATCCGTACATGACTTAATGGAAAACTAGCCAAACGTCCCCTAACATACACACGGGTTTGTGCAATCTTACATGTGTTATATTAATTTATTAGAATTTATCTTGTTTGAAAAATATTTTGAAGTAACTTTTATTAAACTAGATATTAAGTTAAAACGTTAATTGCATATTTTCATTAAAAAAAATAGTTTTTATAATTTTGTTTCGTATTTTATATCAAAAATCACATGTACTAAAAGTTTATTAAATGACCATTTTTCCAATCACTTATCCAATAAAGCGTTTATTGGTAAAATATAACACTTACACTTACTTTACCTAATAAAATTTTAGTTTATCAAACGACATCATATGAAATAATTTACCTGATAAGTGTTAACCAGGTCAAACTCTTGATCTTTGTCATCGTTCTTGCTGAATAACATTATCAGTCTTTACGATATTTATCAGGTTAGGTAATATGACTTGGTAAACATTTACTGGGTGATTATTTGATAAACAACCTCTAAGACAAAGTAGATGAAAAGAGAAACATGTCAAAGCAATCAAGATGGAAGAGAATAAATGATTGTCCGAAACCAGAACATGATGATCGCAAGGCAATAAAACACCTGCACGGCGAATAAATGATGTGTCATTTATGCTAATAAATCGCAAAAGTTATGGTTTTAATTAAACCGATACAATCACGTCATTTATTCATTGTAATAAGTATCCTATGATAATTCCATTAATTCGATTCACGCATGAGATTGGATTTTCTTATTAACAAGAACGTATAAATTGGATTGATGGTTATAAAATAATTGAAGATATATATTAATTAATTAATTAAATGCCAAAAAGAAATTAGCCCAAAAGATATATTATATGTAGCCTTTTGTAAAAGTTTGTGGGTTTTAAATTAAATTAAATTAAATATAAGAAAAGTTGAGTAATAGTTATATGGTTGTATCCATCTCATGTTCCACAACCCTTTAATCACGCCCGATCATCACGCTTTGACTTTTCAAACTCATACATTTAAACCTACATTTTCATTTAATTCATTGTCTCCATTTTAAATACACATCTTATATATTTTTATTTGATATTTTTAATGTGCGGGTTAACCAAGAAATATGTAACTTTAAAATTAAAGAGGTACGGTTACAAAAATACATGTATGTCTTTTGACGGGATAATCATATTTTGTACATTTTTTTGCATAATTTAAGGCACTTGCCATGATATATATAAATGAAGATAAAATGGAAATATTATACGTATACACATTAAAAAAAACAAGTTTTGTGTATACATACACATACATATATGCATACATACACACACACACACACACACACACACACATATATATATATATATATATATATATATACACACATTTGAGAACTTTGTATTTGTGATAATTGTATTAAACATTATCTCAATATATTGTTTTATATGATTTTTAATCAAAGACTAACCTGCAATATATTAATGTACGTATATTTGTTTCATAATGTGTTTGTATCGTATGTATTCGATTTACAAAGTGAAATTTGTTTACTAGTAACTTTTGTTTAACAAATAAGCTAAAAAATTCACATTATGAATACAAATATATGTTGATCAATATTTTTATTTTCAGTCTTAAATGAAAAAAAATCATATGAAATATCACATGATGTATTAATGTTCAAGGTTATCATAGTTTTATGGGTTCTTAACCCTTATATATATACATACATACATACATACATACATACAAACATACATATATATACATACATACATATATATATATATATATATATATATATATAGGGTTGATGGTGAGAATAGAAGTTATGGTGAGAACGATAAGACGAGATTTCCACTCTTGTATCAATCTTAATTGAAGATTAACACTAATGAGATTCATTAGATCAATTCTTGTATCAAGCGTAATTTATGGAGTTGGAGTGAAATCAAAATTGATTAAAAAGTCTATATCACTTCTTACGTTTCTCACCTAAACTCATATTCTAACGTAATCCTTCTTATATATAAACATACATATATATAGGTGAAGGATCATGTGAGAATGAGAGTTAAGGTGAGAAGTATACGAAAGAATCTTGGTCTTTGATCAACTTTAATCTCAACCCCACCATGAATCACGTTTGATATTGAGATTGATCTAGTGCATCTCATCTTAATATGTATTCAATAGTGAAAATTCATTTTTATATTTCTCATCTTAACTCTCGTTCTTACTGAAACTCAATCACGTGTATATATCGCATCTGAAAGTTAAGTAAAAACATAAAAGTTAGAAAAATGTTAATAAATGTTAACATGAAAATATTATATATATAAAATGTTAACATGAAAATAAATCCAAGGGGTCACAACCAACAATGTGAACAAGCAACTTTTAAAACGGCCCCACGCAATCTCTTATTGTTTATCCATTTCTAGTCTTTAAACCTAATTTATACCCGCAAAACCAGTCTGCATTTAAAATTGAGTAAATTATATTTTTAGTCCTTGTTAAAAATTATGATTTTTTTATGGTTTAGAAATTATTATTTTTGTCCTTATAATTTATAATTTATTGATATTTTCACTTTTGAACTAATTCTTACTTTTTTAAGTTTAAAGACCAAAATAGTAAAAAAGTATAACCATAAGAACTGAAAAAATAAAAAAATTATAAAGACGAAAATAAAAATGATTTACAAACTATGAGGATAAAAACCATAATATCTAAACCACAAGGACAAAATCCGCAATTTGTAACAAATCACAGGGACGAAAAACGTAATTTACTCTTAAAAAAAATCAAATTACATCATTACCCTCCTGACATCCATAAGTACCCTACACCCACTGCCCTTTCCCTCCATCCGCCTCCCTCTCTCTCTCTAGAGATTCATACATCACACTGAACCATGGCAACCGTCGGCGGCATTGTCTTCCTCCTCGTCTCTGTGTTGTCCGTGGCCGAAGCCAGAATCCCCGGAAACTACGCCGGCGGCTCTTGGCAAGGTGCTCATGCTACGTTCTACGGTGGCAGTGATGCCTCCGGTACAATGGGTATGTTGCCGGATTCCTTGTGGTAGTCACTTATTCCTCCGGTGCATATTATTGAGCTTATTTTGGTTTTATTTTTACAGGCGGTGCTTGTGGTTATGGGAATTTATACAGCCAAGGATACGGAGTGAACACGGCGGCGCTGAGCACGGCGTTGTTTAATAACGGCCTAAGTTGTGGCGCTTGCTATGAAATCAAGTGCGCCAATGACCCGGGGTGGTGCCACGCCGGAAGCCCCTCCATCTTCATCACCGCCACCAACTTCTGCCCCCCGAATTTCGCCTTACCAAATGACAATGGCGGTTGGTGTAACCCTCCTCGTACCCACTTCGACCTCGCCATGCCCATGTTTCTCAAAATCGCCCAATATCGTGCCGGAATCGTCCCCGTCTCTTACCGCCGGTATCCACTTACACTCCCGCTTTTTTTCAGTTTTTATGATTAGCCTTTAATGAGATCTTTATTCTGCAACGGTTTGACATAGAGAATATATTTATTTATTTTTATCCTGATTTGACTAAAATGCCCCTTAAAGATACCATACATCATAAAGAACACCCTCTAGTATTCCGAGTTGACAAAACTGACCTTTGTGTTTTCTGGCTTGTTACCGCAGGGTCCCTTGCAGGAAGGCAGGGGGGATCAGGTTCACAATTAACGGTTTCCGTTACTTCAATTTGGTGTTGATCAGCAATGTTGCGGGTGCGGGTGACATTCAGAAGGCATGGGTAAAAGGGACAAAGACGAATTGGCTGAGCATGAGTCGTAACTGGGGTCAAAATTGGCAATCAAACGCTGTCCTCACCGGTCAATCGCTTTCCTTCAGGGTCAGAGGCAGTGATCGACGCACCTCCACTTCCTGGAACATTGTCCCTGCCAATTGGCAGTTCGGCCAAACCTTCATGGGGAAAAACTTCCGCGTGTAAACGACGGACACGGTTGTCTTCTAGAATTTGTTCCCATGAGCGATTGACTTTTGAAATCATCGCCCATTTGGTATTTTACCTCAAGCAAATTATCATTCTTGTAAAAATGTGAAACTTTGCGATTTGCAAAGTAGGATGATTTTTTATATATAAATATTCTATGCAATTTGTTCTAATCTCATTCGTCTTTCAAACCATTAAGAGATAGATTTTTTTGGAACCATTAAGAGATAGATTTTTTTTTTTTGTCAAACAAGATTCATCTCTTAATGATTCAGATGCTGTTTTTTAATGGAACTATTAAGAGGTAAATAAACAACTCCTTAGTATATGATACAAAAAACAGTTAAAAAAAGTTACCGCGTTTTGGTTCTTAGAACAGGGGTGTGAATGTAAAATCTCTAGAAAATCAAGGTCTACATTATAAATTATTTCCGGGTAAAATTGGTCATCAACCCACTAAAGATAATCAAAATGGCAAGAACGGCTTTGGGTTAGTTCAAGTGGTATTAAGACGGTTATTAGGACTCCTTTTTATAGGTTACTAGTTCGAGTTTTAAAAGGTTGTCGAGAATTTTTCTAATTGATTTTCGGGCTCTTGAGATGAGTTGGAGTTCAGGTAAGTTGCCGTAAACTGTTGAGAAGACTTTATCATATTCATATTTTTTAAGATGTTTTTTTTATTGAAGTAATTATAAAGACGAAACAAGTCGGACAATGTGATGTTTAAAAAAATAATAGGGGTTATAATTAAGATCATGTAATCATTGGGTGAGAGAAAAATTTAGAAAGGTAAATGGCATCCAAGATCAATAATACAATATGTGATGCTACTTTTAGTTATCTTGTTTAATATCTAATTATTATTATTATTATTATTATTATTATTATTTATTTATTAATATATCATTCAACTTTTCTGATTATATATAGATTAATAGTTTATTACACTAATAAAATAGTATAATAATAAGTACATATATTATTTTATTATTAAAATTGTTTTTACTGTTTTATTTTAGTATGTGGTTGAAATTGGGGTTTTTTTTTTTTTTTTTTTTTTTATTGTTGAAAGGACCCATTATTTTTTATGTTTTTAGTAGTTGAGTTGGAGTCTTGGAGATGTCGTTGGTGTGAATGGTTTTAATGGATAAAGGACATGTAAAATTATGCATTTTCAATAATATTAAATTGTTGTATGTGCGTCTTGTCCATTATGTCATTTTCAATAAACTTTGTAACCTCTCAAAGTATAAGCAACAATGTGATCCGATAACTTTGAATCTAACTTAAAATCATTGTCAAAGTTACACATAATTTGAGACTTATAAGAAGCTTAAAACTTATATTTTTTTTATCCCCGTGAATGAGTTGTTACAAATTATTTGTGATCTTGATAATAAAATGAGAAATATTATTTTCAATGTTAATTTGGAATGATGTACTTTTAGGTCATGCAATTCTTATGAATAATTAAAAGGTCATATAGAGAGACCGATCGTTTAATTCACATATGATTGACCTTAATTACAATAGAAAAAAACTTAAAAATATAGTACATTGATAAGAGGGTGGGATATGTCCATTTGGCCTTATGCTCCATGCTCCAAATGAATTCAATTCTCTTGGTACAAGTGCTTTTCACAACCACCAAAAGGACTAGAAGTAGCATGCAAGATGTTGGAAATCATCACAATTTATTCACCTTATCGATAGAGTTCAGTCTTCCATAAAGATTAAGTGTCAAAATCTAACTAAAAATAAGAATTGTATGTGAAAAAGATGTTAAAAAATAAAACATACATCTTCATTTCTCACTGGCAATTTTCAAAAAAAATGTTGACAGTAGGAGACTGAGTAGTAGTAGTAGATCCCACTTACAACGCACATATTTAAATAACATATTGTAAAATAAAACAAAAACAAAGTTTTCATCTTTTTTTGAAAGTAACTCATTACATCTTCATTTCTATCTCTGGCAAATCCTTCATTTTCTATGGCATAAATTACATAACCGTTAAAATGAGAGCTTTATACGTTTAAGTTTGGATATTTACGTAAATACTTTGAATTGTAATGTTAATCTATAAAGTATATATTTATATGTTAAGTTTATTCTAGAATTAAAAAAGTAAGGTTTTATATGGAAAATGCAAATTTTGGATTGTAGCGTATTTTAAAACCGACCAAAAGACGAGTTTTGAGGAATTTAAAGATGAAAGAAAACTATAAATAAAATAAGTAATTTAAGAAAATAAATAAACATTAAAAGTGTGAAAACAAAAGTTGGAAACACGGGAGAGCAATAAAAGGGGTTGTTTTGCTTCAATTGCCAGAGAACCAAAAATGGCCAAACCTTTCCCACTTTTCCTCTTTTTCATTAACTTTGTGTGTGTAAAAGATGGACGATATGACATATAAATAAATATATATATATATATATATATATATATCATAGAAAATAAATAATACCAAATTTAAAGATTTATGTTTTAAAATGTTCATTTTAATATCAAATATTGAACAAAATCGATGTTTATGTCTGGTAATTTGATTAAAATCACGACACGATCGATATGAATAAGTATTTTCTTGCACTCTGCAATGAAAAAGGGTATGAAAATACACTAGGAATGTCTTTTATCTGTTTTGCTAAAGAGTATGAAAGCTTAAACTTGATAACCTAATGTCTCCATATATATTAACAAACAGCAAAAGGATATGTGAGATTAATACCTAAGATCGGTCTTCAACCCCTAATGTTTCCCTTTACGGGTCTTCCATTGCTTCAGTATGTACTCGACCCCCTCTTTTAAGGTCGCTTTCCTTTTCTCCTTGTTGTTCCAAAGCTCTGCCAATGGATATCTGCCGCTTGGATTGTATTCATTCAGCTCTTTCAGAGCAGTCACAACAGCATTACAAACATCCTCATCACATTCTTCCTTAAGGCTTGCAACGTGTTCATCTTCTTCATTCAGGATCTCCTGGAGAACCACATTCCACATAACTATATATAGCAAGAAACTGACGGAAAGACTATTAACTATTGTTTACTTTAGGTGATCCCAGAAAATGGATAAAATTGGTCACTACATTTTCCTACTTCTCCAATACCTACTCGAACTAAAAGGTTTATCAACCACAACTTAAGCTCTCACAACCACATCATTTTTGTTGAAGTTTTAATCAATTAACATAAATGATCAAGTTAGGACGACAAAAATAACAATTTCACAGAGAGAATGTTAATAGTTTCATCTTTATGTTATAGATAAGTTGATTAAAATTGGTCGAAGAAATGACATGATTAACCAAAGCACTATATGCAATTTATTACTCCATTTCACAGAGAGAATGCCAACAGTTTCATCTTTATGTTATAGGAGTAGTAAAGCAGAAAAAGAATCATGCAGAATTGAAAGTTGAACCACAGTTAAAAGGGGGTGTATTCAGCTATGCATCAATGTACCCACATGTGCAAGGGAGAAGGTATGTACGATCAGCAAAATACGTACCTTGCTATTCCCATTAGTTGTGGTGATCTTAAAGGGATGCCAGCTTGGATCCCTCAGCCGTTCCTCCCACAAAGATGCCAACTTGATGGCATTATCTGCTCCTCCTTTAACAGAACGATTTTTCTTGGCAGCAATGAGGAAAGGTTTTACATCAAGCTCGCCCATTCTCTTCACACCAATGTGAGCACGAGCAGTATTATCTTTCAACCCCTGTTGAAACAATGATTAAGAGGTAAGTATTCTTGGAAGAGGAAGATGGTAAAACTAATCCATTACTTTTAAGTCGAAGGAATTACATATAGTGGTTTGTGGTTAACCCATACTCCTAATTAGTTACACATAAGGCTTATCTGTTTCCATAACAAAATATATATGGGATCTTCAATAACTAACACCTGTGTCACTCTAATTACATCCATCTGAGGTAGACAGATATACTAAACAATAAGTGTTACATTTTACTAAGATGCATAAACAAAGTCAGACTTATTGGAAAGCCCAACTATTATAAGGGGTTGTTCAGTTGTTTTTTCATTAAGTTCTGTATAGACGAAGCTGTCTGTAGGAATTTAATTGTCTGCATGGATTATGTTAAATTGTTGTTCGGTTGTTGCACTAAATAAATTCTCAATGATGTAAATGATAAATTTTCCCTCATTACTTATTTTTTTAACAGTGCACTTTTATATTATATTAGACAACAATGGTGCTTGTTCCTCCAATTTGTCATATACAATAAACAACAAAAAAGAACGGCTTCAATGATAACAAAGGATCACCAAAAGAAGAAACAAGAACCAATAACAATCCCACCATTTGTTAATGCAAGAACCCAATAGCAAGGAACAAGATTTCAGAGAGGAGGAGCAACTATTTACAGGAAAAAGAACAAAGGGGGAGAAACCTAGAATATAAATCAAAAAAAAAAATATCCAACCCCACCATTGCTTGATTTGCATCTCTTTTGATGGTGAGTAAACATCCAACCCAACTAATGCTTGATTTTCTCTCTTTGACGGTGAACGGATGAAAAATATCCAACCCCACCGTTGTTTCCTTTTTTTTTTTTTTGACAGTGAATGGATGAAAATGCGAAGGAAAAAAAGGAAGAAGGCAGATTCTGTACATATCTTTGGATTGACTACAATCATCCTCCCACCCAATAGTTTGTTTCTCTGCAAACCTTCTTAATAGAGGGGAAACCCCCCATTTCTTGAAAAAAACTGAAGCAAGAAGAAAAACAATCCTAAAATAAAGACGGAACAGTTTTCAATAGATGCCCAAACCCAGTTTTGATCGATGGAGACAGCAAGAGGTGCAGATTGATGGAGGGAGTATTAAAATAGAGCTTTATGTGATGCCATCATCCTTGTCTGGATTGAGTATGAAGATGAAAGGGGGAGGGGGGGCGGGGAGGAGTAAAAGGGTAAAAGGGAAATAAATGACCTGATAAACGGCTGCGTCTATATGACTATTTTTTGGGCTGACCAAATAAGCTGTTTTTTTAGCCATTAAGCCACTTCCGAACAACTTTGTATAGATTACTGAATAAGCTATAACCTTATACAGCCCATTAAGCCTTTACCAAACAGCCCCTAAGATCACTTCATTCTAGCAGGCATTAGTAAATTCATAAACATAATTATAGATGCATAACATAAAAATGACCGGACGAAAACAGACTCACAGAAATCAGCTCTTTACGAGCTTCCTGCAATTCATCGTTGCTCAATCTTTCTTTAATTATCAAGGCTTGATTAAGATCTTCCAAGCTCTCAAGTTCCTCTTCTTTGTCCTTGAGATCTTCTTTAAGCGACTCCAACTTCTTCTTCGCATCAACATCCTCGTCTGTCATGTGTTTTCTCACTTCTATAGCTCCCTTCATTTGGTTGATCTCCAGTTCCAATCGTTGCTTATCATCAAGATTTTTCTGAAGCTCGATGATACGGTGGTGGAGTTTTTCTTTTTCTCTCTGTTACATATTGATAATTTAAATATATAAAAACCCAGAAACATGAAATGAAAACATGCTTTTCCTAGCACACATGATTTAGGAGAAAAGTTTGTTACAAACCTTCTGATCCTCAGCCAACTTCAACACTCTTTTGCCTGCCTTCTTCTGCTCCAAAATTGCCAATTCATTCTGCAAAAAGAAAAAAATCTTTCACCACTTGCAATAGAAACAAATTCACAAACTGCAGAAATTCACAAGTTCACTTTGTCAAAGAAAGTTATATATATTTCACAAAACAAACTACTGGACAATTATCGACTTCTGGTGCTAACTTCCATGATTAGCATTTAGCAAGTAATATTTCATCTACTCCTGATTGTTGCAAAACATGACCTCAACCAATATTACATGTCACATGAAATGAAACACTTCCCCAGAAGACCACCAGCCAAGTTTATTATATCATAAATGAGCATTAGACCTATTGGCAGCTGCCCACCATGAACCACAAAAGGCCTAGAAACAAAGCAAAGCACCAGAAACAAATTCTTTTATTGAAAAGCAGAAACAATTTACATTTTACATTTTCAGGAGTTCGGCAATGTATCCTCTGAAAATAGAGTCAAACCATGATATGGATAGACAACATTTGACTTCATTGCTGTTACAGAGCAAGCAACCTGTAACTCAAACCACCCAAACTGAGATCTCAGTTTCTCACCATGGGACGTCAAGAAAACCACAGTTGATTTATTCCTTAAAAGTGATTAATCTTTGACATTGTGATGTGTAATATAGAATGATGATGCACTCAAAATACACTTGTTAAATAGTGGGAGACTGAACAGGTGGCCCTCATTGTAGCAGGTGATATTCAATGCTATAGAATGCATGGTAAAGCTGTAAAGATTTATGGATAAATTTTCTCTAGATGTTAACAAAATCAAGTGAATCATGGTAGGTGGAACTCATTGTGGAGAAGACTAATTGGAAAAAATGCTTATAATTTGCATGGACGCATTATGATCAGGTCCAACAAGACAAAAGACCAATACAGATGTAAATTTTATCCAGCCACAATGAGGATAAATGGTCGATTAACATATTTATTAAAGATTATCCAAAGCAACAGCACATGACATCAACTACATCAACATTCATGGAGAATATCAGAAAACCAATTTAGAGAAATGTCACCTAAATAAAAGATATATTGGCAAATATGCAAGCAAGACCATCATATAATCCAGGAGGTTAAGTAATAAACCATAAGTAATACAATAAATTAGTACCATTTTCTTCTCATTGTCAAGCTTCATTTTCTCACTTTCATTTTTAGCTTCACGTGCTCTCAATTTCCTTTCACGATCTTCCAGCTGCAGTTTGCTCTGTTCATGCTCAATGGTAATCTTTGTAAGCTGCTCATTTGCCTTCATTTGCATCATTTTGACATCTAATCAAGAACAAAAACAGGAAGTTGCTATCGCAAGCATAAAATTAACCAACTTAGGAACAACAGACAAATGATTCAACATATAACTGTAACTTTATGAAACACCATAAAAACTAATACCCGTATTGAATTTCTCGATCATCACTTCTCTCAGTTCCATAACATTCGCCATATGGGAATCCGTCCGGCTTATTTGAATCTTTATCTCTTCGCTTTCTTTGCTCTTTTCCTCTATCAGAGTTCTCAAACCCGAAAGAAGTTTTGAATTTTTTATACTTTCTTCTTTTTCGATAGCAGAAACAGTCTTCAAATCCCCGTTCTTTCTAAGATGTTCCCCAACAAGACCATTCGCGTTATAATCTTCCTCCCCTGCGATCCATGCATACAACTTATCATCTTTCTGCCTTGTCCTATTGTACCAATCTTTCCTCCCATGTTTGTCTATCTCAAATGCGTTGACAAACTTCAATGCATGATTAAATCCATCCCACTCTTTCCCAAAGTCAACCACAGCTTGTCCAGAATGACCCTGCCAGCTCCACAGAGGATGAACTTTGATTGGGTTGTACCCTTGTTTCATCCACTCATCTTTTAGTTTTTTACCACTTTCACCCGAATACTTACCATCCTTGCATTCAACTGGAATATTGGCAACCACAGCCATCCAAGGCCAAACAATTAGCTCGTCACTAGTTTTGTGCCATGAAACGGTATTTTCACTAGGTGGTTCGGAATACTTAGTTTTAGCACGAAGGTCCCTCTCTAAGTACTCCTCCAATCCCATATGTCTGGCCTTCTCTTCTAACCCTGCACTTCGTGACTCTCTCGCTATTCGAGATGCATGCCTAAGAAGGTCCCTGTAAGTATAGTCTCGGCTACCACGACAATAAGGACATCTAATAATGTTATCTGAACACCTAATGTTTACCACACCATTTCTCAGCTCCTTGTAGGATTTGCTTTTATATCTTTCAAATTCAAAACGGCTGCTACTTGTGTCTCCTCTTCGATGATTCATCTACACCTTCGTTGCAATATATCGAACACAACAACTGAGCCACATAAAATCACATGTAAGTTGTAACAGGAATCCTCCTTGATATAAACAGATATTTTAACTCACTTCACTCATATTACAAAAAGATCACCAGTAAAACACTATTTATATGACAAAAAAAGCTAATGCGTTACATAATCAACAAGAGATAAACTACAACAACAACCACTTAACCCCAAATTAGTTAGGATTTGCTAAATGAACCAATGAGATTATAAAGCAATGAATTTCAATAGAAGACAACTAATGAACGATAAGAACCAACAAGGATGACAACTAAAGCTGCAGAAATAAGGGCATTAAGTAACATTAACTTGCACACACAGCTTGTTCAGTAAATATTTTGGCGGAAAGTAACTACGAAATTAACAAAACTTACCCCGAATTTGGAGGGAATGATAAGAACAAAGACCAAAAAGAGCTCGGCACGACTTCAAACATGAAACAGTGCAGGATTCTTATAACACGATAAATTTAAACGTATTAACTAAGTGGCCTACATTAATTGATCCCCCAAATAAGCATCATCGAAGAGAAGACTGTTTTGCTGCAATTAGGCTTTAACGAATATACAAATTAACTACAAATATGACAGCAGAAGTGATCACATTTTAATCTACGTTACAAATCATGGAAAACGTCAACTTAGAAAACTAATAGCTCTTAGGAACAAATGTATAATTTTAAGAAACTGTGTTCCTTCCATAGACAACAGGGGGTATAACATATAGAAAATACCGCAAACACAAAAAACGACGATTAGACTAGTATACCTGAGAGTTTCCAGAAGCTTGAAGTATAGCTTAGAAACAAGAAACCAAAACCCTAGGACAGAATGGTTAGGGTTTTGTTGTGATAATGGCGGAAATGATGGATGAAAATCAAAATCAAAGCGGATTTTGATGATCAGAGATTAGAGTTGATGGCTGGATTTAAAAGAAGTAAAAGGGATTTGAGGGTTGAGTTAGAGAGAAAGAGAAGGAGTAATACAACAACGATGCAAAAGAAAACCGCCGGAATATACCTCCAGGAGCAATCTCGCGTTGCGTTCTTCCCGGTTCCCATAAACCATTTCCCATGCTTATGCTGACGTGGCGTCCTTACTCTTTTGAACTCCGGTACGTTACGTTCATGGACTGAACACTAAAATACCAATCCCATCGTTTCTACGTGCACCCGCAATGTGCCCTTTTTGGACTATATTTTTTAAATTTTAACCTACTAAAAGTTTTAATATTTTATTTTTATAATTTTATAAGGATTATATCCAAAACAAAAACTTAAATACCAATTTCAAGACATATTGTCATTTCAGTAATTTATAAAACAAATACGTAAAATATCGTTAAAATATTGATTTACAATTTGTAAGTTTATTTTGGTAATTTCATAAAAATTATATTCAAAATATAACTTAAATATTAATTCTCAAGACATTGAGTCATTTCGGTAATTTTATAAAACAAATATGGAAAGTATTATCAAAATACCGATTTTCATATATAGGGTCATTTTGTTAATTTTGTAAAGATAATAATATAAAAATAAAGCTTATATACCAGTCTCCATGACATAGGGTTATTTTAGTAATTTTAGAAAGCAAATACGTAAAATATTGTTAAAAAACGAATTTTTATATATAAGGTCATTTTGGTAATTAAACAAGATAAATAATCCAAATTAGATAAGAATTTGCATTTTATGAAATCAAAATAAAATTTGATGAAAGTTTTAGAAAATTATTATAAAGAAAATTATAATTCTGGAACTTTAATATTTAATATATATATTAAAGATTCTGGTGCATCTTTTAGTTAATGCGTTGGTTAACTATGGAGAGGCTTTGATTCTAATCCTGGCCTAAGCAGAAAATTGTCCTATTTTCAAAAAGCGGGTCAACACGTTGGTTTTGGGCCTTATTTTTACATTACTGACCCGGTTAATTGACCCGGCGTAACAGCAACCAGGGTTGCTCGTTTTCATGCCTTTTGAGTTCGAAAAATATCTCGTTTCTTGACATTTTTTCTTCATTCTTTTTGCACCAAACCCTTGGTAATATTTTTACCAACATTTTGACATAAAGAACACAACTTTAATCAAGAAATGAATTCCATTTTCTCATTTAAAGTTTTGTTTTTAAAAATAAAACTCCATAACTTAAAAAAACATAAAATCGAACCATGTAAACCTGATATGAGACATGAGACTACTCGGTTTGATAGAGTACTAAAAAATGAAGCCATAGACATAAAAACCATGAGATTTAGTTAAGAATCTCACCCATAATAGAAACAAGGTTGCATAAGTTATATATCGCTTCATGATAGCAATCATTTGGTATCATATGCATTTCCATTTAAAGAGGTTATAGAAAAGCTCGCCTTGATACAATATAAGATGATATAAGCTTTAACCGGATATAAAAATTCAAAATCGAACACTTGAATCTAAATCAATTATGCATGGATCACAATTAAGAGATATAATATGCAACCTTATCTCTTAACAAGTTCTAAGGCACTTAAATGATATCCTGAAAGACCCAAAACGACCCAAAGTAGAAACTTAAAAACGTCAAAATAGTGTTTCCCGCGACTAACCCCCCTCTATTTCATCTTCTTCCCCTACTTCGACCAAATGAGCCACGCCTTTTTCCCAATCAACTTTTGACCATAATATCAGCAATCACTTGTGAACTAAACCAATATCTGAACATGATACAAAATTTGAACACAAAACAACTTCTAGCCATAAAAAAATTCAAGGATTTAACATCTCAAATCAATCTAAATTAACCTAATCGACATCAAAGATTCCCATAAGACTTTCGATATGATCACATCGAGGATGATTTCAAACCCAAGAATGGCGGAAATCAAGATTTATGAGAGAAACTAAAATCGACAAAGTGGGATTTAAAACCAAACTCCGGGTATGATTTCTATTGATACCAACCACTTATTATGAAAGAAAATTTGATCATAAAAGGTGTTGAGTCACGACTCCACTTTTCCAGAAGTTAACCCCTCAACAACAAACAAAATACCCAAAGGCCACCGAACTTGCAAGTTGAACCCACTTTAAAGGACCAAGGTATTACATAAACAATGGGATAAGAAGATAACTCAAAGAATGAGCAATCTCATTAGCTTGTATCCCATATACGGTAAAAAGTCTTGTTGAAGGAGCAAAATACGATACCTTGAGATAATATCCCTAAACTCAAAACCATCATTCCTTGAAGCAAGGATAATGTCAACTACTTGTTTTTTTAAATTCTACATTAGTAAAAACTAGAATGGTACTCACGCAATTCAGCGAGATAAATATCGACTTTAATGTTTAGTTTTTATTCTGTCTTTATTGATATAATATGATTTTATGTGGTTTTGAGAAAGCGAATAATATTTTTATTTTTGAATGAAATATAAATTTGAAGATAGCATAAAATTTTTAAAAATAAATCAATATTAGTATCAAATTAACTATTTAATAGTTCTCGTGTTTTTGGTTTAATGATATAATTTTTTATAAAGATAATAATTAAACAATCAGTTAGAAGTCAATGATTATCTAAATTATAATTTAGATTTTATATATTTAAAATAAATGTTTATCCTGTATTTAATTATGTTTATCTGCAGTTAGTTATAAAGATTTAAAAATGAAACTTTAATAAGTTGTGAGGGTGTAAGACCAGACGAGAGGAAAGAAATCGAAAGATAGATAGAAATTAATTGGTGTAAGGCATTGACTAAATTAACTTTTTAAGATAAAATCACACTGTCAAAAAATCAAAATGCGAATATTTTGATCATGTTTCTTTTGAAAATTAATTAGTCTATTTTGAAAAGCAACCGGTTCAAAAACGATTTTTTTAACAAGTTCAAAATGCGAATATTTTGATCATGTTTCTTTTGAAATAAACACACAAAATCCATTATTTTTCAAATTTATCATTTTTCAAAAATCTAAGATTTTTCGAAAATGAATTTACTCACACAATCTCTTTTTAGAGAGAGAATAGAGAGATGATTTCAAAAATCAAACGAGTTTAAAACTTATCATTTTAAAAAAGAGTTAAGATGAGAACTGTAAGAAGACATTTGGACATTTGATCATTTTTAATCTCAAACTCACCCATAATTGCTCTTGATACGGGAATGAGTGCATCTCATTCTAATGTGCATCCAATGGTGAAGATCATTTTTTTACGTTTTTTATCTTAACTTTCATTCTCATCGGAACCCAACTTTTTTTTTCTCTCTCTCTCACTCTCTCTCTCTCTTATATATATATATATATATATGAGAGAAATATAAGAGATTCTAAATACAAACCATAAAAACTAATTAACTGAGATATTTATTAAAATGGTGAGAATTCATTTATCATCATCAGGATATTTATGGAAAATGATTAGAGTCCATTGATTATGATTAGCATTTTATATTAAGAAACAATCCAGTTGTTTATAAAACGACATATTAATTAAAGTAAATGGACGGTTAAAATTAGTTTGTATGATTTTTATAAATTACATAATTTATATTTGAAACTTTCTCAATGTATAAGATCATTTCAAATAAGAATGATGAATATAATGTTGAAATTTATCTACTCAAGAAAAAAAAAAGAATAAAAAGACAAAGTCATCCTTAATTTAACAGTTTTTTTTTTTTTTTTTTTTTTTTTTTTTTGACAAAGTTAGTCAAATGGACAAAAAAAAAAAGAAATGAATTACATACCGAAAACATAAATTCAAAAATTACAAGGATGAAAGTAGCCATTTTCAATAAAGTACATGGATTAAAAACGTAATTTACTCCATAATATATAATGATGTTATCAGCGTTGAAAAATGAAAACATCTCCATTCGCGTTTTTCCCATGCTCATACTGACGTTTCGTTTCTCATATTTTAACCATAAATAATACTATTTATTTTCTGTAATATCTTTTTCTAAAATACATATTATTTTTCTGTTAATTTGCCATATAATACACTGGTTTGTTCACATTTTTAAACATATATATATTATTTTTAATAATTATAACTTAATTTTTTTTTTGAGATTATTGAAATATTTGAATATGATTGATCTCAGTTATGGGCCGGCCTTTAAAATTTTCATAAAAAGCATAACTAGTCTCGAACAGTCGGGCATAGCCGGTCGCTACCTATTCCAATCGATCTTGGACTGGTCCAATTGGGTCATCTCTATTCATGCATAGTGATAAGTGATGTACAAAAAAGCCACTCCTAATAAGCCTAAAATCATATCATCTTAAGTAATTTTTTCAAAGTTCAGTTAAAGTCTAGCCCAAAAATTCTTATCAAACCCATTTTTACACCCCAAAATCGGACCCTAGTCTTTTTGCTTATTAGAAAGTGGGTTTAAAAGACCCTAATCCATACCCAAAAAGCCTAGGTCTTGCGTACATATACAACGAACACAGATAACACAACTTTGTACATCAATACATGTTTGTGTGCAGTAGCAGAACAAATGTCTTTTAATCGAGGTGGCCATACTTAAGAAAAAGTGGAAAAAATAAATTTTTAACACAGTCGACTAAGTTGTACCTACCTAAAAGATAAAAAAATTGTAAGAGCTCTGTCCTCCAAACGCCCCTATAGGCCTCTACCCCTGTATATGCGTGTAATTGAGCCTACATACACCCTCTATCCCCACATACACGCATACGCATAGACACATGTATTATACACAAAATTCAATTTGCTTTCATCAACAATAACTTGATGTATCATAAAAACATCATCAATATCTATACTATATTATAAAACATTTGACAAGAATTCTTAAAAACCATTTTTTATGCATGACGTACTGTTTATTGATGCATATTACTTAAAATTCAATTTTATAAGTAATTTTACGTAAGTACAACCTGTTAAAGCTTCATTTTTAAATTCGTGTGACTAACTGCAGATAAACATAATCAAATACGGGATAAACATTCATTTTAAATATAAAAAATCTAAAATACAATTAAGATAATCATTAAGTTCTAATATTATATATATAAAAATTATATTATTAAACCAAATATAAATTACTTTGTTATAAATCTAAATTAAATTAAAATAAAGTTGAATTAAATAAGTTACACCGAAAAACGATAACTATTAAATAGTTAATTTGATACTAATATCAATTTTATTTTTTTTCAAATTTTTATGTTATCTTCAAATTTATGTTTCATTCAAATAATAAAAACATTATCGTTTTCTCAAAACCACACAAAATTGTATTATATCGATAGAGACACAAAATAAAAAGAAAACATTAAAATGAAGATTCATCTCGCCGCATTGCACGAGTACCCTTCTAATATATATTAAAAAAGAAACCAAAGATGTTGATGTGACATCTTCTAAGCACTTCAAACTCTTTTTTTTTCCTACTTTGTCCTCTACTTAGCCTTGTTTTGTTTATTTTTCCATTAATATCTTTATGTTATTAACTTTCCGTTTTTCATTATTTATTTTAATTAAATATTCATTTTATTGCAATTAATGTAAATTAACTTCTTCTTTTTTATGTTACTAAACATTCCTTTTTTCCTTTCTTTATTGAAGTTAATTATTCGTTTCTCCTTATTTAAACATAAGTGATTTTTATTTTTGGTTGACTTTGTTATTGATTTTTTAACCTTTTTGTAATACAACAACTTACCTATCAATATCTCCCTCGAACACATTTTTTCTCATTAGATTTATCTTGCTAAAAGATCAATCTTTGTTATTGTGTTGACTCTATATGGTTTTTATGTTGATTTTTTTATAGCAGGTGACACAAACAAAAACAAGCTATTTAAAAGCCGCTAAACATGTCGAAGAACATCAAAACTTTATCATCAAGACACACATATTATTATTACATATAAGTCTTTCATTCCAATATTCCTTCAATTTCAATGTATTCCTGATTTATCTATTTTTTTAATTCCTTAATTTATTATTACCTTAATTATCATTTCAATGTTTATTTTTTCAGGAGCGTAACCCACAACGCTAAAAGAACATATGAATATTGTTTATTTTGATATTACATTGTTACTCACAAAGTGACAATAAATCTTCAAGTTTTAGGGTGTAATCTCACGTTGGTAAGATATAGGAAAAAGAAATTCCTTCTATCTTAGTAGAAAAAGCTACACACTCAATCTTCATGTATGTTAGAAAATTAATCTCTCATCGTTAGCAACACATGCTGTAAGATTGTATTCCGATATTATTTTTTCTTTTCTTTAAGTTGATGTGCTTGTCTTTGTCAAAACACAATATTAAATCTACTAATAGAATTTATTTTGTTTTGGTGTTCAATAATTTGACATCAATATCAACATATGTTAAGTGTTGAAATAATTATACTTAACCATATTTAATAAGATTAATTATAATAAATTTGTTAAATTTATATTGTTAATTTAAACTTTTGAATTGTTTATAGTTTCGTGATTCAATAACATTGATTTGTAACTTCATAACGTGTATTAATGACAATTCATTCATATTATTCATAAAAATAATTAGTATTTTATTATTGTCACATACTAATTTATATTAACGATCAATTAATTTTAGTTATGAATTTATAATTACAACAATAATTGATTAGTATTTAAAAAAACTTATTTACATTGGTCTTTAACTTATTAATTTATATTAATGCAAATTTAATATTTGTTTATGTTATTTATAGATTCATTAAGTCTTTAATAAATGATTATTCACTATACTACTTTATATTAATGATTATTTTTATTTTTTTTTCATATTATTTGCATGCTTACTATTTATACCTAATAAGTTTTTATTTAGACATTTACATGAAATTTGTTGGACTAAAAGGTTTGTATTTAGACAACGATGTTAGCTGTGAAGATTATTTTGTAGAATGTTGGAGTTTTTGAATCCACAGAGAAATGATGATTTGTTAGTTTAGATATGGTTTTGATCGACGAAAATATGTGTTTTTATATTACTTTATTTCTATAAATATACCAATTATTAACTAAGTTGAAAAAAGTTGATCCCAAATAATAACATGGACAATCCAATTTTTATTTTGGTTATTGTTTGTGGTATGAAGGTTTTTTTAACCAATTATGTTTAGTTGTTTTGATTAGTGCATACCACATAAAATTTGGGGTCAGTCTTATTTGGAGAATGGGCATGCGTTTGGATGGTAGTTACCTTGCCATTTAGGTGTACTTTTGTTTTGCTTAATAAAATTGTCAAATGTTGTCTTTCCAAAAACAAAAAATTTCATGCAATGCCATCACCAATTATACAAGCAATGCATACATTATCTACATGACGATCTTTAATGTTACTCATTTTATTTCATTTTACAACTTTATTCCATAACAAAATTATATAATAGATATATAATCTATTAGTTAAATTCTACTATGAATCGTATAGATACAATTTGTTGATGATTGTATTTAACAACTAACAGTTATTTATATATACAATCTACATTACTACTCAAATTACTCACGCTACCACACAGTTCCCACCCTAGTTTTATGTAATTAAAGGACCGTTTACTAAACACTTGTCTGGTATGCATTTACTAAGTCAAAGTAGTAGTGTATTACCTTATCGAATGAATATAACATACGCCAATAATCTTACATTGTAAAAGCGATGATAATGATCGGGAATCTTTCCCAATAAGTGAGGACGATGACTCTTACCAGATAAATTGTTTCATACAATGTCGTTTTGATGGTCTTACTTGGTAAAACAAGTTGTAGAGTTGAATCTTACAGATAAGCGCTTACAGAGTAAGGTTGCGTTTGTTTTTTAAGAGGTGATGACATTAGAAGTCTTATTTTACTTCTAATTGATAAAAGGTGAACTGAAATCTGAATCATTAATACCGTTTAATAAGAACCATTTACATTGGTGTCATGTTCAAGCATTGATAATTAAGAACAGTACACACATGCTGCTGCTAGTCAAAAGACCAACCAAAAGCTGTTCCACTTTCCCAAAATTGGCAGCAGCAATCCAAAAGCAAATTCTTCTTGGTCATGTCATGCCCTATAAATCACAAGAAGAAAAGTTAAAACAAGTAGAAAGGTAGCACAATCACATCACATAGGGCAACAACAGCAATGATGCAACCCAAGATTTCTCGATGATGGTATTGTCACAAAGTGGCCACAACTGCAAACTTTTGGTTTGCCAACCTCGCTAAATAGATCTCGTAAATATGAGTTATACCGGTATGGAGATATCTGCATACCTTTATAACACATCAACTCGACCGGCATGTTGAACCTTAGTTAATGTTATACAAAAATCCATATCTCTATGTGATTATTGAAGATTTTCTCAAACCTCTATGTGTCACTCGAGTCATATTTCGAATTATTCCACCTGTGTCAAAGATCTTATTTTAACACTCAAGTGATCAGCTTATTTGCATTGAGTTAAAAGCACCAAACCTAAAAGTTAGCAAAAAATGTGGTAATGTTTACCTCTTAGGTTTGGCTTATACACACACCCAAAGGGGAGGTCTAACTCATGCTCCTCATTTCACCATTTTGGCAACAAGATCACAATATAATCTCTAAGGTCGTTGTCACCACAGTGGCGACACTTGTAGACACAATGGCAGACCAGCTTACAAATTCCGAACTTTCAGTTTTTTTCTCATCTTTAGAAACAATTTAGATCAAGGAAGGAGCAAAAGTACTTCCTACAAAATTTTGATTTCCTACAGAAACTTAGCAATAAATTTTACTATACTGTTTTAATCATTTCAGCTTAAGAGGAGAAGGTTATCTCTCATGTTGAATCCATAATCTAACACAAATAACTTGCACATTAACAGCAAGAAGATGTAACACTCACTTAAGGGACAAAATATAAACCCAATGGTTTAGGCTCCCCAATCATACACTCTACTCCCAAAAACAATGTTAATATGTAAAACTCACCTAAGATTCGGTATGCAGTCGTCTTCAACCCCTTCCGTGTTGTGTATGCTTCTTCCATTGCTTCAGAAGGTATTCTAACCCCTCTTTTAAGGTCGCCTTCCTTTTCTCCTTGTTGTGCCAAAGTTCTGCAACCGGATATCTGCCTGCTGGATTGTATTCATTCAGCTCTTTCAGAGCAGTCACAACAGCATTACAAACATCCTCATCACACTCGTCCTTAAGGCTTGTGATATGATCATCTTCTTCATCCAGGATCTCCTGGAGAACCACACTCCACATAAACCACTATATATAATAAGCGTAACTACAGATTAGATATAAAATGACCTTATCTTTATAGTACGTAGTATTAGAATCTTTCTTCATTTCTATTTTCGTCATTAATGAAGATGACATCGTGGATAGGATTCACCAATTCACCACCATAGGTTAGTTTTTATCCGATTTGTCTTGGTAAACAACCCCTCATGTCATCTTACCATAGATATGGCAACAATTTTCATTTTCAGATATATACAACTAAAATTGGAAGTCTGGAACATTCATGTTTTAGAAAAAGCTCTGGTTAAATTTACATGCAAATCATTAACATGTATGCTGAAAGTTCTTAGGCATTTTGCTATAGCCAACAACTTAGAGCATCTACAAACATGAACCCTTTACAGGTTCATGACTTTGCCACCCCGGTTTATCTCTTTTTGCCACAACATTTTTCTCTTTATTCCTCATTTCATAAAATTTTCATCCTCAATCATGGACTAGACATGGATTATATAATACAAAACTACAATAATAAAATATATAATAGTTAAAAATTACAATAATAAAAGTAATAACTAAAAATTACAAAAATGAAGTTATATTAACATAAACCATAAAAACTTAAATTATAATAAATAAAAATTAAAATAATAAAAGTCATATATTATAATCTTATTTATATATGTGAAAACTAATTAAATTTCATTATTTATTGTACAGTAAAAATTTTCAAATAAAATAAAATCAACAATAATAAACATTGTATAAAATAAAATAAAAAATAACAAATTTTAGATAAAATAAAATCAACAAATATTTAAAGAATATTTATTGGTTAAAGAATATGTGAAGAACATTCATATTAAAAACAAAAACAATAAATATACTGAAATAAAAAAGAATCAATTCCTAGAGATCGTAAGTTCAAATCCAATGAGAAATATAAAAATCCCCTTGTAGCCACGGAGGTTCAAATGCCATGACTCCGGATTACGTGCAAAGCAGGTGGTCACCCTGAGATTAGACGGCTTGCATAGCGGGCTGGATATCCAGGTTAATTGGAAAAAAAAGAACAAGTTCCGATTCAAGAAATTTTCCTTTGCCAGGGGAGGGAACCAGTTCCTCCCAGCGGTTTTATTTTTCAAGGACCGGTTTAGCAACCTCCATATTTTTAGCGCTGCGGATGCTCATGCTTGAATGCAGGATGTTGCAATTCTGATCGGATACAGAGAGAATTATATAATTTTAAAAGGTGGAAAAATCAAGGGTTGTCAAAGTAAAACTTTCGTTCGTCGTATGTCCACTAAAGAGCCAGAAAGAAGCATTTCTCAGTAGTTTAGACTAATACAAGCCAAAATGAAGGGCTCAGTAGTTTAGACTAATACAAGCCAAAATGAAGGGAGAGGTATATGACAGTTGAAATGGGTACCTCCAGCAATTAGCTAAATTGGAAGCAGAATGTAAGTTGGACAACAGTTAAAAGGGTATACTTATACTAACTCCGGTATGTACACAAGTGTGCAAGAGAGAGGGTAGCCTACATACCTTGCTATCCCCATTAATGGTGATGATCTTAAAGGGATGCCAGCTTGGATCCCTAAGACGTTCCTCCCACAAAGATGAACTCTTGATGGCTTTAACAGAACGATATTTCTTGGCAGCAGCGAGGAAAGGTTTTTCATCAAGCTCGCCCATTCTCTTCAAACCAATGCGCGCACGAGCATTATTATCTTTCAACGCCTGTTGAAACAAAGATTAAGAGGTAAGTATTCTTGTGCATAATCGATCTTCCTAATCAGTTATGCATAAGACACATCTTTTTCCATAGCAAAATATATGCGATCTTCCTTCAATAACTAACAAAGTCATGTGTCGCTCTAAATCCACCTAGTAAGTGGTAAATTTTATTAAGATACATGACCAAAGGCAGACTTATTAAAAATGTCAACTTGTATAAGATCACTTCATTCTTAGAGTCCGTTTACCAAATGCTTACCTGAGTAAGCGCTTATCAAGTCACATTATCTTATCGGATGAATATGACAAGGACCAAGAATCTTACCCGATAAGAGCAAAGGCAAGGACCGTGAGTCTTACCCGGTAAGTGATAATGACGACAACTCTTACCATGTCGTTTTGGTGGACTCAAATCCTACTCAGTAAGTAAACGATAGTGTTGATTTTTACCGATAAGCACTTACCCAGTAAGTGTTTAGATAAACAGCCCCTTAGATATCAGTAAATATAGAAGCATAAACATAGATGCATAAAACCAAAATGACAAAGAAAACAGACTCACTAAAATCAATTCTTTACGAGCTTCCTGCAAATCACTGTTGGTCAATCGCTCTTTAATTATCAAGGCTTGATTAAGCTCTTCCAATCCCTCAAGTTCCCCTTCTTTTTTCTTGAGATCTTCTTCAAGCAACTCCAACTTCTTTCTCGCATGAAAATCCTCATCAATAATGCGTTCTCTTACTTCTATGGCTCCCTTCATCCGGTTGATCTCCAGTTCCAACCGTCCCTTATCATCAAGATTTTTCTGAAGCTTGATGATTCGGTGTTGAAGTTTAAGTTTTTCTCTCTGTTATGTATTTATAACTTAGTTACAAAAAAGAACCAGAAACACAGAACAAATATATGCTTATCCTAACACACATGATATGATGACAAAAGTTTGTTACAGACCTTCTGATCGTCAGCCAACTTCAACACTCTTTCATGCGCCTTCTTCTGCTCCAAAATCAATAATTCATTCTGCACAAAGAGAAAATCTTTCACCACTTGAATAGAGATTGGCATGACAGGTGGCCTTCATCGTAGTAGATGAGATGCGATGCCATAGAACACGATGTATGTTAAGAACAATAAACAGAGCACACGATAGTTTACTGAGAAAGCTTTATAGGCCTTACAAAGAAAAGGATAAGCAAATAGAAAGCTAACTAAAAGCAGAAAACTAGGAACCTAATCTACTATTCAAAAGGCACGTTCCTTAGTAGTAGGTCTTTATTCAACAAACTATTAAATGCATAAAACAAAGGATAAAACCAAAGTACCATTGGACATATCCGATTTCCAACATTGTGAAGTTACACAAGATTTAGGATAAATTTCTCAAAATGTCCTCACCTAACTACAATAAATGTTCATAGAGAATATTAGAAAATCTGAGTACCATTATCTTGTCATTGTCAAGCTCCATTTTCTCACTTTCGTTTATAGCTTCACGTGTCCTCAGTCTCCTTTCACGATCTCTCAGTTCCCTTTCACGATCTTCCAGCAGTAGTATGCTCTGTTCATACTCAAGGGTAATCTTTTTAAGCTGCTCATTTGCCTTCACTTGCATCATTTTGACATCTAACCAAGAAGGACATCAGGAATTTGCTATCGCAAACATAAAACTAACCAACTTAGGAATAAGAGATATGATTCAACATGCAATTGTAACTTATTGAAACACTCTAGAAACAAATACCTGAATTGAATTTTACAATCATCGCTTCTCTGAGATCCATAACAGTCGCCATATGAGAATCTCCCCAGCGGCGGATTTCTTCACTTTTTTTGCTTTTTTCCTCTGACAAAAGTTGAACATGAAGGTCTATCTCTAAATACTCCTCCAATCCCATATGTCTGGCCTTCTCTTTTAACTCGGTGCTGTTTATTGCTATCCAAGATGCATGCCTAAGGAGGTCCGGATAAGTATAGTCTCGGCCATCACGACAATAAGGACATCTAAAAATATTTTCTGCAAACTTAACATTGACCCGACCATCTCTTAGTTCCTCATAGGATTTGTATTTATATCCCTCAAATTCAGGATCACTGTTACTTGTCTCTACTCTTTGCTGACTCATCTTAAACCTACATTGCGATATATTCAACACAACATATGAGCTGCATAAAATCGCAAGCAAATCGTCTACCCACAATAGCTTGATCTCAGCAGATATTTGAACTCATTTTACTCACATTACAAAGATCACGAGCAAAACATTATTTATAAGATAAAGAGGTAATGTCTTACAGAATCAACAAAAGATGAACAACAAGAAGCATTTAACCCTAAATTAGTTAGGGTTTGCAGTTTGTTAAAAGAAACAATGAGATTAATTACAGAGCAATGAAAACTGAATAGAAAACAAGTAGGTGAATCCTGTAGGGTGGAAAATGAGTGTCAAGTAATGGGAAAGAAAAACATGTATATAAGCAGATTGAGAAAGTTATGGTAGGATTCGTATATTCATCTACTTATAGGATCTCAATATAACAAGTTAATGTTTAATAAGGATATGCAAGTTAACACAAAGAAGATCAAAGAATCAACAAGTAGACTTGCTTAATAAGATTGTTCAGTTCAGCTGCTACATTAATTTAAACAGACCTGTGATTTTGCAGAAGGTTGGAGGAGAAGGTTAGGGTTTTGGTTCTGATAATTAACGCCGGATGGAAGTGACGGAGGAGAACAAACGTTGTATTTGATGAGCACAGACGTTGTAGTAGACGAGAACCAGAAAATCAAATAGTATTTGTTTGTTCATTTCGTATTCCCATGCTCATTCTGACGTGGCCTCGATACTTTGATAGCGTTTAGATATCAATGAGTACAAATATATAAATAATTTTATCTATTCTACTATTATAAAAGATTTGATAAAAATTCTTAAAAATTATTATTTATATATAAAATATTGTTTATTGATGTATATTATTTAAAATTCAAAAATACAAGTAAATTTTACATAAGTACAACTTATTAAGTTTTATATTTGAATTCGTGTAACTAATTGTAGATAAATATAATCAATTACAAGATAAAATTCTTATTTTAATTATTAAGTTCTAATTGAATAGTTAGTTATCATCTTTACAGAAATTATATTATTAAACCAAAAACAAATTACTTCGTCGTTAAACCTAAAGGGTTGTTTGACAATTAATGAATGGTTTGGTGTATGATTAAATGGTCAGAATGATTAAGAGGCTCCATGATATAATGCAAAATGAAATATAACTATTTGGTAATTATATACAATGAAATTAGGGCTCTTAATGGTTAAGAGAGATTCATGATACAAAATTATTCAGAGGGTTTTAGAACTATTAAGAGACAGATTGTTTTTTGCCAAACAAGATTCACCTCTTAATGATTCAGATATTACCTCTTATTGGAACTATTAAGAGAAAAACAAACAACCTCTAAATTAAATTATAATTAAAAATTTTGAATTAAAGAAATAATACAAAAATAAGAACTTTTATATTTTTTTAATTTTTATGATATTTTCATATTTATATTTTTTTAGAAAACATTATTGTAATATTATTAAAATCGAAATATATCTCAAAATTTTCGAGTTCTTTAAGTTATTCCAATGACTTCAAAATTTTCGAGTTCTCTCTGTTGTATGATTATATGATATGTGTACGAGTCATTGATAAAACAAAGCAATGGCCAGGTGTTGAATTTGGTACATCTGTTTTTTAAGAATATTTTCTGCTTGGATTGTTCGGTTTTATATGAAATGGTTTGGTATTTATGCAATTTGGGTCTCTAAAAATACAGCTGATGTTAATAGGGTTTAAATGATTGAGGGAATTGATTTCAAGTTCATAGCTGGCAGTCTTAATTTCCGTGTTGGTTTTTCCTATTTTTCCTGATTTCTTCATTCTTATTCTTTTTCCTGCTACAATTGTCGGCTCTCCAGTTGTAATCTGATCTGCATTTTGTTTTCAATCAAATCAGCACTTTGCTTGATGCTCGAATCTTGAAATTTCATATATATTCTTTTCATTTCATTAGGTTTTACTGTCAAATTTGTTTTATTTAAAGTTTTTTTCATGTGGGTTTGATCTTATCTCAACATTCTCATTTCTTTAGATTTTTAGGGTTCTTGTGACCCTAAGAGGTGCATTTTAGGGGATCATGGAGGCAGGTTTGGATTGGGAATTTTGAATATGATGATTAGAAGTTGAAAATTTGGGGGATCTCTGTAAAAATTGTAACCCAGAAACAAGGGTTTTTGGTAAATATGGGATCAGTGGCAAAGAATCATCAAAATCACCCTGATCTTGTTTCGTCATCTGCACTAATGAGTAGAGAATTGAGAAGTGAAAAGATGGAGAAATCTGTAGCTCAACCAGAAAAGGTGAAGATTAATTCATGATGAAAACAGATTGCCCGGGAGTTTATGGGAGTCCTTCTTCAACCTTTTATGTTTTTGGGGTAAGTGATTCTTAAGATATATGATCTTTTGCTCCTATGGTTGCTTAGATCATGATCATGGTTTTTGATTTCTAGAAGTAAATTGAATCAGTTATCATTGAATCAAACTATAATATGCAAGAACAAGCACTATAAGAAAATTGGTATTATATATAAAACGGTCTATTAGGACATTTAGATATATTTATCAAGCCGATTTTGTTGTGGTGAAAATTTTCAAAGTGCATTTGATTGTGGGATTTTGATATGGTCTTCTAACAACCAAGGACGGGCACAAGATTTATTTTTTGGGAATATATTCACGGAATGTTGCAGCAATATATTCACGGGATAATCTTTTAAATCATGTTTTTGATGCCATACCTTCTGTCTTCGACGTGATGAATGGCTTCAGGCGTTACCTAGAGCGTTGGTGGCTGGTTTCGTCAAGACTGATAAGCAATTCCAAAGCAAAGGCACAAAGAAATTTTCATCACCACCCCACGAACAAAAATCACCCACCCCCTCTCTATCCCACCATTCATGTATAAATTTAAATAAATATATGTTTTCATTCTTTCTCTGATATATGTGTTTTCAGATGATTGGTGGATACGAGATTTGGGGACAGGAGATTTTCACTCCATTCATAAAGACTAATCTTTTGGGTGACTTTTTTCCAGGTCTTGCATCGGGAACAACTGCCACCATTGTGATTATTGATAGATAGGCTTGAAGAAAACATCGCAGTGAGTAGAATCTATCTTTTTTTAAATCATTGGATACAGTTCTTAATATGAAAGGTCGGTTTGATTTCAAAATGCTAGAAATGTTAAAGTAACAATTTTTACATGTTTGTAATCCATATTCGTCATGATGTATGATTGAAACAAAAAGTTGATGGTTGATCATCTTTATTTACTGGGTAAGACTCTTGATCCATGTCTTCTCACTTATCGGGTAAGATTCTTGGTCTTACAAAAAGTGACTTGGTAAGCGTTTGGTATACGGCTCTTTAGACTTTCATCCATTTTGCGGCTTTAATTTTCAAGTTCTCGACATGTTTTTGAATTTTATTGAAAATGTTGATTTTATGTGTTTTTTTTATTGTTTTTATCTTTTATGCATAGTTGGATATTTCATATTGGGAGACTAAAAGTTCTTTTTTTGCATTTTTATTTTAGAAACAGATTTACAAGAAGCAAGCTCAAGACGAAGATGTTAGGAGATGAGGGTAATTTGGTAATCTTGTGTTTGTCCCGGTTTGTCTCATCTATTTTGGTGGGAAAAAAAAAGACTTAAATTCTGCCCCATGTTATCCAACTTGATTGTTGTCTTATGACATACCCAACATGGGACTAATTTTTTTGTCCCGTCCCATCCCATATCATCATCCAGCTTGCGTACAAAGCACACCTTTTATGAACGAGGGGGATTTCAAAGGCACTACAATCTGCTAGTATATTTCCAAAGCTTGGATTTTATAGTCGATCAATATCAAATCTCTATTTTTATATTTTTTAAAAGCTAGATTTACTTATGAAGGTACGTATGTAACAATATCATTAATTAGACGCAAAATATTTTCAACTGATTTTTTAAAATACGGAAAATTAAGATTTTATTTCAACAGATTCTTAACATTATTATCCAAAATAAAAAAAGTTTAAGAAAATTTTCAAATTCATTTTCGTCAATTGGATTGAATTATTATTATTTTTATATACATATTTGAAAAACTGTATTAGAATAATAAATTTATATAATATTTTTTATGATATATTTGATGTTAAATTCTTAAGATAAAGAATCTATTGATGTTTATTGTAATTTTTTTTTAGAAACTTTAACTTTTAATTTTATGTTTTACAAAAACTATTAAGAAGTTGTGAGTTGTGAGATATGCTCTTGCTCGGCCATGCCAAAATGTTTACCGATAAGAGTCATTCCTCTCATTAACCTCCGAATAATATTTTGTGGTATCAAAATGGCATCGTATGCAACAATCTCATGTAGTAAGTGCTAAATGTAAGATTCGTCACCCTCACTTATTGGATAAGACTCTCGTTCTTTACCTCGTAAGATAAGCGACATGATAAAATGTTTGATAAATGGCCCCTAATTATTCTAAGTTTATAAAGTTCAATGAGTTCATGGTTTGCATGAATAAATCATTTCACATCATACATATCAACTTGTAAACTCAATACAATATAATATGCTTTTTTTTCTAAAAAACATGCAACACTAAAAGAAACTATATCTCATAAACTGTCTAGTCGAGTATGAGTCATTTTGTTATTGGCATTTCCTGGATGGTCCAACCCGCACATGTCTAAACACCCATTACGAGGTCGTGCCACTTGTCATATGATTTATTGGTCAAATGTCCACCCATTAAAACTGATCAATATTTTCGTATGAAATAACATGCTAGAGTTTTTTTAACACAAAATAAATACATATTATGTATGATCATAAATAATATACATGTAAAGCATATATGTAGACTGAAACATCATCCACACATACACATCATCATACAAATCATATCATGCTCGAAAATAATTTTGTACGCAAATATGCATCCCTTTGTAAATCTAATGAAGAGTCATTTATCCGTGTAAATCAACTCTTAACCAAAAAACTACACATTTCATACCATAATATCAAATTAATGATATAATTTCTCCCAAAGTCAACTATGGTCAAACTCGCACGATCTAAAGTCAAACTCAAAAAACCAAGTTTGTTAATGCTTAATTATCTCCATTTGATCTCATTTTTAAAATCCTTGTGAATCAAACGGGGTAAAAGTCAACCTTTGATCAACTCGATCAGCCTCGACTAACTCTAGTTCAACCCTAAATCTAAAACTCAATGACGTCCCAAAACATCAATTAACCAATATAAATTAATGAACTCCAAAATAATTGTTATTGGACCTCATTTAACTATATGATATTAGCCCAAAGAAAAATCAAAGGAGTCCAGATATTTCCAAATTTAATCTCAAAAATACATGTTATAGGCGCAAAGCTAATTAAAATCAGCCCAAATTAATCCATCAGTTCAAAAGAGTATATTAGGCTAATCAGGAACATCACACTACATCAAGTTGGAGCCCCGCAACATCCACCAGCATGTCCAACAGCGTCGACGCCGAGAAAACCGCCATTTAGCCTTAATTTTGCACTATTTTTGATGATTTTTTTGCTGAAATTCTAGAAAAGGATTTTCCTCGACCATAAGAACAAGAATCAACAAAAACCATAAAATATTATGTAAAACTCGAATTTTTGATGCATATAGTTCCGGGTTATATATACACACACACACACACACATATATATATATATATATATATACACATATTTAGACCTTAAAATAGCTTTTGGTATGCATTTTAAGATTGGTTTATGTTTAAGTATTAAAATAGGCAAGAAAACCTAATAAAATGGCAAAGTACTTCAAGCCCGTGAAGAAAACCTTCATGCCAATGAAGACGGGCATAACCTCATGGCCTCATGCAAGCGGGCGACCCTAGCATGCGACCCTAGAGTTGCGGTGAAAAGCGTCGCTGGAACCTGCAATGTGCTAAAAATTGAGATTTTAGGGTTTGGCTCATAAATCCTCACACCCACCCCTTCTCATCGCATTTAATTCATCTAGTTAGGTTTTAGGGCTCCAATCTTGAGGATTCAAAGCATTTAAGAGCCTTGGAAACTTAAGTATAAGTGTTGGAGATAAAGCTTCAAGATCTCCATCTTTTTCTAGCCATTATTGTCTTGGTTTGTAGGGTTTTTCCTGTAGGGTTTTTCCTAAAAACCTATCTGTGAGTTCATTCTACACTTTCTTAAACTATTTGCATGTCAAAACAATGCATTTTAGTTACCCAAGCTTCCATTTTACATGATTTATGCTTTTGATAAATTTGGACCCGTTTAGATCAAGTTTTGGGAGTTTGGGAACTTTGTGTCTTCTTATAAACTAATTGTGGAAAATGATTACATATACATTGGGAATGATTACTTCAAAGATAAGCATATTTTGAAACAAAAAATCAAGGGCCGTATATTTTCAAAGGGTATATTGTGAGATGGTAATTTTACTCACTTGACAATTTATATTATATAAATGATTGTGTATAAGATATCGTCGGACATGTCTAAAAGATTTAAAATGTACTGGACTGAGATACAATTGATCCATAAGCATATAAGTCATCTTTAATTGGTTTGATTGGGATGTGCACTCCATGAATGTAGCTTGGAATAGGGATTGGATTTTCATAGGCAACAAGGTGTGGGCTCGGAGTCGGGCATTGGCCATTGACCAACATAATGTAATTTTTAGCGAACGAGCTTAAGTAGGGTCTTTGGAGATCTCAACTATAGATCGTGGGTGGTTGAACTTAATGACCATCGACCCACAGTGACGCTCATATAACTTAGGTATGTGACATACTTTTGTGTGTTCACCACTATTAATGGAAAGTCGAGATTCCCTTGTCATTGTTTGATGTATTCCAGATTTACAAATTTTTGAACTCTTGAAATTGAACTATTTGACTTGATGAATATTGTACTTTGGATTTAAATGCATTTATGATCTATTTATCAACTGTTTAAACTCATTAGTCGTAAATCTAACACTTCTTTGAAATGATATTCATGTCAAGTTATTTAGGTAGCGGGGATCCAAAGGTTTGAGTAGAGTGTTGGATGTCGGTAGAAGCATTTTTGGATAAAATCAATTATACTATTAAAATATTCAAATACTAACATTCCCCTATAATTTATTTATTTATTTTGGAGATCACAACATTAGTTATACGATTAAAATATTCAATACATTTAATAAAATCATTTGTCTTTCCAAATTAATAATTTTTTTGGAGAATTTCAATTTCACTCCTATTTTCTCAATCTTGAGATCCGTTGAAGCAAAAAACTAGCCAAAATTTTCATTTTGAAAAATATGTTTGATACAGGGACGAACCTAGATTTTTTTTTTGATGACGACACCATTTGACTATAAGAAACAAGTATAAAGATATTTTTCACAAAATGAGGTTGTAGTTGGCCTGTAGAAAAGCAATCTCTTTCCAATAAACGATATATAAAAAGGTTGGTTGTTAGTCTGGAGTTGCTGCTCCTTGGTTAAGTTCTGCGAATCTCAATCCAACACTCATCGAATGCTTCAAGAACTTCTCTGCACATCTCCTAACACAAGTCTCCCTTGTTTATCTAAGGTCTTGCGTCTAAAACTGTCAACACAATCACTAAAGTATCTCTCCACAAATGCATTGTACATCCTCAAACTGAACACTCCTAAATCATTACAAGATGAATTCTTGGATTTCTTTCACGACATAATTCATCAGAAATTTTGGAGCAAGATACCCTGAGTGTATCAGGGTGTTATCAACTTTCTTATTGTAATTTGACCTCCATTGTTTCTTTAGACTCTCAGATACACTAGACTGTTTTTAAAGTAAAAATAACAGTAACAAAAAATATACCATGCTTTCGAGGCAGCAGCGCACAAAACCCATTCTAAGTGAAATACGTTAGTAATATGAGAAAGATAAGAGGATGTGATGCCAGGATTGACTATTCCAGGTATGCACATATTGAGATTTGAGAAGGTTGTAAAGGAGTACTAACAGGAAAAATGATACTGCCATTCAATGTGAGGCAGGAAGAACTTAAATTAGACCAATAAAAGCATGAGAAGAACGTTCCTCTGTGATCTTAAAACAGCTTTTGGGTACAAGATGGTGCAATAAAAAACTTATGTGACCATACATAGTGAACAAGCAACAAACTGATGAACAACGATAGGCCATCGTTCATTCAGCTTCTAACAATGAGAGATGACACAAACTAGATATAATTAAATCACTCTATATCATGCATAAATGTTGTTCCCTTAACGTCCAACTGCAATAGCATAATTGCATTGGTATTCAGGAGAACAAAACTATAGCTTCACACAAGATGCATAACTTAAAAAGATAAATCATGCAACTAAACCAACAATAGCAAGTGAAGCCATGAACTTCAAAACTAAACACAAGATTAATGCCGTAAAATTAATGTAATAGATAGCACCATTCACCAAACACAATGACTCACTTTTATGTTGGTGTCATGTTTGCACCTCGCGCGGCGATAACTGTGTGTGAGTATGTCTAACCAGGTGCTTTTCCCATGTGAACGTTAATACTCCGCCCTTTCAAAACAGAAATCAATCTTTTGGTTGTGAAAAATTCACCTGGTCCTTTTCAAATTATAATTTTACCTGATCGTTTAAATCGTCACAAACAAGACACATAACAGACGCAATTGATCAAAATCACATGGACGAATTTAAAAGAACTGATTCTTTAACGCATTTTCAACAACGACATAATCGAATTGACTCAATTAACCAGTTTCATAAAGGATTAAAGCTAAAAATATTTAAACGGTAATAAACATACGGTCTATCGTAAGAAATTAGACACGGTTGGAGAGGAAAAACAAACCTATCGCGGATTTGGAGCTGATCGATCATGTTAGACATTCGAGAATGATCCTCCGACGGAAGAGAGCCCAGATCTCCGAGCATACTCTTGTCCATCTTCGACGATTATATGGCTCCGTTTCTTCCGTAATTTGTGAACTTAGGGTTTAATTTTGCACTTTGCATGTGAGCAAAGGGTTTAGTGATTGGTACCGGTTTTATAGGTAGGTTCCAACTTCCCACTTCTGAGGCACTATTGGGCCATGTTCAGGCCTTTTGACATAAAGGCCCATTCTATGATCCATTATCATCCCATTCTTTTAAAATCAATATTTTAGTGTGCATGTATCTATTTTGTAATATTTTAAGATCTTCATTTTATTTTTTAATATTTTAAACCATTAATATATTATAGTAAATATATATATATTTATTTTTTATTTTCAAATTAAAATAACTTAAAATAAAGTAAGACCACAATAACCTTAAGTTACCAGATTTTTTT
>NC_037529.1:7095152-7114540 GCF_001531365.2 Cynara cardunculus var. scolymus | reverse complement strand
AGTTTATTAGTATATCATAGTTCGAAAAAATAGTGACAAATGTTTTTATATTATAATCTTTTAGTCATTAGAGTATTAAATTAGCTAAATTTTTCTATTTTTATTTTTATAAAATTTATTAATAGATTATAATTAAAAAAAAGACATATTAAAAACCCTAATGAACTTATATCGCTATATTTTGGGTCTTAGAGTTTTTGTAATATCATTTTTTGGCCTTCAAGGCTTTGATATTCGTGTTCCGCCATTGACTATCATCATCACATGCATGTTGTCACCATCAATCGTTGTTTTTGATTGATATATAGAACACAATTAAGTTTTACATCTTCAAAATGGATCATGTATATGGAACGATTTAAACGTTCAGATGGGTTTTTTCTAGATCTTCAAAATGGATCCTGTAATATCATTTTTTTGGCCTCCAAGATTATGATAGTGTTCAAGATAAATGAGAAAATGCATGGATTTTGTAAATTAACATCACACAAAAGTTTAGTACATAAATTTCATCATTGCTCGGTTTTTTTTTTCTTACTGCAATATCGTAATACATCATTATTAGAAATAAAATAAAACAAATTAAACTTTTTTCTAAATAAATAATAATTTGGAAACTGTTTTAAATGAATCAAATCAAAACTAACACAACCCAACAACTGAATTCTATTGATTTCAAATTTCCTTCCACCACCGGCAGTAATATGTGTCTATAACTCCGTTGATTCTAGTATAACAGTAAATGATCTATATTAGAAATCATGTGATTCAACAACCGATAGGATCATTAATTTCAATTTCCTTTCCATACCAACTAATAATATGTTACATTTTTTCCGTCTAATTTTAGTCAAACCTTTTGATATTAATAGTAATTTAGGACAAGAGATCAATAAAACAACAATTTAATTAGACCTTTTATAGACTAAACTTCCGACTTTCCAATGGATCTCCAAATCAGCCAAGGGTTTCAAAACGTCGTGGCCAGAATGATGTGGGGGTTGTGGTTTTGATGGATACTGTCGTTGTGGGCTCGTTCTTTCTCTTCCTTGGGAGCTTGTTCTGGACACTGTCGTTGGCTTTTGTATCCTCTTCTTTCATTATTCACGGTGCAAGTTTGTTTCATGAGTTTGGGTTGGCTCTTTCTATTCTGATCGATCGTTGTGATTTCGGTTTGGCTCGCCGTCCTTGGCTCCATCTTTCTGGTCAAGAATCATTGAATTGGTCATTTTGCATAAGCCCAATATTGTATTTCTTTCGTGATGCTTCGGACGTACACGTGGTGTTTGTAAGTTCCTTCTCCTGCTAGCTGCATTATGGAGTGTCTCTTTGACTGATGTTTGGTGGCAACAAGTTTTGTTGGTGGAGGTACAATTAGAGGTTTTTGGTGTTGCCTATAGTTGATTTGTCGTTGTCTAGTTTAGGCTACAAATTCGAGCCAATAAATGTGTTAATCGATCTCACATTTGGAGTCCAGATATAAACAAGTTAACAAACCCAAAGTTTAGGTCATAATACATGACTTAAAGTAAATGATCACGGAACTCATGCTGGTAGCCTCTGACATCCAAGCAGGAATAAAAATTCTCTTGTGGCTACAGAGGTTCAAATGCGATGACTCCAGATTATCTACAAAGCAGGTGGTTGTCCTGAGATTAGTCGGCTCGCATAGCAAGTTGGATATCGAGGTTAATAAAAAAAAAACTATTCGAACTCGAGCTTGAGAACTACTTTTAAAATAATTATCCGATCTCAAAGACCAAATTTGTAAGAAATTGCAAATAGTAGGAAATGATTTGTAAATTTTAAACTATAGGGACTAAAATTTAAACAAACCATGTCGACCAAAAAATGTATTCTACTCTTTAACATATTTTATCATCTTCTTCTCCGTGTTATCATCTGCAATCTATGATTTCGATAAAGTGCAAGGTTTTGTGGTGCACAAGTAACGTGGGTACATTACAAGATGACGCTGATGAATTAATTGCTCTCATTACGCCATTAACAATCAAAGGGATTGAGTCTTGTTGTAGAACTCCAATAACTGAAGATGCCGAGAACTAGTTTCGCGGGTTCACTCTCTTCTCCCAAGGTGGACGTCGTCATCGACACCGGAAATCATCTCCTTAATCACACCGTTGATGGATTTTTGAAGATCGGAACTGTTTGTATTCATAATCACTTCTCTGTTTTTTTCCCGCAGTTAGGTTTTAATAGTTCGAATTTGAATCGTAATCATCCACATTTCAGGTTGCTGCTGCAAAAACGGCTGTGGAGGAGACTTTCCACGTAGTCAGAAGAGGTTTTCTTGTGTCTATTTTGAATCCTTTTCTTGTTTTACTACCTCATTTATGTTGATTTGATTTAAATCATTTGTGTGTATTAGTCTCAAGTTAATTGCAGGAAGTGAAATGCTCTTGTGGTCATTCGTCATTGGTTATTGATTGCCTGTGATGTCGCGATTGATGTTCAGTTTAAAGCATACTTAGTAGGAATTGGAACTATTTTAGGACTTCACATTCTGGATCTGATGTTAAACATACTGCCTTTCAAATGCATGCTGATATGGATTTCTTTTTACAAATTCAATGCAACACTATACCACAATATTAGTAAAATTTACTCGATCTAAAATCAGTCAAATGTTCTTCTTCTTCCTCAAATCAATATCTTCCAGATAGCCATTTAGTTCAATAAACTGCTTGAACTTTGAGTTGATTGCCTACACCAAAATTGAACATTGAGTTGTCCTTGCCCATCCTACAACTTAGAGAGATGATTTCTTTTTGTTAATGCCTTCTTTCCATCCATCACGATATTCATTTGTTAAAGTCTTCTCTTGTTGCCATAAACGCACTTTTAGATGTCATTGTGTGCATTTTTTGCAGTGTGTATATGACACATTATGATTTGCAGTTATCTTAGTCAAGTACATTTCTTGGCATTTGATAGTGTCTCTTGATCTTCATTTTTCAGGGAGTGTTTCAAAACATAACCTTGAGGATGCGGTGAGATACTGATATCTTTGTAGATCATTTCAATTTGAATTGTTAAGCGTTAATTACTTGCGAGTTTAGTGCCACTCTTATGTAAATTATACCCCAAAAGGAAAAGATTTCAAGTATCATCTTATAAATAGTACAAGTAGTCAAGCAGATACGTTCAACCCTCAAGAAACTTCACAGGATAACTATTTAAATCTAGGTTTGAGCAAATATAATAAATACATCGATTGCCATGTGCTTGATACTGATCCTGTTATACATACATAAATTTAGTGAAAATGAGAACTCTAACAGCCATTAATATTGCAGTTAAAGAAGATGTGTAAAGAAGGCGCATACTGGGGTAAGTTCATTTAGAATAGAAGTCTTCAACTTGCCAGTCTATTGCGATTATTTTCTTTCGAAAGGGAAAACTTAGTTCTGTCTCATCTTAACAGGAACGGTGGCTGGAGTATATGTTGGAATGGAGTATGGCATTGAGAGGGTTCGTGGCACCAGAGACTGGGTAATTTATGAGATTTTTCATGAAAAAACTGTTTTAAATAACGCTTTATGGCATGTTGTGTTTCTTTGGTTAAATCGAACCAAACTTATCCGGTAAATCCCACTTAGGGCCTTGGATGGGATGTAAGCAGACCTGTCCTCTACTCCAAAGACTAGAATAACTGTTCCTATACTCGGAAAAGATCTTCCCCATCTAAACACACACATACACTGACACAAACACACTTTGCTGAATGGGTGTGGCAAAGATTTTGTTTTCCGGTTACAAGTCAAACCAAACGAACAATGAATCTTTCATCTGGCATGGAGTAGGGTATGGGGAAGTAGGATGTATGCAGATCTTGTTCCCCATTCTTATTGCATATTAACCTGGTTGTATGACATTGAACATTTCTAGCTTCTAGTTCCTTGCATATATAAATCATGTTACTAAACTGCTGTTTCTAATGCCACCACAGAAGAACGCAATGATTGGTGGTGCATTGACCGGAGCACTCATATCGGCAGTCAGCAGCAACAAAGGGGACAAAATCATAACGGATGCCATCACAGGAGGTGCAGTTGCAACTGCTGCTGAGTTCCTCAATTATCTGACCTAAACATGCATCGGTTTACGAATAACACAATCCCATATACCTTGAAATCTTTTGTTTTTGCATGTTACATTCTGATGATACCTTGAAATCTTTTGTATCGCATGTTACATTCTGATGATACCTTNGCATGTTACATTCTGATGATACCTTGAAATCTTTTGTATCGCATGTTACATTCTGATGATACCTTTTAATAAGCGAGGAAGGAGCGTGTTTTATAATTTCATTTTGTTAATTTTCACAAAGAATATCTTCTCAACCTTCTATTGCGCTTTTGCAGCCTGATTTAGTCAGAATTGTCCAGGTAAACCATGTATGTTTTTTTTATTAACCTGAATATCCAACTTGTTATGTGAGCTGACTAATCTCAGGGCGACCACCTGCTTTGCAGATAGCCCGGAGCCACCGCATTTGAACATCCGTGGCCACAAGGGGATTTTTATTCCTCCTTGGACTTGAACCTAGGACCTCCCGATACTTTTGACCTTTAGAGCCAAGCTCAAACCAATCAGGCACCACCCTTGTGGTTCAGATAAACCATGTTTCATACACATCCATAATTAATCATGAATCAGCAGGTCCGAAAGCATCCATGAACTCTTGGAGGCTGCAAGTCTCATAATCCATCTTAGATCCTCCAAGAGTCATTGCATTTTGGTGTTGGAGTTAGATCTCACATTAACTAGACTTTGGAACATTTTATTTGACATATGTTTTAACCTCTTTTGTCCTAGAAACAACTTTTGGAAAGTACCCCACATAGCCAATTAATAGAATAATCCGTAAGAACTTCTATTTTAAGTTTTTGTTTCACCTAATTTTTTTTCCGTATAAATATAGTATCTAATGTATTAATTAACATATATTCGTTTCACAAGATGGTTGTTTCATATGTATTCGGTTCATAATGTGAAACTCTTTTACGTGTAATTTTTGTTTCATAAATACGTCAAAAATGTTCGTATTATGAACCGAGTACATGTGAAACAAACGTAAAATAAATATATGTTAATCAATATTGCAAATACTAGTCTTAGATGGAAAAAGAAGCATATGAAATAATACATGATGTACAAATTCTCAAGGTTATCATAATCTCATAGGTTCTTAAAAGAAGGTCCCTTGGATATATATATATATATATATATATATATACATACATACATACATATATATATATATGTGTGTGTGTGTATATAAATATATATATATATATATATATATATATATATNACATACATACATATATATATATATGTGTGTGTGTGTATATAAATATATATATATATATATATATATATATATATATGTATATATACATAGGTGGAGGTTCAAATGATAACACCTCCATTTTACGAGAATGCGAAAACATCCTTATCACATGTGATAATACACTTGAGGGGATTTGATGGTGTATGAATGTCATGCCTTGCGACTTAGGTCGCACCAAAGATCGTCTGAGTCTATGATTTAGTATCACATGTGATGGTCTTGATGAATTATGGTATCACATTAATAACACATTTATCACATGTGATAGTACATGTGAAGGGGCATAGTGGTGTAAGAGCGACTTGGCCTACAACCTAGATCGTGTCAAAAGTCATCCATGTCTCTGATTTAGTATCACATGTGTATCATATGTAATCAAATAATAGTATCATATATGATTGTTTATGGTAAAAATGTGTTCTTACATTCTTATAAAATGAATGTACGTTTAAACCCTTCCCCATATATATATATATATATATATATATATATATATATATATAAACGCATCAGAAAACCATGTTATCATATTTATTATTACAATTCTCGCTTCTCACATGATATTTACGCTCTCTCTCTATATATATTTGTAATCATGTCGAAGTTTGAACTACTTAAATATATCTTGTTTGGTGCAACAACGTCGACGATTACTGGTGGTGGAGGTCTGAGTGTCAGGATACATCCCACATCTGCAAACAAGTTGATTCAATTCAATTAGCCAAAGGCTTTAGGCTTGGTGAGTTCATTTCATCTATAATAAAGCAACACACTGCCTTTTCACCCTACACGTGTATGGATGGATGTCTTTCACCTCTCCCTCTTGGAATTGCATACTTCAATCACACATCAAACCATTCATACATTTTCAAGATTTTTTATTTATTTTCTTTTTCTGTCCTTTTCTAAATTCAAGAACACAGCAAAAGTCAAAAGTGATAATCAGTCAATTCCTTCCTCCTGATTAACTGTTCTTTCTCTTTACAAGATTTAATGAATTTCTCTTTGAAGATTTGAGTATCTGCAAAAAGTTAAAAGCTTCTTTTTGTTCATCCATGGATTGCTGCTCTGATTACTAACCATGAACATATCCAGTAATTTTCTTCAAAATATCATCAAACCCTTCAAGTTTAATTCAAGGAAAGGTGAAACCCAATCCATGATTTCTGTTATATTTTTTATTGTTATAGATTACAGATCCTCTGTTCTTGACATCTTCTCTTTTTCTTGATTATCAGAAGGACAAGAAGAAGATTTGGAAAAGATTGCTGCTGAAGAACATAAGGAATTCACTTTCCAAACCCTAGTTTCTGCAACAAGAAATTTCCATGCTGATAATAAGCTTGGCCATGGAGATTTTGGCCCTGTTTTCAAGGTTCCTTCCATCTCTGATAAGACTTTGACTCTTTGTTTTTAGTTATTCAAAAAGAACACAGCATCTTGACAGAAAGTGCCAATTGGCTTCTTCTTTTTTCCCTTGGAAAATTAGATAAAGTAGACTTGGTTAAACAACTTACCAAGTGCTTATTGCGTAATGTTTTCTTGAATCTGCACAGGGGAAGTTGGAAGATGGGAGGGTGATTGTTGTCAAAAAGTTGTCACATTCCTATCAGATTGTGAAGGACTTCACAAAAGAGATGAGACTGTTAACTCGAGTGCAGCATCGCAATGTTGTGAACTTAATAGGATACTGTGTGCACCCGGAAAAGCTTTTAGTATACGAATATGTTGTTAATGGCAGCTTAGATGAGCTTCTTTTCGAATCTGGAGATCGAGATTCACTAGATTGGAAGAGAAGATATGATGTAATTTGTGGTGTTGCTCGTGGATTGCGTTACCTGCATCAAGATTCGCATGAATGCTTCATCCATAGAGATATGAAAGCCAGTAATGTATTGCTGAACGAGAAATGGGTACCCAAGATTGCCGATTTCGGGATGGCTAGACTCTATCCTGAAGATCAGACTCGTGTTAATACCCGTGTGGCGGACACTAATGGGTATGTAGCACCAGAGTATGCAATGCATGGTAACTTAACTGTGAAAACGGATGTTTACAGTTTCGGGGTGTTGGTTCTAGAGATCGTTAGCGGTCAGAAGAACTTGAGTTTCAGTCTGGATTCTGATTGCCAAAATCTACTGGATTGGGCTTATAAGATGTACAAGAAAGGGAAAGGTTTTGAGATTATGGATTCGAGATTGGGTTCTTCGGTTGCGCATGATCAGGTGGAAGCTTGTGTGCAGATCGGATTGTTGTGCACTCAATCTGATCCCCAGCTCCGACCCACCATGGACCGTGTGGTGACGATGCTATCGAAAAAATCTGGTGCTCTAGATGAACCGATTCGGCCTGGTATACCAGGTACAAGGTACAGAAGGTCTAGAGCCTCTACTTCTAACTTTTGAACTATACTTAGGGAATGTTTGGTTGGTTTTCATTAAGTCATGTATAGGTAAAGCTGTCTGTGTATTAATATGTTTGTATAGAATCGGAAAGATTTTTGTTTACGAGGGTTTTTCATAGATGAAAGAAGAGTGATTTTTAATTGAGATGGACAAGTCCAGAAAAAAAGTCGACTTTATGCATAAAGCTCCTCTCTAAAAGCTTACTAAATAAGTCAATTTATGTATCATTAAACTACTACCAAACAGTCATATATAGCTAAGCAAATAAGTTGTGAATTATATTAACCTTGTTAAACTGTTAACAGTTAACACAGTTTGGACCCCCATGAGTCCATGAATCTAACATTTGCAGACAAATGGCCCAAGCCATTGATGATCTTAGGAGCAGAAACTTGTGTTGGTCGAAAATCAGATGTTCCAACTCAAATGCAATGCATTCAGACTCCAATGTCTGGATTCATGAAAGCATTTTAATGAGTTCCTGTTCAAAGCATTTTGGATCGAGATATTTAGATGATGTGCTTGTTCTCGATGAATCCTGACCGCTCCAAAAATCGCACTTAAGGTCATTGAAATGATCATAATTGTAATTGTGTTAATTAAATAATGCTATGCATCTGTATATTATTTAAACTCTTGATCTTGTTCTCAGTATTTTCTCCTGAACCATGGTTCCAAGTAGGAATGTTCGTGTCGTGGTTTAGGGTACAACCGCAAACCACACCATATATGTGGTTTGAGCATTTTTCCAAACCACAAACTCCCCGCATATTCCCATTGTTCTAAAAGGCTTGTTGCATAGCTGTCGTGGCACGTTGTGCCTGAAGACTTGTGTCTCATGTCATGTTAAACTAGTGACATGTTATGGTCTAATGCTCGGGTTTTGTAACATGATATTTGATTTTTCTTACCTTTTTATTGACAAACTCATGGTCTTGCCGTAGATTCCAAGCCTTAAGGCTTGACCTTGTTGTCACACTATGTTTCATGCCATTTAGAACATTGCATATGCATCAAGCCGCAAAAAATAACTAATGATAAGTAAATTCATGATTTTAAGCTAACCAATATTTGACAAGTCTTAATTTGAAATATTTGTATCAACTCAAAACATGTGCATATAAACACACCAAACAACTTGTACACTTGCTAAACTAATTAAATAACCGAACACATATCATATGGGATCTCAAACTCAACTCGCGTAATGTTGATTGTCAACTGTCACAACGGAACTAACCATACATAATAATTTTTACCGTTGTTATAACTAATTGAACTGAACTAAATACAGAGGCACCTTTTACCTTATTTTAGAATCGAAAATTAAAATACAAAAAAAGAAATAACGACAAAATAAATAATATACAAAGAATCCGATTCCTATTCTAATGAATTGAAATTTATTAAGATAACAAATGAAGTTGGAGCTGCCCCCAACACAGGAAACATCATGAAAAAGGTGCCCCTTCCCCTTCCCCTACTTGCATTTTTTTTAACAACGTCGATATTTGAATAAAATAAATAAAACTAATTCTCATTTAATGATAAAAAGTATCAAATGTCTTTTTGGCACCGGTGCAAGTATTCAATGTTCCACCTAAATCTATTTTGGTTATTTGCGTTATGCCACCAAAAGTTTCCCACTTTTCGTTAAAGTTAACACAAAATTAAAAAAGAAAAGTTCAAAAAAACCCATTTTCATTTTGATTTTTTAAGTCTTTATACCAAGCATTGTCATTGTTGTTCTTCCTCTTTTCTATCTTGTTTTTTGTTTTTCGATTCTCTCGTTTGTACAACACGTTAATGGAGCACGTATATACATAACAAAGAAGAGGGGAAATTAAAAAAAACAATAAAAGCTGATAAAAAGAGGGAGACCGATGGCAAGGGCCCAACGATAATGGGAATTGGGGAGTGATGACATTAGGTACAATGGATATGTATGACGTATGATTTGAGAATGGTGAAATTGATTTAGGTTTTTTCTTTACTTTTAAACATCTTCGCCAGTTACTGGTAGTTCTTTTGGTTAAAAATATGCTTGTAACTAATTTCTAGAAGGTCCATTGTTTATTTATTTAAAAAAATGTTAATGGACTTAATCATTTAAAAAAAATAGTTACATACTTGATCAATCAAAATAGGATAGTTTATTGGATTATATTGAATCTTTCAGAAATTAAAAACTAAAAGTTTTATCTATTTATTTATGAATATTCTTAAAGGAATACAATGTCCTTTTTTTATAAACGTTATTAGCTGTAACATGTTATAAAAAGTCTTGATAACCATTATTAAGAGGTTTTCGTTACTTCAAATCGCAAAACCAGATTGCTACGTGAAATAGGATAGAATGAACTGAAGGGGTGTTAAGTTTGGATGATAGTATTAATGTTCGATATGAGAATCAAAATGGAAAAAAAAAACATTTGGTTTGATATAATATATCGAGCCTATTACCCTAAACCCCGTAATCTCTCACTTCGAGTCAAATTGGAGGGAATGAAAAATCTTGTTAAAGGACAACCTGGTAATTTAAATTTGCTTTTGGAAATTATCGTTGCTGCTTGAAGTCTATTGATTTTGTTGTTGTTTATTTTTACCTTGTGTATGGTACTTCAAGTTTGCTTTTAGTAGTTTACGTTTATTGCTTCTCAAAATCTTAGTATTGTTTCTTTCAACAACGATTTTCATATTTTGTTGTAATACTGTTTTTTTTTTCGCAATGTCGGTTTTGTTGGTCACGTAAGTACTGGTAGTTTAGGTTTTTTTCACATTTTGCTTTAAATAAATTGTTGTTTCTGATGTTGGTGTCGACACAACCATTATTGAAAGAATAACTTTTGTCTGCTTTTAGAAATAGTTGGTTCACGTAATTTTTTAGATCCAAATGGTACGACTACCCATTAAAGAAAGACAATGAATGTTATGGTAACTTTTGTTGTATCAACACGCAACAAATAACATTGTGTCTTTATACTTACCTACTTTTCATATAAGATTCACAAAATCAAAACAAAGGAAGAAAAACTGACGGATTGTATGAATTTGATGTTTTAGGTTGACGATGCTTCATATCGATTAACCTTTAGGAAACTATGTGATATCGTCAGTGATAATAATCGAACATTCAAATCTACAAGAATGGGAAAAAAATCTAAATTTAGAGAACCCTTTGGTGGAGTTGGAAAACTGTTGCTCACTTTGTACTAAAACTTCAGGTTCTGAGACCAATCATTTTCAAATTCACAGTTTTCAGCTTAAATTTTGGTATTTTTTTTTAAATCTCGACTAAATCTTAGGTTGCTTATTTGCAAAATAAGGAATTAACCGACAAATCTATATTAATATTCTGAAATATTTGTACAAATTTGTTTTTATAATCAAATTGTGACACACCTTAAAAAATATTATAAGTCTGCATTTGGTTATTATAGAAATCCAAAACTAACATGTTAGGCTGCAACATGCATAAGTACAATTATACAAAAAGTGAATACAACGCTAGGAGGTCAAGTACTTTTGTTTAGTTTATGCACTAGTCACTACATTGCTGATGAACGAGACTAATTAAGAAAATATACCGTTATATCAGTATCAATTATTTGTCAGGGAGAAATGTAACATCAAAACTGAACAAATTATTAAAAGTTGAATATGGTTTATTGGAATAGAGATTTTGATTTAATATAATTTAGATAAATTAGCAATAGTAATAGGACTAGAATATGGTGACTACTAACTACAAGGACTAAAATAAGCAATAAACGAAAGTAAATGGACTTAATATGTAGTTTCTTATAATTCCGAATGTATATGCTTTCAACATATCATCATCATCATTCACATACACCATCAACACCCGATCATCCCCCTATCACTCTCACTTAGTCCAGCTTCCACTGGATAGAGAAATGGCTGTTTCCCTTCTTATTTCCCATTTTACCCCTATTATTTCGCTATATTTACTCTTACACTCCACCCTCATCTCCGCCGTTAACATTACCCATCTCTTATCTCCTTACCCAGATCTCTCCGACTTCTCCAACCTCCTCTCCACCACCACCGTCGCCGCCGATCTCTCCCAGCGCACCTCCCTCACCCTCCTCGCCGTTCCCAATTCCTTCCTCCGATCCTCCGACCTTATCCGCCGTTCTCCCTCCTCCACCAACATCGCCGACGTCATCCGCTACCATGTCCTCTTACAATACCTCTCCCTCCACGACCTTTCCCGTTTACCCCCTTCCGGCAAACTCATCACTACTCTCTTTCAAACTACCGGACGAGCCACCAACAACTTCGGTTCGGTTAACGTCACCTACGACAGCAAAACCAATACCACCACCGTTCGATCCCCCGCCGCGTACTCCCAGACCCCCAACAACGCCACCATCATCTCTATGATAAAAAATTTACCGTACAACGTAACCATCTACTCCGTCAATTCGCTAATCGTCCCTTACGGATTCGATCTACTCGCATCGGAGACTCGGCCGCCGTTAGGGCTTAACATCAGTGAAGCGTTAATCGACGGTCATAACTTCAATGTGGCGGCCTCGATGCTTGCTGCATCTGGAGTCGTTCAGGAATTTGAATCTGATGAAGGCGGTGCAGGAATTACACTTTTCGTTCCAACCGACGACGCCTTCGCCGATCTGCCGGCAACGGCGAACTTCCAGTCGTTACCGGCTGATAAAAAAGCCGACGTCTTAAGGTTTCACGTGCTACATTCGTACTATCCGCTCGGGTCGCTCCAATCGATAGTGAACCCTGTTCAACCAACCCTAGCCACCGAGGACAAAGGAGCCGGTAGCTTCACATTGAACATCTCTCGGGTTAACGGGTCGGTTGCAATTAATACGGGCATCATTCAAGCCTCCGTAACACAAACCGTATTCGATCAGAACCCGGTTGCAATTTTCGGGATTTCTAGGGTTTTATTACCAAAGGAGATATTTGGGAAAAATGCAATACCGGAAAAGTCCCCTCCCATCAATGGTGCTCCGTCACCAGTTATGTCAACACCGCCGCTGAATTTTCCACCGGAATTGTACGGACCATCGTCGCCACCAGGTTCGAGAGAGGAATTGCACTCCTCGGCGACGGTACGGAGTATGAATTTGGGTGTTTTGTGTATAGGATTGTTGTATGTATTTGTATGAATCTTCTTCCCTTTTGTCATCTTATAAAATCAATCACTCTATAAATTATTGGATGGAAAAAAAGAGAGACAAAAAGGTTTCTTTTTCTTTTCCTCTTCGTTTTTTACAGGTAGCATTTTACAAACAGAAAAAAAAAAGCATCCACTTTCAAGAAGGATTTCAAGATTTTCCTTCATTTCTTTTTGGTTCTGGTTTTCTCCTTCTATCTACATTGAAGTTGATGTTGTTGTAAAGAATTATTTCTTTGTTCTATAATTTAATTTGTTGTTGAATGAAACATGCATTTTGAAGGCTTCTTATACATATTTTTTGGATGGTTGCTATATATATTCCAAAACTAGGAACTTGATTCAGTCTTGTTCATTGGACGTGTCTGTATACCATTTGTGTTAGAAGGTTTCCATTGCTCACTCCAGCAAATTTTGGAACTTTAGGCAGTGTTTTATGCAGCCAGCTTAATTTGGTCCAATCGATCATCATACCCTTTGAAGAAATTGGCCTAAATCACTCTCAGGATTGAAGAAATCAGCATAATTCAAGATTGTGGTTTAAGGTCCAATTCAGAATTGGCCTAAATCACTCTGTGGATTGTTCTTCCGTACTTGTAGAAGAGTCTTTCCTGGTGGGTGGTGAGAGGAGAGGGTAAAATGGGTATTTTAGATGATGATGAGTTTGATTAAAAATTGAATATTAAATGGTAATGTTGATTTGGTGGGTTGTTAACTGGGTTTGGATTGTAGTGGGAATAGCAATAAAAAGGGGGTGGCGATGGAAGTGGATGACAGAGTGGCTAAAAGTGGTGATTTTGGTATGAACGGCTGCGATTGGAAAGACATTTATTCCGAGATAGATTGCTTGCTGTAGACTGCTGCCACCACACTTGCGCCTTTGTACGGTCTGGAATGGGAAGTGATAGATCTATTCAGATCCTGCTGTCGTAACTCCAACTCTCTAAATAAGTTGATCATCATCATCTAGGCCCAGCCAAGTCTGTAATGGATCTCGCTTTTACTTTTAACAGATTAAAAGAGTTGGGTCTTTGTGGTGGTATTTCTTTAACAAGTCGAGTCCTTGATGAAAACCATGAGAATCCAATTTGTTAAAAGAAAACTGCAACTATAGGGATCTAGCTTGCTAAAAAATGAAACTATATGGGCCCATCTTGCTAAAAATGAAACTACAAGGGCATGTTCTGTTAATTTTTCGAAATTGTATATTTAACTACTTGATATTAATGCTCGACGCCAAAGTTCGACTTGCTAAAATAGTTGAAGTTCATTAGAGGGAACTTCAAGATATTGAACCTCAATCCTACCACCAAGTGAGGTTTTATCTCATATATTTACAAATGAACCTTCTCAAATCTTGAAAAAAGAAATATGAATGCTTGAAACTGAGAGTTGTAATGGAAAATTCATTATCTGGTGTAGAATGCATATACATCTCGTGGCTCGATAATGATGTTTAGTCAACTTGAAACACGAGACGAAGATCTAGTCTTACATGTTTTCAACATGAACGAATCAATGAAAACTAAGATTAGGTCAAAAGAGAGTTCAAATGCATAAAATAAAGACAGTGTTTTAAAAGCTATCGGTTATATTTGTTTCCATCTAATACTTTTTAAGTTTTATCCACATGCGATTAATGGTGCTTATGAGTTGGATTGATCGGGTTGAAAACATTTGAGCAACTCAATCTAATGCTTGCAGTTTGAAAATTTTTAACCCAACCCGAACCGTACGGGTTGGTTGGGTTGATACTTTGATACATTAAAATATTCTTTTAATCTTGAATATGTTATTTCTTCACTCATAATTTTTTTTATCATCAGTCATTTGATACAACTTATCCATACGTCTTACATATGTTATATTCAGTTAATTTTCTCAATTTACATATATATGTTCACAGTTAATGAATATATAGAGATGTGAATAAATTGAAAATATGTGTATATAAAGAGTATACGTGATAGTGTAATTGTCTAATGTATATATCAATAGAAGTTTAACAATCATATTAAATCCAAAAAATAAAAAGATATCAGGTTCATCGGGTTGGGTTGTGTTCAAATAATAGTAATTCAATATCAAACCAATACCTATAGTTTGAAATTTTTATAACTCAATTAGACATTGAGTTGCTTCAAGTTAAGTTATTTCACATTGGGTTTTATTGATCGGGTTAGTTAGATTTTTGAGCAACCCTAATTACGAGAGCTAATATCATTTGGTAAGAAGGCACGTTTTGGACTCGATCATACTTTCAAGATTGGGCTTCCTTTACAATCCGAATCTTATCATTCAAAAGTGTTCCACTTGCTATATCTATTATTTAACTATTGCATTTGTAGGGAATCTAAACCAATATTTTTCCGAATAAGCTCCTACTCTAACTTAGGTGCCATTTACTAAACGCTTATTGGGGTAAGTGTTTATAGATAAAATTCAACATTATTACTTATTTATCGGATAAGATTTTAGTCCATCAAAACGGTATTATATTCAACAATTTACCCGGTAAGCGCTAACCGTAGTAAGAGTCGTCACCATCACTAACCGAGTAAGACTTCTGGTCTTGCTTTAGCACTTACTGGGTAAGATTCTTGGTCTTTTCTATATTCATCCCGTAAGATAATATGACTTGGTAAACGCTTATAGTATCTCATTTCTTCTGTGTAGAAAGCTCCCTAAAATATATTTATTTTGTTTTATTATTATTTGTTTAATTAGTAATTGAAAACCCTAAGGGTGCGTTTGGTTTGCAGGAATGTTTCTGAAGGATTTGGATTCCATGGGATTTGGATTGGATTAGATTTAAAATTCATTCATGTGTTTGGTTTGCAGGATTTGGACATAATATGACCATATTGTATACCATGAACTTTAACTATATATCTTGAAGAATCATAAAACTGCATATAGAAGTAGACTAGAAATAGCAAAATTCCTATGATCATGCATCTGAAGAATCAGTTTAAGCAAGCATATAGCAATGACGATGAAACCATCATATGTACGGAGCACACTTAAACAAAAACTATATACTTGAGAAAAGTTTTCATCAAACAAGGAGGACTACTCTGTTCATACCTATTCAGATTTAAGCATCTACAAAAGGTGTTATATGATTTACCTGCTGAGAGTGATGCGAGAAGGCGGCGAACAAGAAAGACGTTTTGGCTCAAGGGGTTTTGGCTCAAGGCGGTTCAGGGCGCAGCTTCGCGAGGGGAAAAGGAAGGGAGCACCGGCGAGACGACCTTAGGGCACAGCTTCGCAAGGGACGGAAAGGGAGCACCGGCGAGACGACCTTAGGGCACAGCTTCGCAAGGGACGGAAAGGGAGCACCGGCGAGACGACCTTAGGGCACAGCTTCGCAAGGGACGGAAAGGGAGCACCGGCGAGACGACCTTAGGGCACAGCTTCGCAAGGGACGGAAAGGGAGCACCGGCGAGACGACCTTAGGGCACAGCTTCACAAGGGACGGGAAGGGAGCACCGACGATGGAAGGGAAGGGATGGGAGGGAATATGGGTAAAAGAAGCGGGAGGAAGGAAGGGAGACGCAATAATCGATAGGAAGCGATGGGAAGGAAAGGATTGGATTTGAAATCTCACCCCTTTGCAAAGGATTTCCAAATCTCGCATACACTGGATTTTAATCAAATCCCTTCAATTTGGCAAACCAAACATAGGATTGGAATGGATTTAAAATCTAAATCCCCCCAAATTCATTTCATTCTTGCAAACCAAACGCACCCTAAGAGTATCTCATTTCCCACTTGTGGAAAGCCCTATAAAATATTATTTTAATATTATTCGTTTAATTAATAACTAGAAAAAATAAAAAATCACATTTAGAAAGTACAAAAATAGTATTAAAAATTTAATATAATATATTATAACTATTTAAGTAGAGATAAGGTTGGAATAATTACGCTAATGCCATGTTTGTTAATAGCTGAGTGAGGTTAGTGAGAATCAACTTATTGAGTCGATTATAAATTATTATTTGGTATTAGCTTAATGATATATAAATTGACTTATTTAGTAAGTTTTTAGAGGAAAATCTTATACATAACGTCAAGTGTTTTCTACACCTGTTCATTCCAATTAAAAAACACGCACATTCCATTTATGAAAAACCTCTTCCAAACAAAAATCTTGTCAATCTATACAGACAAAGTAATATATACAGACAGTTTTATTCATACATGACTTGATTAAAAAATCAATCAAACAATCACTATGTTAAAAACCACTCTCTACACTAGATTTAAGGCAAATAACTTCATACATTAATTTAAATACAGAGAGTATGATTAAAAATTATGTAATCTATAAATCGTTAAGGAAGTGTTATATACGTGTTTAGAATATGATTTAGGGGCCGTTTACCAAATGCTTACTTGAGTGAGCGCTTACCAAATCACATTACATTATCGAATGAATATGGTAAGAACCAAAAATCTTACCCGGTAAGTGAGAGCAACAACTCTTACCACGGTAAGTGCTTACCGGGTAAATTGTTGCATTTTATGCCGTTTTGATGGACTAAAATCTTATCCGGTAAGTAAATGATAGTGTTAATTTTTTTGCCTGTAAACACTTACTGGATAAGTGTTTGATAAACGGCCCTTACTGGAACTTGTAACGTCATAAGCAAATAATTATTTTCTTAAAGCTAAGAATAGTAAAATAATTTGCATTTTATCTCAATATTCAGTTTTATTATATCAACTAATTACATGATTATTTAAATCGGATTTTCTAAACCCTAATAAATTCAAAGTTTATCTAATCAATTTACACGAACACTCTGTAATTAATTATTTGCGGAATTTAATCGTATTGACCGGTTTAATTCCATATTCAAACATCTTAAAGGGACATTTAGTTTGATAAAATGATTTTAAAGTATTTAGATTTTGTGGAAGAATTTAGAATTAGACGGATTTAAAGTCTTTAATGTGTTCGGTTTATAGGATTTGGAAAAGAATTGAATTCCATTTTTTTTACAAATACTTTATAAAAATAGATTATAAATAGTTAAAAAAATGTTTTTATTAATTAATTATTACAAAACAAATATTTTGGACATATTTTAATACATTATGACAACCAAACCATACGAAATACCAATCACCCATGTGGGATTTTAAAATCCTATAATTATGGAATTTTAATTTAAATTCAAGAAATCTTTCAAATCAAACACGAGATTGGAATATAATTCAATCTCAAATTCCTTCAAATTAAAGATCTCTTAATTCAACAACATAAATTAATATTATATATATAGGTGGAGATTCAAACGAGAACACCTCTATTTTACGAGAATGTAAGAACACATTTATCACATGTGACAATACGCGTGAAGGGACCCTGTGATGTGCGGATGACATGTTCTACGACTTAGGTCGCGCCAAAGATTGTCTGCGTTTATGATTTAGCATCACATGTGATGATCTTGATGGATTATAGTATCATATCAACAACACCCTTGTCACATGTTATAATACTTGTGAGGGGGCTTAGTGGTGTAAKGGCGCTTTGGCCCGAAACCAAGATCGCATCGAAAATCGTTCACGTCTCTGGTTCAATATCACATGTGCATCATATGTGATGGAATAATAGTATCACATGTGATTGTCTATAGTAAAAATGTGTTCTTACGTTCTCGTAAAATGAAGGTTTTCTCGTTTGAACAAATACAACCATGTCCATTTGTACAATCAATGCAACCCAATCAATTGAGTTTTTTATGAAAATGATAAGAGTTCATTTATTATAATTTGAATAATTATGAAAGATGACTAGAGTTCATTAATTATGATAAATATTTTATATCAGATGTGATAACCAGATCTTGGTTATTACCCAAGGTATTTAATACGTGATTATTTGATTTAATAATTACGTGATAGCATGATATTTGATACATGCTGGTATGAGAATTTGTGACTTAGTTGGATATATATATATATATATATATATATGTTTATATGCATGCATGGAAGTATGGATATGTATGTATGCATGTGTATGTATGGTATATGTGTGTGGGAAAAGGGTTAGYCGACTTTCCCTTTTTGGGAAAGTATAAAAAGGGGCTTCACCCCTACAATTTGGTTTCTTACCATTTTGAGAATTGAGAGGGATTTAGAGAAAGGTTGTCCGGATTGCATATTARAGGAAGAATTCAAGTTGAATTCAAGAGTTGGATTTCAAAGGTTGATTGCAAGTATTTTGGTGTCAAAAGCTTTATAAAGGTGARTGATTTCTAAATCTTTTGCATAAAAATTTACTACTGATTTTATTAGTATGCTTCGTATTCTTATCCTTTGAAATGGAACTTTGATTATATTGTCTAAGTGTTTATCCGGACAAAGTTTGACCGGATAAGGGTTTAAACCGGATAAGCCTTGAGAGGTTTAT
>NC_037529.1:7083982-7095052 GCF_001531365.2 Cynara cardunculus var. scolymus | reverse complement strand
ATCGTAATGAACATAATTCGTTTTTCTAATAAAAATATTAATCTATTACCAAGACATTCGCTTTGGTTAATTTCTTCACTTCCCGAACTCGAACTCCAATTGTCATCATCAACCATTTTAATCTTCTCACTGTTGTCGATTTCTTTTCCATTGCGTTTATCCATATTAGTTTGATCGATATTGAAAATTTTACTACAGTGTTTCCTATGCAAATTAAAAACTCATAAAGCAATGAACATGGAAAATCAAGATTAAAAAATATATTATATATATATATATATTAATATTATAAATGCATATGTAAATTGATTTGATGATTTGTAACTCCCCATTAATTGTTTGGGAGTTACATATCAAATCAATTTACTGAAATACCCTTGTAATTAACTTGTGAATATGACATAAACCTACTAGAAAATTGAAATTTGATTGGTTGATATGATTTGCAAAGTTAACACAAAATTGTTGGTTAACATTTGATCTTCCCTCTATATATATATTTATTTATTTATATTTATCTAATGATGAAACACGAGATCAAAGTCAATGAATAAAGTGAACAGGAAAATGTCAAAGGGGAAGATTATTTCCATGGTTTCTAGACTTTTTAGAAAAATCAATAGAAACTATCAGATCATTTATAATCTCAAGAAATTGAAAAAATTACAATTGAGCGTTAGGTGTTATCGATATAATTATTGTTATGTTTAACGACTAGTTTTGATCCTTGTGAATTTAATCCATGGGTTGGGTTACAAGGTAAATATTCATGCGTATCGTACCAGATATTATATGTTCTGTTTAAATAGATTTATGGGTTTAAAACTCGTTTGATAAATAAGATCTCAAATACCTTTTAGGAAGTCTAGTGTCCTTGCTAGAACACCAGTATGATTCATGGCTCTAATACAATTGTTTCATCTGAGGCATATTATACCAGATACTGTCTGTTTTATTCGTATCTGAAACTCACGGTTTCAAAATACATCTAGTAAATAAGGTATCTAGTCTTTTATAAAACAACATTTATTCCATTTCCCAACCGATGTGAGATGTCACAGTAAAAACCATTAAAATGGTAAAACCTAAGACATATATACATACGTATATGGGACGCCATCTTTTGAAAACTTTCTAATTTGTAACATTTAATAGAAATAAATCTAAACCACTTGTAAACACCATGTGAACCTTGTAAATCCATTATGAATACCCTAGTAATTTTTTTTAAGATTGTTTACATTTTGTTCACTTGATGTAACGTTTAATTACGCGTATTATAGAGAGGGTACAGAGAGCAGATGTATGAAATTTTCTCAAAAAAAAAAAATACATTAATTTTTATTTAATAAATAACAATAATTATATTATTAATTAATAACACTGATTATTTTATATTAGTGATTTAAGATAGATCTTACATATCTCACAATTTTTAGAGTTCTTGAATGATTAAACTCCTATACACACACACACACACACACATACACATAGGGTTTGGTTCCGATGAGAATGAGAACTAAGATGAAAAGCGTAATAAATGATCTCTACCCTTGGATACATATTAGGATGAGATGCATCAAGATAAAATGCACTGAAATGCACCAGATCAATCCCGGTATCAAGCGCGATTAATGAGTAAGTTTGAGATTAAAGGTGATCAAAAGTCCAGATTCCTTGTTACGCTTCTCACTTAACTCTCTTTCTCGTACGAAACTCCCCCTCCCAACACACACACACACACATATATATATATATATATATATATATTAAAATCATTTGCATTGGTAATATAATTTTTAGGGGTTGTATTTAAACGCATATCAGTTGTACTACGTCGTTTTAACACCAAACATATTTAAAAAAGTAAGGACGGAATTTGTGAAACCGTCAAATTTACGTTGTTTTGGAACAAGTTTTTCTTTTTATATAAAAAAAACTTATAAACCCTTTTTGAAACCATCAATTATACTACATCGTTCTAATACCGAAAAGATTTGAAAAAGTAAGGACAAAATTTGTGAAACCGTCAAATTTACGTTATTTTAAAACATGTTTTTCTTTCTAATATAAAAAACATATGAACTTTTAGAATACGGTCTTTGAATAACCATGATGAACTATTTTGTTAAATGACTATTTTATTAAGTTAAAATAATTTATAATTTTATACAAAAATATTTATCAACTTATTATAAGTCAGAAAAATTTAACTTTTTTAAAAAACTTTTTATTATCAGTTTGACACATGTATAAGTTGTTTATCCAAACACTCAAAAATATTTATTATTAGTGTCATACCGAAATAAGTCAATAAATTATTTTTATAAGTAATTCTAAAAACCCTTAAGTTTGATAAATGTAAAAAATTGTAATAAATAGAATAATTGGATTAAATGATGGATTTTTGGAAGGAGGTGGAGGCTTAGGGGGGTCTCCACTTCCAAATGTTGAATCATGTTGCCTTTGAATTCCAAAAGTGGAGATTTTGGATTTACTATTGCTTAATTAACTATTTCATTATTTTATAATAATAACAATAATAAGTGTGAAGTACAAATTTGATCCCTATAGTTTGTCAAAAATAACACTTTTTGTCCCTATAGTTGTTAAAATCACAAGATGGTCATCATAGTTTACAAAAATGTTTAGATTTGTTCCCTCCTTCTAACGGTTTGTTGAAAGTTTTCGTTAAATAAGCGCCACGTTTGTCCTTCTATTGATTTTTTTTTATCTTTTACCAAATAAAGAACCATCGAGACCTAAATCATAAAATCGATTTTGATTGCGTAAAAACAAAAATACCTCTTATTTAGGAGAATTTTGTAACGCTAGAGGGATTGATCAAATTCGGACGTTTTTCTAAATCATGATAATGATCTTGTAATTTCGAAATTGTAGAGAAGAAAATTATTATTTTCGACAAACCATATGGACCAAATTTATAGTTGCTCTTATAATAACGAATAATAATAAAAGTATCAAAATGAATGATAACGGGATGGATTTTTATATGGTCCTGTCGAATTTTGTCCTCTGAATGAAACATGTGTAATGACTTCTCCGATGATATACTAAGGAGTTGTTTTATCGAACACGTTAGTGTTTACCAGCAATAGTCATCATCCTTACTTATCCTGTCGGGTAACATTCTCGGTGATCAAAATGACTTGTAGTAAGGTCGTTCACTTGATTAGCACTTACCGGATACGATCCTTCTTTTTCACTTATCAGATAAGATTATTGGTCCTTGTCATGCTTACTGGTAAGGTAATTGAGATAAGCACTTACCCATTAAAAGTTTGTTAAACCGCCTCTAAATATTGAACCAAACCAATTTTTAACAAAAAGTTATATGTAACATTTATTCATTCACATAAATTTCTTGATATTAAAAATAAAAGATACTTAATATATCGTCTTTGATGTAAAAAAAGCAGTGTCTTCGTGATATAAGTTAAGGGTCATTTACCAAACGCTTTATCCAGATAAGTGCTTGTTGGCAAAATTCAACACTATCATTTACATTTTTGATCGAAGATCAGAATACGTTATGCAAATCCGTCCACTCCTTCTCGATGATGCAATGCAAACCCAGATTTGCTCCACTCCCTTTGAAGACGAAGCATGTTGAAACCTGTATGTAGAAAATAAAGTCGGTTAAGGTTTTCAAGCATCCATTCAAGCTACGAATTTTGGGTTTATTCCAACCTTGAACATAAGGGGTTTTCAAACTTCCTATGCAATGATTTAAGCCTCAAAAGAAGGGCTTTTCAATCTAACGATTTTGGTTTGTACCAGATTGGTTTTTGAATTAGGGTTTGTTCTATATTCAATCTGGTTTTTTTTTTCCTGATTCTTTCTTAAATTTGGAAATTTTTAGTTTGATTTAGGTTTTGATTAGAGGTTTAATCTAAATTTAGTTTTTTTTATTCTTTTTTAAATTTGGAAGTTTCTTGTTCTGATTTAGATTTCTTGTTAGTATTCTGATTTGTGTATTTAGATTTAGGTTCTTGAATGTTCATCTGGTTTTTTATATTAAATTCTCAATAATTAAATAATTTGGTACAAAATGATTAAACAGTAATAAAATTCATAAAAGCTTGGACCAAAACGTAAATGGCTCTTTGGAAATTTGATTAATTCAAATAAAATATGATTTTTTCTTTGAAGAGAGGGAAATAAAATAATTAATCAGCTTACGTCATATTGAATATATGGTCTCCATCAGGTTTTGTTCCCTTCCCCTCTCGTGTCTCCACTATATTTCCCATTTAACCATTTAAGTTTTGTTTATCTTATCAACATCAATTTTCGTGTTTCATAAACTTGATATTGATAGAAGATTCTGATATTTCATTTATTATAATTTAATATTTTATATTAAAAAACAATCGAGATATTTATTGAACCAATATTCAGGAGAATAAATGAACGGTTGAGATTGATTTATATAGTTTATATATATGTATACATACAGATCATATAAATCTTAAATTATAAAATAATCAAGATATTTATAAAGTATGGTAAAGTTCATTTATTATGAACAATGTTTTAGTTTAGATAAATAAACAGTCGAGATATATTATAAAATTTAATATTTATTAGGATAGATGAACGGTTAAGATTGATTTATAATATATACATGGTTTGTATTTGAAATATCAAAATAATATACATGATTAATTTATGTTATATTTATATGGTATGATTTATTAAAAATCAATCCTATCACTGGTGTTGCTTATCCTAACCACCACAATTAACCTTAATCTGTCGGAAGTAATGATTAGAACATTTTTTTATTAACTTGGATATCTAACTCGTTATACGAGTCGGCTAATTTTAGAGCGACCACCTGCTTTGCAGATTGCCTGGAGTCACCGTATTTGAACTTACGTGGTTACAAGGGAATTTTTATTCCTCCTTGGATTTGAACCTGAGACTTCCTGGTACTTTTGACCTTTGAAGTCAAGCTCAAACCAATCAGACACGACCCTTGTGGTTTTGATTAAAACACTTTGTGTGTAGGGAACCAACCGAACATTCGACGAACTGTTCGACAAGATATTTGTTTATATTCGTTTATTTGATAAAATTGATGAATATGAACACATTTTTCTGTTCGTTTAGTTAAATAAACAAACATAAACAATGATTTTGTTCGTTCATTTATGTACGTTAATGTCATTCATTTACATATATCATAACAATAATTAAAGTAAATTTTTAGAATTCCTTTTTTACCCCTCCTAAGTTTACCAGGTTTTTCATTTTGTTATATGATCTTTGAGAAACGGAATAATGATTAATGATGATTATTTTTTGTTCGTTTATTTAGCATCTTAAAGAACGAACATAAACGAATATGAATAAACACATTTTCATAGAAAATGAACATGAACACAAAAAAAACTTCGTTCGTTTACCATTCATGTTCATTCATTCGTTCGGTTCGTATACAACCATATTTATGGGTATATGTATATAAAAATAAATTCATTCGTAACTGTTTAATTTCAAAATTCTGAAATGTCCCTGTAAAAGCTTTATGTAGTAGTTTTTAAAGTAATTTAAAGTCACCGTATGAAATTTTAAAGGAAAATTAATTAAAATAGTTATTTTAACCGTATGATTTCACCTTTAAGGCATTTTTCTCCCAAAATCAAGAAAATAGTCATACGAACGTAACTGAGAGGTCCACAATTTACAGAAGGGCCAAATTAAATGTAAGGAAAAAAAAAACTGTCTAAACCAGGTATACAATTGCATAACTATATATGTAAATTTGGAAAAACACGGTAATTGCAGAATCTATAACTAATTTACATATTTGGTGTCGGCAATTGCGGACCTGGTTCATAAACTTCTTTTTTTACACTTTGACACTTCTACAACTTACGGATCTACTAATTACAGACCTATGACTATTTTCGTTATTTTAAAAGAGAAATGGTTAATAGGTGAAACCATACGATAAAATTGACTATATTATTTTAAAAGAGAAATGGATTTTTATATTATCAAAAGGAGTAGCAATACGTTTCCCTCCGGTCAGAAAACGAAACACGGTTTGTGAAGGTCCAGGGTGAAGTCAAAATTTTGACCTTTTTGATCATTTGTTAATTTTGACTCTTTGATTCACATTCATATTAAACTTCATTTACATAAATAAATAAACGAAAGACCAAAATACACGTCGTGTTTTTCTTTATTCTTTATTGTATGTTTTTTTTCCTCCTAATTTATCACATTAAAATATCGAGCGTTCATACTTGTAATAACATTTTTAATAATATTCACTACAAAATTTGATTGATTAAAAATGTTTAAACTAGAAAAATTCATTAAAATATCAAAATATACATGATATATTAATGAAATAACCAACTTTTACCAAAATTACAAAAATACCCACACGGATCGCCTCCGGGGGAGGGTTGACCACAGGGGGCGATCCCCCCCTTTTTTGACCAAAAAAGTACAAAAAAAATATTAAAAAATCAATTTGGTGGGTTCTACATGCATCCCTTTTAGGAAACAAACACTATTTGCCTCGATTTTTGTGAATCTACCCCGGGTGGGGCGATCCACATCACCCAATCGCCCCCCGGGGCCGATCCATTTTTTTATAAAGATGTTCAGTATCATACGATTAACAGTTATCATACTGATATAAAAAATATCAATTATAAATAGGGATGAACCTAGATTTTTTTTTCAAACAGTGACACCATTTGACTATAAGAAAAAAACTATAGAATTTTTTTTTAAACGATGACACCATTTGATTATAAGAAACAAATATATGGAATTTTTTTCAAACGGTGGCACCATTTGACTAAGAAAATGTAACACGATTTGAATTTGGGTCTAAAAGTCTTGCAAACCAATTCTATCAAATAAAATTTGTTCTTATTCTAGTTTCAAATACATACGGTTGCATCTTTCACGAACCTAATTTTTTGTACAATTTGACGGGGGAATAATACGGTGGCACGTACCACCGTATGCACCACTATATGTCTGTCCCTGGTTATAAAATTCGTTCTTAAAAGTTCATCCAAACAGTCGACTCTACATCTATAACTTCTTCTTGCTCAATCGTGGACATGGGTCTATGGACTCGGTCTCATTTGCTTAAGCGAGTTACCCAGATGTTTTATTATAAATTTAATAGACAATTTTCTCAAATCATCAACTACAACGCGAACGATAAAATGATGATCCGACACACTTTTATATTAAAAATTATGGTCGTTATGAATATAAATTTTTTCCCTGATATGATAGTGAATAAATATAAAAAATCGTGGGTATAATTATTAATGTAACATCATTATTTTTTATATCAATTTGATATCTTGGTACCCATATGGTCTCTAGCATGCGTTCAATTTATGTGACGTTGATTAGATGTCTTGGTGCCCATTTGATGGTGTAGTGGAATCAGAATTCTGAATATGCATGATTTTCGTCTTGTGAAAAAGCCAATTCTTTTACACTCAAATTGTATTTTTTAATATGCATTTTGCATTTTGAATAGGTAGGCCGACCAGCGTAGAAGGATGTCGTGGCACATGCCGTATGGTTCCATTGTAAGAAGAAGAAATTACGTTTACGAAGGTGTCACCATATAGTTTTTGAAACTAAAATGTTTTTGTCTTTGAACTAAAGTCTAGCGGTTCGAGTCCCACTATCGTCAAATTTGTTGTTGTTATCTTACATTTTGGTGTGTTTTTTTTTTTATATAAATCTACTGTTTTTTTTAAATATAGGTAGACAAAATTCAAACAAGGGTCTCTTGTATGTAAGAACAAGGAACCAATCAACAAATCTATAGTAATTGTATGAAAATTTTCTTTTGACATTTTTTATAGTCAAATTCACCACTTAAAAAAAAATGGATCGGCCTCGCCCTCTATACACACATTTATGATATCGGAGCATAATTGAAATCATCGTTAATAATCACAACCAACAATCATTCCACAATACAAATAACATTAATTTCATATTGTGTTTTTTTGTTTTATTTTATGTTGTTAAGATACATTTTAAAATCTTGATTAGTTAACTACTTATTTGTACTATATCATAAAGCATTTGACAAAAACTCTTAAAAACTATTTTTTATACATAAAGTATTTTTTATTAATGCATATTATTTAAAATTCAAGATTACAAGTTGATTGTACGTAAATACAACTTATTAAAGTTTTATGCTTGAATTCGTGTAACTAACTGTAGATAAACATAGTTAAATACTGGATAAAATCTCATTTTAAATATAAAAAATCTAACGTATAATTAGAATAATCATTGAGTTCTAACAAAATACATAATTACTATTTTTATAAAAAAAATTATGTTATTAAATAAAAAATAAACTAATTCATTATTAGACTTAAATTAAATTATAATAAAAAAAGTAAATTTAAGAAATTATTAAGAAAATTAAATAATTAATTTGGTATTAATATCGATTCTTTTTTTCAAATTTTTATGATATATTTAAATTTATATTTTATTAACAAATAAAAAATTATTTTTTTTAAAACCACATAAAAACGTATTATAACATCGATAAAAATAAAATAAGATGAAACATTAAAATCAAAATGTATTTTGTTGTACTACATATACCTTTCTAATGGAATTAAATTGCAATCCAATTATGTAATATGTGGTTTATTATATTTTTAAATAACTTAACATATGTGTACGAAAATTCAAAATATGTCAATATCAATAATAATATAAATAAATACGTGGTTAGAGCATGGAATTATGGAAAATGGGATGATTGAATTAGCGAAGATAAAAATGGGCCTACAAAGATCACAAATGGAAACATTTTTGATTTGACCACTCAACTTCCACAATTATAAAGTCAAAACACGTATATATAAAAAGTCAAGCTTTCATGCACGTTTCAACCAACATCATCAAGTCGTCGCAAATTAATTACTTATATTATTATTTTAATTTGTTTTAATAAGCAACTGTTTACCAAATGTTTACCCGAGTAAGCGTTTACTAAATCACATTACATTATCGGATGAATATGGTAAGAACTAAGAATCTTTCCTGGTAAGAGCAAGACAAGGATCAAGAGTCTTACCTGCTAAGTGAGAGCAACGACTCTTACCACGGTAAGTGCTTACCGGGTAAATTGTTGCATACGATACCGTTTTGATGAACTGAAATCTTACCCTGTAAGTAAATGATAATGTTAATTCAACTCAACCCATCGAGAAACAATTCAACCTAAAAACATATTGATGTCTAATTGAGTTGTGACATCTTCAAACCTTAGGAATTAGGTTACGGTCATTTAAACCCACCCCGATGAACCCGATATCATTTTTATTTCTTGGATTCAAGATTATTGTTTACTGCCTATTAATATGTACATTAGACAATCACACCATCACGTACTCTTTTCATATACATATATTTTCAATCTGTTCTCCATCTCTATATAACGCACGAAGAGATCGACAAATGAGAGAGCTTGTTGACGAACAAGTGAATATTTCATCGTGGATGCTTGTTGATATCCTTTCTAGCAAGTTATCCTCGCCTACTAACCATCAACTTCTTCATTTTTGTACCATCATTCTGTTGAACCCCGTCACTGCACCATCAACTCCTCTCTCTCTCTCTCTCTCTCTCTATCGATTATCCTTTCAGTGAAACCCAACTTCTACATCTCTCTAGATGGTCATCTTCTTTAAAAACCTGATGATTTCTAGAAACAACCCTCAACGAACATAAAAAAAACTTGTAAAATTTTAGTTCAATTATGGTTTGTGGACTTCGATTCATTAGGTAATTTGTGATGTGGGTTTGAGTTTTCTATTTTTATTTAGATTTAGATTTAAGGTTTGAGTTTGATTCTGATTTAGGTTTTAGGATTGAGCTTGAGTTTGATTAAAGGTCTAATTTTGGGATGCTTATGTAATTTAGGTCAAAATGGTGTTGTGTGTATATATGTAGTGGTAGTACGAGGGGTCAAAACCAAGCATTTTTCACATTACTGGGGTTTTTTGCAATAAAAGTTTTGTAGAGATCATTCCAAAAAAAAAACAAAGTGCAAGGACCAAAAATGCAATTTACTCTTTTTCCTATACTATATTATAAAACATTTGACAAAAACTCTTAAAAAGCAAATTTTTTATATATAAAGTATTGTTTATTGATGCATATTACTTAAAATTCAAGATTACAAGTAAAATGTACATGTGTACATCTTATTAAAGAAGCTTCATGTTTGAATTCATGTAACTAACTGCAGATAAACATAATCAAATACATGATACACATCATTTTAAATATGAAAAATCTAAAATATAATTAAGATAATCATTGAGTTCTAACAGAATACTTAATTATTATTTTTATAAAACCATTTTATTAACCCAAAAATAAATTAGTTCGTTATTAAACTTCAATTAAATTATAATAAAAAATTGAATTAAAGAAATTACACAAAAACGAACTTTTAAACAGTTAATTTGATACTAATAGCATTTATTTATTTTTCTTCAAAATTTTATAATATTTTCAACTTTATATTTCATTCAAAAATAATAACATTATATTTTTCTCAAAACCAAATAAAATCGCATTATAACATCGATTGACCCAATATATAAACGAAACATTAAAATCAAAATGTATCTCGCTACATTGCACGAGTATACTTCTAGTATTTATAAAAATATGAGTAAACTAAGATTTTGGTTCATGTGGTTTGATAAAGATTGCAATTTCCGTCCTTGTGGTTTTGAAATTGTAATTTTCATTCATATAGTTTATATTTATCGTTCTTTTCGTGTCTGAGACTAAATATGTTAAAAACCATCCACTAACTTAGGGGTATTTTAGTCTTTTTAATTTATTTTTTATTTTTGGTTTACTAAATACATTTTTTTTTTGGTATTTTAGTCTTTTTGATATAATAAAACTATATATTTTTTGATAAAAAAAATTAAAACATAAAAAAAAACTGTATATTATTTTGTTTATGATAAAACTAGAAGCGTACTCGCGCAATGCAGC
>NC_037529.1:7077336-7082378 GCF_001531365.2 Cynara cardunculus var. scolymus | reverse complement strand
TTAAAATGAGATGTTTATCCTGTATTTGATTGTGTTTATCTGCAGTTAGTTACATGAATTCAGATATGAGATGAAATCGGATAGGGATGAACGGGTTTAAGAKTTTTTAAGAGTTTAAGAGTTTTAAGAGTTTTTAAGAGTTTTAGCCAAATGCTTTATAATATAGTATAGATATTCAAATATTTCTAATACAATTAGTTTTTTTTATTATATTTTTTTGCTCATTAATTTTAATTTCTTATAAGTTCAATTTCTGCCACTAATATTGTAACACCCCAAAAAGGAGATGACATAATTTCCAAATATAAACCGGAATATATGATATATAAGTATAAGCGTACGAGCCTTCCTAACGGTTATGCAAACACTGGCTACACAAACAGCCCCTCTAACTCCTCTAGTGACCCCTAAAACTTTCCCAAAAAAACCAAGGTCACTCCGAACACTAAACAAGCACTAAAAACCAACGTTACAGGAAAATTTTAGGAGGTTCCCGTATCTTTTTAAAACGTAATATTTCTAAAATTTTACGGGTGTTACAAACATCGTTCAAGTACAAGACATTGAGTACCTCTCACATAAAAGTATTTTAATTCATTTTTTCTTTATTCGAGACTAAATGATTATATTCTTCATAGGTACAAACAATTAACTATTTTTAGGCTATTTTTACAAAACAAACGTATGTAATTTTATTAATAGGACGTATAATTGTTTGGTCTCATAAAGCATTCAGTTATACCAAATAAATGTATGTATTATATAAATATGTAACAATAAGTTTATAAAATGTTGTTAGACGTCTTTTAGAACATTTTTAAAATAAAGCGTCCAATTATTTTTTTATACGACATCTTCTATTAAAATACAAATCCAAAAAGACCATCATATAAAAATGTAATTTTTCAAAAAATGTCATATAAAAAACTTATCTCGTAACTTTTTCTTTTATTATATAAATCCGAAAAGACATCATATAATTATGACCAGAAATATGAAAAAATGAATTGTACGAAAAATATTTAATCATTTTGTCATAAAAAATAACAAACTAATATAATTTTTTATGAATTTTTTCTTTTATCGAATATTCATTTTATTAAATAAATAAAAACTAAAATACCAGACACGAAACCAAAAAAAATATTTAAAAAATTAAAAAGAAAAAAAATAAAAAATACTAAAACTACGATATGTTAAATGGATGATTTTTAATAGATTTAGTATTATAAACGAAAACAATAATAAATTACAAATCATATGGACTAAAATTGTAATCTCAAAACTATAAGAAAAAAACGACAATCTTTTACAAACCATGGTAACGCGAAATTTACAATTCCATTTATAAATTATATTTTATAATGTTTAATATAAATAAGTAAATTGTGATGTAACGAATAATTGTAATTGAATTGTTATTAGTAGTTGTGAAATTAACAACATGTAATAGTAATTGGATAGCTATTAATAATTGTAAAATTAATAACATGTAATAGTAATTGAATACTTATTGATAATTTATTAGAGTAATTTTTATAAAAATTAAATAATCCTGAAAAAGACTAAGGGGCTGTTTGACAATCACTGAATGGTTTGGTGCAGAATGATTAACTGGTCAGAATGATTAAGAGGCTATCATGATATAGTGCAAAATGAAATATAATTGTTTGGTAATTGTGTACAATGAAATCAGGGTTATTAATGGTTAAGGGAGATACATGATACAAAATCATTCAGAAGGTTTTAGAATCATTAAGAGGCAGACTTTTTTTTTGCCAAACAAGATTCACCTCTTAACGATTCAGATGTTACCTCTTAATGGAACTATTAAGAGGTAAACAAACAACCCCTAAAAGACTATTGTACCGTTAAGAGATGAATTTTGTTTGATAAAAAAATGTCTATTAATGGTTCTAAAACCTCTAGAAATTATTTTGTATCTTGGACCTCAATTAACCATTCAACAGTCAGCACTTCTGAATAATTACAAAATATTTATATATTATTTTGTACTATATCATAAACATTTCTTAATTATTCTGATCATTTAATCATTCTACAACCGTCAAACAACCCCTAAATTAGATCAAATCAGACTGAACTAAGCAAATACCTAAATAAAAAAGTAAAGGTTATTTATTTTTTGTTTTTGTATTGTAATTAACGACTTTGATCTTGAAAATAATTAAAAGTAATATATTTTTATTAAGATAAAATTGCACCAAAATGAAACCGACTTTCACCTGATTTCTATTTTGTTTGGGGAACCAACTTTCAAAATTGTCATTTAGGAGTCTCTATCAAACTTTTTGTTTATTTAAGGGTCTGATTGACCTGTTAATGCTGATATCATGCAGATCTTTTGCCAACTAAGATATTCCATGTCATATTAATTTTTTAAAACTAATATTCCACGTCGTATTTAAAATTGCAAAATAATTATAGAAAAATAACTAAATTTTTTTTTAAATTATTGTAATAAAATCTATTTTTCATTCCAAATGTCGTTTTTTTTTTAAAATCAGATATCAAATTGGGAGTAAAGAAGTTCATTTTTGAAAAAAAAATCAATTTGATATTTGATTTTTTTTAAAACGAGGTTTGGAATGAAAAATAGATTTTATTACAATAATTTTTGAAAAAAAAAAACGAATTTTAGTTATTTTTCTATAGTTATTTTGCAATTTTAAATATGACGTGGACTATTAGTTTTAAAATAAAAAATTAATATGACATAAAATATTAGTTTTTTTTTAAAATTAATATGACGTGGAATATCTTAGTTGGCAAAAGATCTGAATGATGTCAGCATTAACAGATCAACCATACCCTTAAATAAACAAAAAGTTTGATAGAGACCCCTAAATGACAATTTTAAAATTTGGTTCTCCAAAATAAGAATCAGATGAAAATTGGTTCCCCAAAATAAGAATCAGATGAAAGTTGGTTCCATTTTGATACAATTTTTGTCGATATATAATTAAAATATAAAATTATATTGATATTTAATATTTTATTTTAATTTATTTAATTTTTTTTAAAAAGTATAAAGGCGTTGTTACGAGGGTCAAGCCACCTAAAACAACTCTAGCTGTATTTTCTGTCCTCTTATTACCAACTTGTCCCTGATCCAACCACCCCACCTCCACCGGATATTATCTTCCTTTCATTATCATCATCAAATTATTATTATATTATATAAATATTCTTTTAAATAGTAAAATGTTATGGACTATTTATCAGACGTTTGTTAGGTAAACGTGTACCAATAAGAATCATCATCTTCATTTATCTTATATGGTAACATTCTTGACCATTAAATTAGATTGATGGTAAACATCTTTTGTCTGATATACGTTTACCGGGTTCCGAGTAATATTCTTTTATCTGATTTATCGAGTAAGACTCTTGATTCTTGCTATGCCTTTTACCGGGTAAGATTTCTTGTCATTGCTAAGCTCACTCGGTAAGGTAAGTAACGCCCTAAATCAATATCATTAATTTATTTATATTAGTAACATAAAACAAAAAGGTTAATACAACAGAAGTTAGAGTAGACTATAAATTATATTTTCAGATAGCTAAGAAACACATTAATCCATTATCTATTCGTGAATTTACAACGATAGTTTGTCAATTTACAGATTCTATCAGTTGGTGTCACAAGACAGATTATATAATCAAAAAATAAAGAGGAACATTTTGACTACTGTAGTAGAAGAGACAAAAGAGAGAACGAGATACGTCTATGTCTAATAAATGACAAAAGGCCAATTTAAAATGATGAATGTATAAGTGGATAATTTTTTAAGGTAAACTTGTAATACATTTTTGGTGTTTGGAGGACAACTTTACAAGTTGAGAGATGCATATTTTGCGTAGGCTCAAGATATGTAAACTTGTATACATTTTTGGTATGTGTCTTGAACTTAATAAGCATTTATTGGTAAGAGTCTTTTTTCTCACTTACCGTGTAAAACTCTCAGTTCTTGCTATGCTTCTTATCAGATAAATTTGTCGGTCTTGCATGTTCAATCAATAAGGTAAGTGATATAAGTAAACACTTACCCGGTAAATGTTTAGTAAATGACACCTAAGTAAAAATTTATGTCTTATCAGGTAAAATAAAATAAAACCAATATAACTAAACAAATCATACATCATATATTATTTTATCAATGTTTGTGATTATAATCATTTTATGCTTGATAATCTTGGTTACAAATAATTTCACTATTAAAAGGTAAAAACTATAACTTGATTAACAATCTTGTTAGCAGGCCTCACAGCAATCAAACACTTACGTACACATTATATTCACTATTAAAAGTAAAAACTATAACTTGATTAACATGTTTGACCCCTTTTTTTTTCTTTTGTCTCAAATTGATCGATTTTACATATTGGAATTAAAATCGACACATCTAACCAACAATTGACCCGTGCAAGTTGAAAAGGAAAACCTAGACAAATAATCTAGGCTGTCTATTAAATCTAATACAGAAAAGTTATCTTTTTATAAAAATATTATTAAACAATCAGTGTATATATACACATATATATAGGGGCCTAATCAAATGAGAACTAATTAGTTTGTGTTAATCGTGAGGTCCAATCTCAACCACAAATCAATAGATTAATTAAGAAATTTATAATTTTGGTAATTTTTAATTAAAATTTTAATGCAAGAACATTTTAGGTATTTTCTCTCCTCTCTCCGTCCCCGGCCTCCGGCCACCATCATCCGGTGATACCACAGTGGTATCACAATGCATCTTATATGTGATTGGGTATCACACTGTGGTCGTTTGTGTGGTCGATCGGATATGTAACACAGTGGTATCATAATGCATTTTATATGTGCTTGAGTATCACACTGTGGTGTCACCGGAGGACGGTGGCCGGAAGACGGGGACGGAGAGAGAAGAGAGGATAGAAAATAACTAAAATATCCTTGCATTAAAATTTTAATTAAAAATTACCAAAATTAAAAATTTCCTAATTTATCTATTGATTTGTGGTTGAGATTGGATCTCACG
>NC_037529.1:7063889-7076246 GCF_001531365.2 Cynara cardunculus var. scolymus | reverse complement strand
ATATATATATATATATATATATATATATAAAGAGAGAGAGAGAGAGAGAGAGAGAGAGACTTGGGATCATGTGAGATCAAATGTTTTTTGTGAGACCCGTAAGATCAATTCTCAACCCTTGAATTAGATCTACAATATGATAATCTTAACATTCATAAACGCTATGCGACTTCTCAATAATCATAAAATTGTCACCGTGTAACTTTTGACCATTAGATAATTAACTTATAAAATTGATCAATGAACATAAATTGATTTTACGGGTCTCACGAAAAACCAACATGCTGTGCCGGGTGACCGGAATCCTGGTCTCATGCGAACCCAACCTTTTATATATATATATATATATATATGTGTGTGTGTGTGTGTGTGTTTATCTACTGTTATTTTAAAAAACAACTTCAAAGACTCGGTTTTTCCATCTTTATTTATGGATCATTTTAGTTATCAATATTCTTTTACAAAATAAGTAAAGTACTTGTCTTTAAATGACAAAAGAATAAAAGAAAAGGGGGTTAAATGCAAATAGATAATAGTTGAAGGAATCCAAAGAAAAGAAAATTGCCGCACACACTCCCTGATGGCGCGTGGATATGCCGCTGAGCTTAATCTTTTTCTGCTTTAATTTAAACATAAAGTCAAAACCCCCACCTTTCTGGCTTTCTCTTTCAAGTCAACGTTTGTAACAAAACACCATCTTATTTTAAAAAATAAAATAAATGAAATTCGGTGTTTATATATAATTTATTTTATTAAAAATCTATTATATGTCGTTATAATTTACAATGATAATTTTTACCTGGTAGACGATGTTTAATTACGATTAATAAAAATCCTTTCATCTAAATCCAATAATAAATAGTTCACAATAAAAAAAACATATAATTTTATAAATCTATAAGTATTTTATATTTTAATGAATAAAAAAATAATTTTACCTTTAATTATATAAAAGAAATTTTTTAAGGGAAAATTCTAAAAAAACTCAATACACATTAGTGTTTGAAATGATTAAGTGCTTGAACAATTTTTTGGAACAAATAAGTTCCTGGATATTACAAAACTTATTAAATAACTCATTGGATATTACAAAACCTGTTAAATACATTTTTATGACATATATAACTGATTAATGTGGTAAAATAATGGAAAAGTCTGGGGAAAAAAACCAATAAACTTTTATACCAAATATTTTTAAAAAATAAAAATAAATACTAACATCTATAAAATGAAACAAATATACCAAAAAAATACTTACATTTAAGAAAAGTTTATTGATTAAATTTATTTTAATTAAAAATAAAATATTTTCTGTCAGTGATTTTTCAAATTAAAAAAAATTAAAAATGATTACTAATGAAATTTATTTTAATTAAAAATAAAATATATTTATTGATGATTTTTCAAATAAAAAAATAAAAAATAATATAATTAAATTTACTGACGGGGTTAACGATAAAACTTAACTAAATACATAATTAAAAAAAAGTCGTCGCTAATCCATCGGTGAAATGATATCATCGACAAGATTCAAACACGACTTTTGACACTTATTTAACATGTTATAGCGTCTGACGATTGGCAAGTTAGTTATCAATTAGATCTTAGTAATCGATGCATATATACCAATGAAACACTAACGATAAATTTTAATTAATTATATATTTAGTTAAATTTTATCGTTAATTAGTCAGTAATTTAATCAATTTATATTCAATTTTTTAATTTAAAAAATCACCAATAAAATATATTTTATTTTTAATTAAAATAAATTCCATCAACAATCAATTTTAAATCTTTTTTATTTTAATATTTTTATTTTAAAAATCATATACGAAATATATTTTATTTTTAATTAAAATAAATTAATCAATAATTTTTTAAAATCTGTTTTTATTTGAAAAATCACTGATAAAATATTTTTTATTTTTAATTAAATAAATTTCATCAATAATCTTTTTTAAATGTAAATATTTTTTAGTAAATATAAATACTTTTTGGTATATTTTTTCATTTTATAGATATAAGTACTTTTTTGGTTCAAAAAATGTTTAGAAACTTAATCGTTCAAAATATGAAAGTCGATTGTTTTTTCATATTTTTTTCATTATTTTACAATATTAACAAACTTTATAGGTCATAAGAATGTATCTAACAGAATTTAGAAAGTCCAAGAAATTATTTAACAGATTTTAGAATGTCCAAAGACTTATTTGTTCCAAAAAATTGTCTAAAAACTTAATCATTCCAAACACTAAAGTCCATTACGTTTTTTTTAAACTTTTCCCTTTTTTAACTTATAATTAAGGGTAGAATAAAAAAAGTAACCATTTATTTTTAAAAATTAACCATTATTTTAAAATAATAACATGGACACTTAAGAAGTTGAAATTAAGAATAGTAATATATGCATTGAATCAAACATTAACACAAGTACACAACATAGTAAGTAGGGGCGTGTATGGGCGGATCCGACGGGTTCGGGTGGGAAAATAAAAAACCCGGTCGGATTTTGGATATGGAAATTAAGCCCCATTTTTTGGATTTTCAGATTGCTTCGGGTTCGGGTTGGTCGGGTTGAGGTCGGTCGGGTTTCGGGTTGGGTTCGAATTTAGTTATAATGCAAAAAAATTATATATCCAATCGATTTTGACGATGAATTCAATCGGTTTAGAGGATTGATAAATCGATAGTATGCTCAGAAATTAGGAAAAAAAAACACGACCGACCAAGATTTTTAGAATTTTCAAAAGATAATTAGATAAATAAGTATATATTTCGAGTTTTCAGATAGATCGGATAGCCAAAAATCAAATCCAACCCGAACCCAAATTTTCTCCAAAAAGTTGGTTTTCAGATTTCAATTCGGGTTTTACATAAATACTTTAATTTCGGTTCAGGTTCAGGTTCTGGTTTGGATTTCGGATACTTAGGGTTTTGCATACGGTTGAAATCTTGTACAAAATTAAATAATTTCGCCATTAATTATTTAAGAAACCATGTTAATGATGAAACTTTCATTATTTTCTAGTTTGCCGACATCAACAATTTTGTATTTATTCATTACATAGTTTGATTGATTTGTTCACACATACACGTACCAATTTATATCATTTTTTGTAATTATTATGTAAGTTAAATTCAAGATTAAAACGTTTAACCAATTAATAATCTGAAATAAGATTATTTTTTCCAATATTTATGTATTTATTAATATTCAAATGTTTTATTTATTAAACAAAGTATACCATGACAACTTTAGATTTAATTAAATAATAAAATACGAATTTTGTATTTATATATTTTTGTAATTGTTGAATTCTGTCTTTTGGTTTTAAAAACATCCGCCCTAAAGTCAACCCTCTCTCTTTCTCTCTTCCTTTAACACAGAATTCTTCTCTTCCAACTAAACTCATATCTTATTCTACTTCCATGGAGATCACAAAGTTACTTCCATCCAATTAGTACTTCTTCTTCCTCTATAAGTACCTTACCTTCATCCTCTCCGCCTTTTCTTCACCCGGAATCCAGTCATGGGAAACGGGGTCGGCAAGCTGACCCTATGTTTCACCGGAACCGACATCGTCCACCGCCGGAAAGACGTGGCCGTTTATATCTCTGACCCACTGGATGATCTGGGTCACTCCTTCTGCTATGTTAGGCCTGCTCAATCTCGCATCTCGTCCTCCAAGGTTCATTCGGCTGAAGAAACCACCACTTTCCGGTCAATCTCCGGCGCCTCTGTCTCCGCCAACACTTCCACGCCTCTGTCGACATCTTTCCTCGATGTTTACTCTTACAACACCATCGATAAGGCCTCTGCCTTTGAGAGCTCTACATCTTTTGCATCGATTCCTCTACAACCTTTGCCTAGAAACTCAATCAATTCGGGTCCTTTGCCGTCGGGTCCGTATTCGGGTCCTATTGAACGAGGCTTCCTTTCTGGCCCGATTGAGCGGGGATTTCAATCGGGTCCTCTTTTTTCGGGTCCCCTCGAGAAGGGTAATCACGATCAGTTTCAACGGAGCTACTCCCATGGGGGTTTTGCTTTCAAACGCAGATCGAGAAAACGTCATTTGATTCGGGTTATCCAAAGGGCGATTTCGAGGACGTTTACAACCCGTGGCCAAAACTCGACTGTTGCCCCGATCACTAAGAACGTGGGTCATTTGAAAGATCACAATTGGATTGTCGGGTCTTCGGAGAAAAACAATGAATTGACGATTAGCAGTGTTAATTTGAGCAGCGAAGGTAGTTTTTTTGATGATGATGAGTGTATGAATCAGAACCAGAACCTTCAATGGGCTCAGGGCAAAGCTGGAGAAGATCGGGTACACGTTGTCGTCTCGGAGGAACATGGGTGGGTTTTTGTTGGGATTTATGATGGATTTAATGGTCCTGATGCGCCCGATTATCTATGGTCGAATATGTATGCAGCTGTTCATAAGGAACTCAAAGGATTGTTATGGGATGATCAGATTGATTCATCAAATTCGACTTCTTTGGTGAAATCTTCAGATGTTGTCGAATCTCATTTGGATGATCAACCTTCAAAAAATGGGTTACCAAGTTGTGTTCATCAGCAGGAGAGTTACCCATGTGCAACTGAGGATCTCGAGACAAATTCACGGAACAAGAGGAGCAGGATTAGAAATCGAGGGGCGGCAAAGAAATGGGAGGAGAATCAGAGGAGGTGGAAGTGTGAATTCGACCGGGAGAGATTAGAACTTGATCGAAGATTAAGAGAACAAATGAATCCAAATGGGTCGAATTCCATAAATCATTCGGATGTTTTGAAAGCTCTGTCTCAAGGACTGAAGAAAACAGAGGAGTCTTATTTAGATATTGCAGACCAGATGCTTGTTGAAAATCCTGAACTAGCTTTAATGGGCTCTTGTGTTCTTGTTATGTTAATGAAAGGAGAAGATGTTTACGTGATGAATGTGGGAGATAGCCGCGCTGTTCTAGGTCAGAAATCCGAGCCTGACCTATGGAGACAAGATCTAGAAAAGATTAACGAAGAAACATGGTATGATCTCGAAGTTTTTGATGCTGATATTGCCACCACAAACCCAAGTTTAACTGCTTGCCAGCTTAGCATGGATCATAGTACCTCCATTGATGAGGTAAAACCAAACAACATAACTTCAATTCCAGGTCTTTTAACCTCACAATTCTAGTTTTCATACTCTAAAATTCATCAACTTTTCGCAGGAAGTTGAAAGAATAAAGAATGAACACCCAGATGATGCATGGGCAGTGATGAATGACCGTGTTAAAGGCTCACTAAAGGTCACTCGAGCTTTCGGTGCTGGTTTTCTTAAGCAGGTAAACAAGAAACATCTGTTCAATTTGATCCATTCTTTCTAAAAGCAAATTGGGATTTATTCTTGTTGGTGTTTGGATTAAAGTAGATTCTCATTTGTGTTGGAATCGATGGGAGATTGGATCTTCTTTAGGGAATGATACTTTCATAACTCTTTTAGATTGGAAGAAAGCAAGTTGGCTTTCTATTTCTGGAGTTGTCGGACACCGCATTGACATCTATACTTTTGTGCACAAGTACAAGACTTAATCCGAGAGTGGTTCACTTTTAAGATGACGGCACTTGACTTATCATTGCAAACAAATGATCGAACGTTAGTATGATCATTTGAAAGTTGATGACAACATAAACTAAACATGTTTGTAGCTTTAAGAATATCTGGAACCCCATTAGATTACTCTCAAGAAGAGCCCTCGATGAGAAATGGTCTAAGTCTAGCCGATCTGGGTCTCCAACAGGGCACAGATTATCCCAGAATGCCGAGTCCCTACCGTATTAAACGTTGGCTCCGGTACCATGTGGAACTCCATGTCCTTGAGAAGAAAAGGGATGTTGCAACATATATATTAAGGATAAATGGTTCAAGTTTGGAATCCAGTAATAGCTATATAGTCGTTATATTATGCTTTATAGATAAGGATTCCTCTTTTATGAGTTATAGATTCGGCCGAAATGGTATATAAAGCTCGTAAAAGACTGTTGCGTTACTTTTTTGATTCACATTGTTGGTCTATTGTGGTTTTATGCTCGAGTTTCGTAAAGCACATGATGGGGTTTTGTTAAGAAAAAGATCGTTATCAGAAATCAACTTTAATGCTCCGTACTAAAATCTTCTGTTTCGTTGATTGGTGCAGCCCAAATGGAACAATGCGTTACTAGAGATGTTTAGGATAGATTATGTTGGAACTTCTCCGTACATAAACTGTCTGCCGTACCTACGCCATCACAAATTGGGGACGAGGGACCGATTCTTGATATTATCCTCAGACGGGCTTTATCAATACTTCACCAACGAGGAGGCTGTTTCTGAAGTCGAGCTTTTCATTCAATGGTCGCCCGAAGGTGATCCTGCTCAGCATTTAGTCGAAGAAGTCTTGTTACGTGCAGCCAAGAAAGCAGGTAATAATCTGAGTTTTGAGGAAAAGCTTCAGCTTTACGCCTTTATCTTTCCGTTATAAACAAACCATCATTCTTGCAAAAATGTAAATAAGAAAAGAAAAACATTACATCTTGCAAAATTAACGCGTGTCGACAAATTGTAGTGCTTTTTGATCGTGATCGTTTTCAAACGCTTACGTATCTAAGATTTTGTTGTTTACAGGTATTGATTTTCACGAGTTGTTAGAAATACCACAAGGGGATCGAAGGCGTTACCATGATGATGTTTCGGTCATTGTGATTTCGCTCGAAGGAAGGATATGGAGATCGTGCTTGTAATCGATACACACCAAAAAACATAGAAATCCACAAATAAATGGGGATTCGTTTACGTGAAAATAGGTAGAGATACAGATGCACCAATTTTTCGATATGTTTTTTGGTGATGAGGATTTGTAAAGATGTAAAAAACGTTGCTCCATCTTAATTAAATATGCAACTCTCATATACCAAAAATGCAAATGTTCTAATAAATGTCTATTTGTTACATACAAAACTCATCTTGAGTGATTGGTTTTTTAGTTGTTTTTATTATATATAATATATATATATATAGAGAGAGAGAGAGAGAGAGGGGGGGAAGATCAAATGTTAACCATCATTTTTGTGTTAACTTTGAAAACCCTCTTAACCAATCAAATTTCATTATTCTTATAGGTTTATGTCTTGTTCATTTTACCCTTACAAGGGTATTGTAGTAAATTGGATTCATTTGTAACCCCCAAACAATTAATGGGGAGTTACAAACAATCAAATCCCAAAAAATATGCATTCATATTATTAATTTTTTTTTACTATTGATCTTTCATGTTCATTCTTGTATGAATTTCTAAATCGCATAAGAAACAAGGTAGTAACGATTTTCGGTATTGATCAATTTGAACACAAATGAACCGTGAACATAATTTGAACACAAATGAACAACCGTGAACACAATTGAACACAAATGAACCGTGAACACAATTTGAACAATTTAACAGATGAACACAAATTAACAGATGCTATCTTAATTTTGTGGGACGTCTATGTATGTGAATATATGGGYMAAAAATTGCACATATCGTGTTCATTTGTATTCATATCATGTTCACGGTTCATTTGTGTTCAAATTGTGTTCACGGTTATTCATTTTTGTTTAAATTGTGTTCACAGTTCATTTGTGTTGAAATTGATCAATACCGAAAATTGTTACTACCGTATTTATTATGCGATTTAGGAATTCATACAAGAATGAACATGGAAGATCAATAGTAAAAATGATAATAATAATAATAATAATATGAATGCATATTTTTTGGGATTTGATTGTTTGTAACTCCCCATTAATTGTTTGGGTTACAAATGAATTCAATTTACTAGAATACCCTTGATAAGTATATTTTTTTTCTTCCCAAAATGCCCCTTTCATCATTGTTCACTAGGCATCATTAAAATTCAAACTTTTAAAAATTAATTTTTTTATTGATTATATATATATATATATATGTATATATATATATATATATATATATATATATATAGGGTTGGGTTCACGTGAGACCAACCTGTTTTCATGAGACCCGTGAGACCACATTTTTACATGTAAACTTCACAGCAAAAACACTGTGAAGGTTTAAAAAAAGTCGAACCTTCACAGTAAAAACACTGTGAAGGTTTTAAAAAGTCACCTTCACAACATTTTGTTGTGAAGTTTCAAGTGTAAAATATTGGTCTCACGGGTCTCACAAAAACAGGCTGGTCTCACATGATCCCAAGTCTGTCTATATATATATATTCAAATTGTGACGTTAGTTTGGTCAAACAAACCGTGTTCTTTGACAAGCAAAGTGCCAAAAAGTCAAAGGTTGATTCCCTTAAATTCAAAACCTTGTTTACTTGTTTTCTTTGTGAGAAGAAGTCCAAAAACAAAAATCAAAACTTTTTTGAATCGTAAATTATTTATTGAATTTTTGAAAATTGGTTTTCTATATTTTGTTAATCCAAAAATACTATGTGTAATTGCTAGAAAAGTTTAAAGTGAAAAATATCTGAAATCAATTTTACTGTTTGGTATGTAGGACATTATAAAACTCATTGTTCTATTTTTGGTGCAACAAGGGACATGACAAGAACTCGTCATTCTATGTTTGGTGCGACATGTGACAAAGATAAGATATGACAGCTTGAGAGGGAAAAAAAGTTTTTTTTGTGTTCCACCAAAATAGATGGAACAAGATGGGAAAAGAATGAGATATAAATTAAAATATTAATAATTAAACCTTGTTTGATATATAACCTTAATATAATATTTGTTTTAGCGGTCATCACCGCTAGTCACGACCACCTTCACCACCTGTAACCGTCGTTGGCCACCTCCACCTCCTCCTGCACTACAACAACCTCCATCACCTTTACAACCACCGTCGACCACCGACCACCACCGTCCATCGCCATCTCAATAACCGCCGTCAACCACTGACCACCTCCGTCCATCACCACCTTCACAACTGCCTTCGACCATCAACCACCGTCGTCCATCACCACCTCAACAACCGCCTTCAACCACCGACCACCGTCATCCATCGCAACCTCAACAACCACCGTCATCCATCGCCACCTCAACAACCACCGTCACCACCATTACCACCGCTGGCCACCTTCACATTCTCCTCTACTACACAAACCTCCTCCACCACGTCCACAACCACCATCGGCTATGAATCACCACCATTCATTACCACCACCATGGGTCCACTAACCTCGACCATAACCACCACCACTAGCTATCATCTTCACGTCCTCCATAACTACCGTCGGCCATCGACCACCACCATCCATTTCCATCACCACCGGTACAATCGACTATCACCGCATCTACATCCATCATAACCAACATCACCTTCACCATATCAGCCACAATGTAACACCCTAAAAAAATCTAATTATAAGAACATATATAATATATATATATATACACATATTTATAAGGAAGCTAAGACCCAAACGAGAACTTGACGGAAGCTAAATCTCAAAATAAAATCACCCAACAAAGGGAAAAAGTGTAGCGTTTACAAAACAACGAAAGAGACGATAATTAACAACCTAATAATCTAAACAATTCTATGCCTAGATTAAGAACGGATGTTTCTACCATCTCCAACAAAAAAATACGAAATCAACCATTATTGTAACGCTCGAAACACCAAGTGTTTCAACTACAAAAATGACTCTTACGAACAACAATCTCCTTACCCCTTTGATACTCCGCCGCTAAAGGAACCTGATAAGCAAACCAAAACAAGAAGAGGTGTTAGGCTTACGCCTAGTGAGCTCAAATAGTATAACAAATGCATCTGATAGAAGGGCCTTTAAACAATTTTATATATATATATATATATATATATATAATTGACGTAACTTAAAACAATTTAAGGGGGGGTGGGGTAAGTCCAAAATATAACGTGGTGGGGCCAAAACATCCGAAGATGACGGGGGAGACCCGCTTTCCGTTATTTATGACGGAACACGAAGTAAGTCATAGATCAATGTTATAGAGCATCACTTATAGGTTTAAACCATCGACATCAACCTAAACCAGTCATGTAGTCGATCGTGATCTTAAGCTCATTATCTCGGAAATTACATAATAATCACAATGCCTATTTCCGAGTGGAAGTGAGAAGGTGATTTGGAGATTACATAATAATCGCAATCTCTTTTTCCAACTTACACCATCGTTCTCACGAACGAAATAAAACGACATCCAAGCCTATAATCTCATTACATCCCAGTGATATGCTTAATTACGTTATCTTAAGCATATAAACCTTTATTCCTCACTAAGGTTATGCATAAGCTCTTTAATCACATGAAATGTTCCCCTTTGCTAACAAAGAACTTCAAATGTAGAACATGAGGGTGTTTGAGTCTTATGGCCAACGATATTTTGAAATGAGTAATTTACCAAATGATCGAAACCATTTTCTCCAACCTCATCTTTTCATTATAAACAAGGTCTCTAAGTTCACTCCTTTTTGACCTAAAAGTCTCCATTTCAACCAAACAAGGAATTTCGTAACACTAAGGTATAAAGCAAGTAATGTACATCTTTTCAATTAGTATAAGTTTTCGTGAAAGGAAAAGGTTGAACTCACATTGTAGGATTTAGGAGAAATCCTAAGTCCTGAACTAATTGGTAGACGGAAGGGAACTCAGAAGCAGCAGGATTTCTCTCCTAATTCGTGAGGCAACAGCAACAACAGAAGCCGAAGGAAATGGAGGGTCAGGAGAGGCGAAGAGCAGCACAACAGAGTCTGATGTTTGGTGAAGGGAACGAAGGAACAAGACAGCAGCAATTGCTATTTGAAGATGCACAACAACCTTGCTGTCTGCTGTTTTGCGTAAACACAGCAGCAGGTGTTGTTCGGGCAAAGAGGCGAAGGGACAACTCGACAGGGCTGCTGTTCGGCGATGCAGGCTATGAAACAGCACTACAGACGGCTGTTTTTGGGCGAAACACACGAAGAACAACACAGTCAAGCTGCTGTTCGGCGAAGCAGATGAAGAAGCGTCATGACAGAGTTGCAACCTTGCTGTCAGCTGTTAACAGACCACGACGACACGACAGCGTCCACGGCCTGGCAAGGAACGCGAAGAAACAGCACATCAGAGTTGTTGTCCGCTGTTAGCTGTTCGCAACGACAGGGCAGCGCCTGCTGCTCGAGCAAGAAAACGAAACAAACAACACAGCAGAGAGCCAGAGACTGCTGTTTGCTGTCTAATGGACGGTTGCGTGAGATGGCACGGCGGCCCTGCTGTCAGATGGATCCAAGGTGCGGGAACGGCTGGACAAACAGGCGGACGGAGGTCGGGGTACGGTGCAGACGTGAGTGGACCAGAGGCGCTGTGCAGACTTGGCCGGCGCTAAGAAGGTCACACCGGCGACTACAACCTCCTCCCGAGTGCTTTCTTAACCTGAAGAAGCCACAATCTTTCCCCCTTCTTCCTCAAATAGCCGTTATTGCTGTTTTTCCTCCCCTGCCCCTTCTTTTCTCCTTTTCTTTTCCCAATCTATGAAACAGTAGATAAAGACACAAAAGTAAGAGAAGGAACTTTTTTTTTTTCCAAGTAAAGAAGGTCTAAGGATAAGATAAAAGGCTGTAGCTACCCCCTCTTGACTTTCTTACCCCACTACATCTATCATTATCTTCCCAATGAATATATACATATATATATATATATATGTATATATATTACTAAAGGAAGACCTGATAACAAGAGAAATGTTCTAAGTTTCTAAAAATAATACATACACTCACAAAAGAAACGCATATCTCACCAACGAGATGGAAATCCTGGCGTGAACGGAGTAGAGAGTATGGGAAAAATTTCAGGCGTTACACACACTGACACAAGGACCTCTCCACCACTGTTGACACCACCACCCCTATCCACCATCTTCACATCCTCTACAGTCACAATCGTCCACCAACAACAATGCCTCTACCTCCACAACCCTTGTTGTTCCAATAATCTTCATCATGTCTTTGTTAATTGATAAAGATCTTTCAAAGCGAATAAAACATAATTCTCCTTTGTATTAATCGGGTTTTTCAAAACTATCATCAATTATATCAAAAAATTTATTCAAATTGATACTATTACATATATATATATATATATATATATATATATATGCGTGTGTGTGTGTATTTATGTATATAAAAATTGTGTAAAAAAGCTTATAAATGAAGTTATTTAATTATTTACTTTATTTGTGTTAATTATTACTATATATCTATACTATATTATAAAGCATTTGGCTAAAACTTTTAAAAACTCTTAAAACTCTTAAAAACTCTTAAACCATATTTCATTTCTATCCGATTTCATCT
>NC_037529.1:7025746-7062137 GCF_001531365.2 Cynara cardunculus var. scolymus | reverse complement strand
AAATAGTTAATTTGATACTAATATCGATATATTTTTGTCAATTTTTTATGATATCTTCAAACATATATTTTATTCAAAAATAAAAACATCATCGATTTCTCAAAATCACATAAAGTCATATTATAACATCGAATGAGATAAAAAATAAAATGAAATATTAAAATCACGATGTATCTCGCTGCATTGCGCGAGTACGATTCTAGTATATATATATATATATATATACATATAATCATCAAATAACTTTATGGGGCAACTTGTCTAGTTTTGTCTTGTCTTAGTTGTACCAAATACCGGTCTGACACTTATTCAGTCATGTCCTATCCAATATTGTTCTATTATATCTACATACCAAATGTTACCTTAATCCAAAAAAAAAAAACTATATGTAATCGCTAGGAAAGTTCAAAGGGAAAAATATTTTAAAATCAGTTTTACCGTTCTCAAGCCCTTCACACCTAACGGTGTAGCTCCTGCTTGCCACCGCTCGTTGTTCACTCTCCATCACCGTCGCCACCCACTGCCATCGATCTTCCTAATTTTCAATAATTTTAATGAAGTATCTATATACATATCAAAAAAGTTTATGAACTTAATTATTCAAAATTAAAAAATTTATTGGATTTTTGACATTTCACTTTCTTTTTTTCATTAAAACCTAACATATATTGAGAATCAATCGTTGGAATTATCTACCTGATCCAATTATAATTATAATGTTTCCTACTTTGCAGAAAAGATTCATGTATATATTTTACAGAATCGTGAAATCGGATGAAATTCGATATGATATTTATGAGATCGATGTTATTGATGAGATTGATATTCAATCATTCAACACCAAATAAAGCTTTCAGACCAACCAAATCGTCCAAATAATTTGAGTATTTTTATTGTAAAGATAAAAGACATGTTTGAGTTTATCATGTTTTATACAAGTTATATTGAATTTGTATAAATAAAAGTGTTATCCAATTTAAACGTGTCTATTTGTGTTGAATTTGATTTTTTTTGCCTTTTAGCTAATATTGCGGACCTAGCTAATATTGTAAAAGTAATGACATTTGGGTAAACTCGGAAGAGAAATGACTAGGAGATAAATTTGAGCGTGGGAGATGGTCATTTGCGTCAATTTCCCTATTTACTTTTTACCACATGTTTGTTCACGTTTGGTTCTTGCACAAGCTATTAAGGTTGTGTTTGGTATATTGGACAAGAAGAAACTCATTGTTCCACGTTTATCGTGACATCAGTGGCGGTCCTAGAAACTTATGGGAATGGGGGACTTGGGGTATAAAATATCGAAACTGAATAAACTCACCCAAACCAAAACAGTTTCGGATTATTCGGTTTGCAGGTTAAACGGCTCAGTTAACCAAATAAGGTAAATTTTGATTTTGATTATTTTTTTGCCATATCAGTTAACCAAATAGCAAAGTATACTATTTTTTATTTTATATAATTTTCTTCTATAGATTAATTGTTTGAACATGTATAAAACTAAAAGAACAAGAAATTGTGATATATTTAACAAAATCATCAACCAACTTTATCATTGTAACATGATTGCAAAAACTAGCGGTAACAATATACAAGGAGAATGCTTGTTAAACAAGAGAGTGAGGGGGTTCCCTTAAAACGGACTAGGCCACCGGGCCTGTTGAAAATAACTGCGGGGAACTAAGCACATAAGTTGAGCTAACATCAGTGGAGCTCGTTTAACTTAATGAGTTGAGCTAACATCAATCATTTGGTAGGCTTGTCTCTAAATTATTATATTCGAGTCAAACCGAGCCATCCCAACATACACTTCTAACATGGTGATATGTCAAATCAAAATATAAAACAAAAAGTCGTTGCTACTACCTCGAACAATGAAAAAACATTCGAGTTTCGGCATTATTTTGAAAAAATTAAAATTATACCCGAACCCAACTAACCTCCACCGGGACAAATCCAAATTCTGATTGGATTTTTGGTTTGCCGACTCAGACCCGCCCGGCACAACCCAACTCACTAATATTCATATTACTACCCTAGTTCATCTCAGCGTGATCATGTTCAACGACTGAAGAATAAAAAAAGTATTGCATTTTTGGATATAAAAGGAAGCAAATTAATGTCTACAAGAAAGATTGAAAAGTTGGAAGTTTAGGTAGAGGCCGCGCGAACGCAGGCCTCCACTATCACAAATTATGACGTAGGCTCGACCACTTGGGTCGACCTTAGGCGGGCACCCCTCCAAAGTGCAATGGAGGTCACCAACCTAGACCATAGGCCTTTTTGATCACCCATTGATCTCATCCAGGTAAGTATGTAAAAAATTTGACCACACCCTTCTTAAATAACCTTTGCTCTGACTTCATATCTCATTATGACACCAATGTGGGATGAAATAGAGAGCTAATACACCCTAATAAGATACCTAGAAAGTAAACAAACCTAAAGCTTAACTTATAGGCCGTTTATCAAACATTTAGCAAGTCATATTATCTTATCAGATGAATATGGTAAGGACCAAAAATCTTATCCGGTAAAAACGAGACAAGGACCAAGAGTCTTACCCCGTAAGTGAGGATGAAGACTCTTACCATGGTTAACGCTTACGGGGTAAATAGTTGCATACAATGCCGTTTTTGTTGACTAAAATCTTATCTGATAAGTAAGTGACAATGTTGAATTTTATTGGAGACAATTTGAATTAGTGGGATCTTTCATTCACTTCTTTTTTCCAATCTACCTAAAAAGAGCAGTAAGAGTAACCGTTTAGGTTGGCTACGACGTTTAGGTAAGTCCCATACACCCTTCTTAAATATTTGACAATAGAAAAGAAAACATTCACGAGAACGTAAATAAAATGACGGTTAGGCATGTTAACTAATCAATAGAAAAAAACGAGTTTTGCATACGCGATTGGTCTATAAAACCCACCACTGCTTGATACCATCCAGGCATCCACTGTAATTCCCAGGCATGTTTAATGAATCTAAGTATTTAACGAGCTAACTAAGCTTGAGCTTCGTAATTCTGAAGCATAGGTCGAACTCGAACACATAATAAAGCTCATTTAACTTAATGAGTTGAGCTTAATAACATCAATCATTTGATAGGCTCGTCTCAAAATTATTATATTCGAGTCAAACCGAGCCATCGCAACATACACTTCTAACATAGTGATATGTTAATAAGTCAAATCATAATATAAAACAAAAACTCGTTGCTACTACCTCAAACAATGAAAAAATATATGAGTTTAAGCATTATTTTGGCAAAATTAATCGAGCTGGAGTCTGATATTTAAGGTGTGCAAAAGCCGAATGATTTGAAATTTGAACACGACCATGACCAAAAATAAGATGTTGTCTAGAAAAACCGAATGCCCTGAAATCCGAAGATCCGAAACCCTACTTTTGGGTTTGGATTGTGTTTGATTTTTGGCCATACGATCCTTCCAAAAAAACCCGAAATATATATACATCTATATATATATATATTTATCTAATTATCTTTTAAAAATCAAATATCTTAGTCAATCGTATTCTTTTCTACTTTCAAAACCTAGTATCAATTTCATCAATTCTCTCAAATGTACATTATAACTATATCCGAACCTGACTGACCTCAATCGAGACCAATCTGGATTCTGATTGGATTTTTGGTTTGGCCACTCAAACCCATCCGGCACAACCCAACTCACTAATATTCATATCACTAATCTAGTTCATTTCAGTTTGTGATCATATTTAATCTCAATAATATTTGTATACAATTGTTTAGGTGGTGTTTGGGATTGCTTATTTGAAACAACTTATGCTTTTTTACAAAAGTCTTTATCAACTTATTATAAGTTATAATAGTTTAACTTCTTCAAAAACTCCTTATTACCGGTTCGGCACCGGTATAAGCTGTTTATTCAAACACTATAAATTGTTTATTAACGGTGTCACACCTCTATAAGTTGTTTTTATAAGCAATCCCAGAAACCCCTTAATAGATAAAAAAGAGACGACGGAAGAACAAAAAAAGTAGGGAATTTTTATATACAAAATGAAGCAAATTATTGTATACAAGAAAGATTGAAGACTTAGAAATTAGGTAGAAGCTGCGCGAACGCATGCCTCCACTGTCACAAATTATGACGTAGGCTCGACCACTTGGGCCGACCTTAGGCAGGCACCCCTCCAAAGTGCAATGGAGGTCACCAACTTAGACCATAGGCCTTTTTGATCACCCATTGATCCCGTCCAGGTAAGTATGTGAAAAGTCTGACCACACCCTTCTTAAATGACCTCTGCTCTGACTTTGTATCTCATTCTGACACCAATGTGGGATGAAATGGAGAGCTTATACACCCTAACGAATATACCTATAAAGTAAGTAAACTTAAGGGTTAACGTATTAGTGGATTTTAATTCTCACCATTTCTTAAATTATTGGACTCAATTTGATTTAGTGACATCTTTTATTCACGTCTTTTTCCAATCAAGCTAAGAAGAGCAGTAAGAGTAACCGTTCAGGTTGTCTACGACGTCTACCAAACGTCGACATGAAGCGGGATTTCACAGCAATTAAAGAAAGTACGGAACCAGGGCCAGAGCATGCGATCGTAGCTAGTTTGATCTATCGAAATAAAGTAAGTTCATCATCGAGTAAAAAAGTAGTTTTTTATTGGGCGAGTTTTGGTTAGTCGGTGATCACAACTATGAACGAAAAAGACTGTATGATGAAAAACGTTCATTAAAAATCTTAAAAACTACAAATTGCAGGAGGTATTCACAAAAAGGAAAACCTCTCCAAAAATAAGCGTATGCCACTTTATACAACGAACACACGGTATTCTTTAGTAAAAGGCGAAAGAATAGTTCGCTTTGTATTCATTGCATGGCTGCGTGATCATAAAACCTTGTTGAGGACCTTGTTTATGCATCTGCTTCTACCTCCAGATTTACATTCATATTGCGATGTGGGAAAGTGCAGGTCCACAATAAATCAGTGCTATTTGAAGAGTTCAAAAAGATGCTTCAAATTTCTAGTTTTTAGGATCATTTTCATCTTCTGCACACTCATAAACCAATTAAACAAGTGGTAGTTTCATTTTCCTAGCAAATGATAGGTCAAGATCATGTTGTGATCATGAGATAGTTGATATTTCACTGCATTTGTTTGTTTTAACTAGTGGTGTACCCGCGCGATGCAACGTGGGTGAATCACAATTAGGAGCAAAGCCACCTTCATCACCAATGTTGGTGGCATCCTGACCATATTTCTTTTTAATAACAGACTGCAAGATAAAAGTATTGTTAATGCAAAGCCTACAACGATGCCATGGTATGGTGAAAAGCGTAGAAGGTGACACCTTCAAGTTATGATATACTTCCAACACCCATCTTCATGGCTTCCTTGAAAGAAGAAGCTCCAACAGGAAGAATCATAAACTCCTGCATCGCAAGCTTGTTACCTGCATGCGAACCTCCATTTACCTGCATGGTCCCCAAAACTGACTCTTAACCATTTTCATTTTTGGATTTCTAAATTTTTACCTTTTTGCTATGATTTCAAGCTAAAATTACATGTATAAATATTCTCATTGTGTTTCAACTACTGAAATCTGCAAAATCGATGTTCTGGAATACTCAATCTTCCGTTTCTCTCGGTTTTTGGAGTTCTCTCGGTTGTTGGGATTCTCATACTTGAGGAATTGAGACATCTGAGTAGCTGCTAAATGAGCATGGATTTTACATCCAAAGAAAATTATCTTCTCCAAACTCTCAAGAATCAATGACTGTATTTCTAAACATTTGTTCTGACCTCCGCCATGCCTTCAAAATTGTAATTGAAATTTCAATATTTGATTTTATATTTACAAATGCTTCATAATAATCTCCCTAGTAAATATGACATAAAAAGGTTATAAAAATAACATATTAATCCAAAATAGTGTGAAACAAAATTATGTTTTTGTTTAATGTAAGAATGCTTACCATGATGAACACGATCAAATATTGGTCAACGATGGTGACAAATGATATTTAAAATTGAGAGTATATTAAGGTTTGATATAGAATGTGAAAAAATCGTAAGGTAGTGTTTGGTACGCAGACTGGACGGGACGGGACAGGACTAATTGTCTGTCCCATGTTTGGTACAATTAGGACAGGACAGGACAAAACTGTTAAAACGACCATATTATCCTTAAATGTAGTTCAATGTTATTTTGTATCATATCATGATTGTAAAATGACAACAAAAGAGAAATCGATGCCAACAAAAGAGAAATCGATGCCAGGAAAAGAGAAATCGATGCCAGGAAAAGAGAAATCGATACAGCAAAAGAGAAATCAATACAGCAAAATCAATGCAAATGAAATCGATACAACAAAAAAAATCGACGCAAATGAAATTCATACCGATATGGAAGAAGCCGGTGGAAGGAGGCGGTGGCGCCGGTGGAAGGAGACGGCGTGGAAGGAGGYGGGTGGAAGGAGACGGGTGGAAGGAGGCGATGTGGTAGTGGAACTGGTGTGGGTGTGAAAGAGACGAGGGCAAAGGAGGGTAGGTTTTCTATTGGGTTTAAGGGTAAGGTAGTAAATTTACATTTAGTCCCATGTTGTTCCACCTTTTTTGGTGGAACAAAATTATCAACTTTTGTCTCATCAAATTTAAAAATAGTCTCACATTGTCCCATGTAATTTTTGTCCATGACATGCCAAACATGAGACTTTTTTTTTTTGTCCCGTCCAGTCCAGTCTGCATACCAAACGCACCCTAATAAAGTGAAGATAAAGTGATGGTTTGTGCTGTGATAGTAGAAATTCGGTTTGTATATAGTGGGATGTGAGGAGTAAAAAAACAAAATAAGATAGATGTTGTATTGAAGATTCAATCTCTCGATAAGGAGGTCACATGGGCATCTTACGCACCGCACATCGGCTGGTGTGTGAGGATCAGTCGCTAACGCTGGTCAAGGTCACATCACATCACATCACATCACATCGTTATAGATTTCACTTTTTTTTTTTTTTTTTGTTATTTTGCCCCTTTACGTACCGATTAACGCATAATGCTAGTTGGGGGTATTTTTTGTAAAAAAAAAAATTAAAGGTTATTTTTGTAATTTTGATTCATAGAAATTTCATTTTACTCAAGAAACCCTGCATATGACCCTCCAAGACTCCTTTTTGGTTGTTAATACAATCGTCAATCACATTATTTGGGGAAAGAAAGCAGAATCTTTATTCCTTTTTACCATGTACAAATGTGTTTAAGCTCACTGCCTCCTTTAAACATTATATATATACACATATATATATATATATATATATATATATGTATGTTCGATAATGGTACAAGTGATAAGGCGCAAAGTACAACCATACAGAGTACATGCTCAAGGATTGCACAGCCAGTCTTGAACCGCAATCCGAAGTGAATGATTTGGAGTAAGATTCAAGTGGCTAAGCCTTAAGTTTGTCATCGGAGACGTTTCACGCCCGTTTTTCAACCATCCACGCAACGCGTCACCTTCGTACGTGAATCCATCTGCCGCCAACTGAGGATCGTGCATGATTTCCTGCATAAATAAATAAAAAACTAAACGTTAATCCTTCGTACCAAGTCTATATATGAAAGCTGAAACCTTTAAGGGAAAAAGGCTCACCTTTAGAATGGGACACAGGAAAAAAGATGGCACTCGCCGCTCTTCTAAAAGAGCCAGCTGCTCCAGTTCTTTAACCAAAATCGGGGAGACCACAGGCCGGTCTCTAGCGTACGATTCACAGCATCGTAAACCCAAATCAGCCAACCGCTTGGCTACAAAGCTAGGCCATTCGCCAGCCAACGCATCCAAGATTGAGCCTAAATTACAACACGAAACCGCCTTCTTCACTTCATTGACTAACCCAGCTGACCGACTTCCTGTGAGTAGCCACAAGATGATCATCCCAAAAGAATAAATATCAGACTTTGCTGTCAAAGTTCCAGTTTGAAGAAACTCCGGATCAGTAAACAACAAGGGTCCATTTGGTTCTGCATATTGGCGAAAACTACGACAGCGGAGTGTTTCCTCGTTGACCAATGTCGAGAATCTGAAATTGCATAGTTTAATGGAGAGTTCGGAATCAAGAACGATATTCTCGGGCTTTAAATCGCCGTGTAGAATCTTTTTGGGTCGGGAAGTGTGTAAGAACAAAAGGGCATTCGCAATTTCGGAAATGATTCGAGTGCGGGTTTTCCAGTACATGGAATACGATTTGCTTTTATTAGAAACATGACTCTCAAGGCTCCTGGGCATGTACTCGTAAACAAGGGCATAGGCTTCAGGACATATGCCGATCAAACTCAAGATATGCTTATGCTGCAGCTTCCCAACAACTTGCACCTGCATAAACCAAACAAACCCGCTAAATCTCATGCAGGCAAGTAGGATCTAGGGGTATAATGCACGCAGACCTTTTTTAAAGTAACCTACTGAAACATTTAGATATTTTGGCGTCCTATAAAGCCGAATTTTTAAATATATAATATTTATATACAGCAAATGAACTCACACACCCTCCTCACATTTGGTGAAAATTGAACCCTTGACCTTCGGGGAGGCTTCGCTCTACGAGTAACCAGGACACCGCTAGGCCAAAAGGCTTCTGGTACTATAAAGCCAATTTTGTTGTATTGTTGTTTCCATGAAGACCGTGGCTTGTAAAACAAAAAGATTAAGGAAACAAGAGTGCAAGTTATAGGTATAAGAGATATTAACCTCCTGTTGAAATTCCGATTGTGCTTGCAAGTTATTCGGATGTAGCATCTTTATCATGACTGTTCTATTCGACATTTCGCCTTTATAGATGGAACACCCATATCTTCCACATCCAATCTTGAAGCTCTCGGAGAAATTAAAAGTTGCATTTTCCAAATCCAACAACGAAAACTCCATTAATCTTCCAGTTGTTGATGTAGCTTCAGTGTATCCATCCGTAGAAGATGCACCTCCGGCTTGCCCACGAATTTTCCACCTGTCGAGCCACTTTGCTGCCTCAAATCTTTGTCTTTGAACTGTTTGTTTTTCGATCTTTAGAGTTGCGATAGACGCTTGGATGAGTTTCAATTCTTCGGCGGATTCTTCTCGGTTACGGTTTGCTTCTTGTACTTGATTCTCTAAGATTGCTATGTTTCTCATCGCGTTACGCAGTTCTTTTGATGCTATTTCTCTTTGTTCCAACAGTTGCTCAAGCTCTCGTCTTGCAGCATTCAGCTCATCCTCGGCTATTTTTCTTTGTTCAACTTCTTGAGCATGAGCAGACTCATAAGCCTTCACCTAGAGAAGTCAAACAGGAGGTTAAAAAGGTCACAAGACAATCTTTAACTTTGAGGTCAAATCCATAACATCTCAAATTCAAATGTTGGTTGTTAGTTGATAAGTTACCCATGTTTGGTAAAAACTACATCATAAACAAGATGACAATAGAAAAATGACCTAAAAAGATATGTTTGAAAAATTAAACGGAAAAAGATAGGGGTATAACTGGAAAAAAGTGGAAGAAAACTCTTGGAGCTTATTGAAACGTTACTTGAAGTAGCTTTTCAAAAAGATGGCTTACGAGTAAAGAAACTGTATAGAGTTCTACCTCAAACTCAAACGGTATGAGTAATGGCGATGCCAAAGCTGTATTTGAAATAGAATTCTACCTTGTTATAGGCTTCACTAGCTTGTGCTTCTAATCTTTTCCTCTTTAGAAGCTCTTGAAATGCTTCATTTCTGGATGCTTCGGCTTCAATGTTGACTTCTTCAAGTTTCTTGTATAAGCTTTCTTCTTCAAATCTCAAATCAAGTTCAGTAGATGATGAATATCCAGAATCTGAAGAAGTGTTTGATGGTAAACGGTATGAACAGTCTCCTTCACCTTGTTTACTCATCACGCTCGTATTTCCGGAAATGAAACCTACAGTTGAGGTGGAGCGACGGTAAACTTCTTGCAACTCCCTTTCAGTACTGCTGGGGTAACGTAAAGATTGAGATCTTAAAGTGTTGGACTGATCTGAAGTGTCGGAATCTTGATGGATTGATGGTGGCAGAGCATCATAGACGTCGGTGGGTTCTTTGGTGTAAAGAAGTTGACCTTTGTTGACGAACCAAACTTGACAGAATGGAGGGGCATTTTTGGCGACAAAACTTGATTTGTTCGAGTTTTTCTTCACCTTCATCCAACTGTATACGAGTGTTAAGATTATGACTCTTCCTAATTATCCAATGAACTGAAGCAGACAAGAAAACTGTAGTCTCTATCTGGCTTTAACTTGTCATTTGGCGACCGTTTTCAATTAAATTTGGCCCAGATTTATTCATAGTCCGGTCTAAATCCCAAATCAGGCTTCATATTCACCAGAAAGCATCCAATTTGAGCAAAGGTTAAATCTTTTCTAGGAGTAAAAAATGAGGTAATCAAGACCGCATTCGTAAACAGAAAGACTAGAATACAAGAATCTGACTACTCTTTTTATCGAAAATTAATTTCTTTATATTCCAAGAAAAAGAATATTCATGTGTGAAGGGTGAAGCTACTGCTAAATTTTCCCATAAGCATTAGTTTCAATCGAAGTGGATGAATACCCTATGAGATGGAAAACATGTCGGTGAATGTGAATCATTATAACGAATCCATACAAGAGAAGCAAAAAAAGACTTACTTCTCCGATGCAGCTCCCATAACAAGCTTTCGTACACCAAATTCATTAACTAAATCCACAATTCCTTTACGAACTTGGTCATTTTCAGTAGTCACAACGCATGCCTTAACCTGCACATAGAAGTTTCATAATGATAAACCAAACAAAAAGCTTCTTCAACGATAATAATACCAAAATCTAAGATGTACAACAGACAGTTGACTTCCAAGAAGTCAAAAAACGAAATATCGCCTGTGTTTCCTGAGGCACTCCATAACAAAATGAAGAACGTAAAGACCTTTTTCACTATCAAGGAGCAAGTACCTAAACAGAACCAGCAGGTTACGGGCTAACCAAAAGGGTATGTAGGACTTGATCTCTCAAAGATGTGTGAACTATGGCTTCACAAATGCTGTATAAGTATCTACAACTACGGATATTGTTAAAGGAAAAAACACCTTTGATCGGGCGCAAAGACTCGTGTAATCAAGTAGAAGCTTCTCCATCTCCTCCCTCTCCTCTCTTCTATATGCACATACAACATCAGAGTTCGCTTGAGCTGCCGGTAGTTTTCCCACTGCATTACAAAACCATATATGCCAATCATCAACTTCTCATTGGCAGTAATCAAATTTGTGCCAGAAGTTTATAGAAAGATAAGAGTGACTAGCATTTTGGATCATTGCAAAAATGCAAGAGCGCACTTGATTTTGAGAAAAATAAAGAAAAAGCACATTAGACCATCTCTAAAATTTCTCCAAAATGAAAAAAAAATACATTCAACTTCAACAGTTTCTCCATTTTGGGATTACAACATTGATTGTATGTATTATTAAAATACTCCAAATATTATTTCTCTCTCCTAAATATTTAATTTCAAGGACTCTTATTGGTGGGAATATAATTAAAATAAATATTTCTCTCTATGGTAATCATTTTCGGGGAGTTCTCTAAGTTTGGAGAATTCAAACACTATCCGTTTTGGATTAAGGTTTTGGAGAATATGTCGGAGCAAAAACTTGCCCAAAATCTCCATTTTAGACGACCTGTTGGAGACGTCAACTATAGCGTTATTTAGTATTTTCTGCCAACTAGTGTTCGTTTTTGTACCTTTATAGCATTTTTTAAGTAAGTTGATTATTTAAAGATGACATATTAGGTATGATAACTAAAAACTCTTAACTAATCTTTCAGATTATGTCACTAACAACTGATTATGATTGGTCAAACATGATATAAAGGGTTAAAAGATTTCTTGATTGGAAAAAAAATGTTTCTTTTATAAAAGTTATTTGGTGGGTTAGTTGATCTTAATCCTGTTTAGAATATGAGGTATATCTTCCTTAATCAAAAAGGCATTACCTTCACATGATCTCAAAGTCAAAGGGCAATGAAATCATATCAAATTTGAGTTTGGAAAGTAGTAGATTTAACCTAAATATCAAATTATTGCTCTCCATTTACCTATGCATTTGTTGCTTGAGGTGGGATACTGGGATTTATCATGTAAGCATGATTAAAGTTCTCTAGAACCAAACAAACTAATCAAGATTTGAACATATTCAACTGCAGAAAACCACCCAGAAATTGAAATCCGAATGAGCCAGTTATGGGCATAAATCATGATCACTCTTCAAAATCAAAACTAGTATCGAAATTCAAATGAAATTAGCATTTAGATGAGAGGGATTAACTCACAAAGTGTTGGAATCAAGGGAGAAGGTTGATGAACATGGAGTATGCAGATCTCTTGGCCTCTAAACCTCCTGAAAGTCCAGTGGAACAAAGACACAGCCTTTTCCAACGACTTCCCAACAGCCACATAGACCTTATCAGTACCAACGGTATCCGGCACCGGAAGACTATTGCGGTCAAACCCATCTCGGAAAATCGCCGGAGGAGAAAACCCAGAATAGCCGTCGGTGACCATGACGAGAGGAGGATGAAATGGTTTCATAAGCTCCATCAATTGCTAAAACAAACTTGGACCCGTCAGAACTCAGATCTTTCTTGGTAAGTAGGTTGATCTTTTTTATCCTAAAATGGCGGAATATCCTACCATTAATGTGGGATTTGAAGGAATGATTTCAAATCGTTTCTAGGAAAAAAAGTATGATTGACTTTGAGTTAGACTCGATTGTGATGCATGTGAGATTAATTAGTGGTTTAGGTAGATTGGAGTGGATTTATTTGAATAAAATAATTGAGACGAAAAATATACGAATAATGACAAACTGGGTGTTTGTTGTTGACGGATGACGGATGAATTCCGCTTTCCCGCGGCGTTCGGTAAACCCAGAGGACAAAGAATTTGAGTCCCACCTTCACTTTTTCACCTAAACTTTGAAGTTATATATAATATATTCATCTTCAACAAACAAAAAGACCGAATGAAACCCTAAATTCTTCCCCAAAATGAATAAATAAATAAAAAGATGATAAATTCACCCTCAAGATTCGATAAAACGGGTCCCCAGGGGAAGCCGGGAAGGTGTTGTCGGTTCTGGAGTAGGTGAAGCAATCTTGTAGCAGTCTGTATCATCAGCATCTTGATGTGTTTAGCTACTACTGTAGAGTGTAGAGGGTAATGCTGTATTCACTAATCACTAACCCATATATTAAAATTTGGTTAATTTATATATTAATATTGATATTTATGTATGTAAGCAGGAAATTAGTCGGTAAAGGTAATGGTCTGCAAAACCTCAATGATCAGAAATCGAATTCGGACCTCAACCAAAAATAAGATGTTTATGTAAAACTTGAATGCTTGAAAATATGAAAATCCGAAACTCGACTTTTGGGGGATGTGTGGGTTCGGGTTGGATTTGATTTTTGCCCCACCCGACTCGTCTAAAAACTGGAAATACACACACACATATGGGAAGAATCGTGTGAGAAAAAGATTTAAGGTAAGAAAGATCTAAACTTTGATTACATTTAATCTCAAACTCATTAATAAATCACGCTTGATATGAGAATTGATCGGTGCATCTCATTCTAATGTGCATCCGATTGTGTAAATCCCTTCTTACGCTTCTCACTATATATATATAGAGAGAGAGAGAGAGAAAAAGAGAAGTGAATTATTATGCAACCTTTTACATTTGTACAACCAATACAATTCAATCTCAACCGTCTATTTAATTTGATGAATATGTAATTTCATAAAAGTTTTTATTGTTTTCGAATATAAATTATTGATCATAATTAATTAACTCTAGTTATCTTTCATAAATATTCAAATCTATATTATATTATAAAACATTTGACAAAAACTCTTAAAAACAATTTTTTATTCATAAAGTACTGCTTATTGATGTATATTACTTAAAATTCAAGATTACAAGTTGATTGTACGTAAGTACAACTTATTAAAGCTTTATGTTTGAATTCGTATAACTAACTACATATAAACATAATCAAATACATAATAAACATAATTTTAAATGTAAAAAATCTAAAATATAATTAAGATAATCATTGAGTTCTAACATAATACTTAATTATTATCTTAAAAAATTATTTTATTAAACCAAAAATAAATTAGTTTGTTTTTAAAATTTAATTAAATTATAATAAAAAAATTGAATTAAAAAATTACACAAAAAAAAAACTTTTAAATAGATAATTTGATATTAATATCCCTTATTTTTATCAAAATTTTATGTTATCTTTAAATTTATATTTTGTTCAAAAAAAAATATGTTTCTCAAAACCACAAAAATCGCATTATAACATTGATAGACTCAAAATATAAAACAAAACATTAAAATCAAGATATATCTCGTTGCATTGCGCGAGTATTTTTCTAGTCATAATAAATGAACTCTCATCATTTCCATAAATATCTCAATTAATTTGGTTGCATTGGTTGTACAAATGAACATGTTTGCATTTGAAATATACCATATATATTTGTAAAAACCGTACAAACCACCCACGTACGTCGATTTCATTGTTTAATCTTATGAATTTTTTTCATTAAATTGTTTAATCTTGTGAAATTGTTTCATATAATACTTTTTTTGATGAATTTGTTTTATATATKGTTATGAAATTGTTTCATATAATATTTAATAAAATTTTAATGAAACTCTTTCATGTATTTCTCTAAAATTAAAATAATAATGATGATAATATACATGATTAACACACTCTACAATAAAAATGATTAATCAACCTCTCATAATTACAAAAAAATGAACAAAATGAAAAATTATGATTGGTTGAATGAGGTTTTCACAGTTTTTACAAATTGAGTGGTTTTTATTTGAACGTTCCCCTATATATATATATATATATATATATATAGGGGAAGATCAAATGTTAACCAACAATTTTGTGTTAACTTTTAAAACCATGGCAACCAATCAAATTCCATTATTCTTGTAGGTTTATGTCATGTTTACATTTTAATTACAATGGTATTTCAGTAAATTGATTTGATATGTAACTCACAAACAATTAATGGGGAGTTACAAATCATCAAATCCCAAAAAAAATGCATTTATAATATTAATATTTTTATTTTTTTAATCATGATCTTCAATGTTCATTGTTTTATCAGTTTTTAATTCACATAGAAAACACGGTAGTAAAAATTTTCGGTATCGATCAAGCTAATATGGATAAACGCAATGAAAAATAAATTGACAATAGTGAGAAGATTAAAATGGTTTATGATGACAATCGGAGTTTGAGGTATGGAATTGAAGAAATTAACCAAAGCGAATGTCTTGGTAATAGATATTTATTTTTTTAGATTCGTTTTAATCGAAATTATGTTCATTACGATGTGTTGTGTTTTTTTATAATTCATCTTGTATTGATAGTTTTTTTCTTTAATTATTAAAATACATACCTAATTTACATGTTCAAATGAAAGTACATGTACGACCCATTTTCATATTGTCATATTACCGACTTTTATTAATCATGAACCATTGTGTTCATGTTACTTCTATCATATGAACACAAGTGTTATTTTTAACTTTGATACCAAATCTTTATATTTGTGTAAGTGTTTGCACCCGGTGTTCATAGCGTTGGGGTTATGTGTTCATATAAGATCAGAAACATATATGAACAAGGGGTGAACCTTAAATGGTATGGATGCAATGCATGTATAAAACTCCAATTGACAAATGATCGCTCCTGAATGTGTTTATAATGAAGGAACTATTGTTCACAAGCTTTTTTCATATCGTGTTCATACTTGTTTTTTTATTTATTTTCTTTCGTATAGTAGTTATTCTTATTATGTTCATATTGTGTTCATAAATACTATGCAATTCAAGTTCATATATATGTCAAATTTTTGTTCGTATTTGACACAATGGTTCATATATATAGTTATGTTCATATGGTTCTTACATTAACAAAAATAAATTAACAATAATCATAGAATTTTTTATTTTGTAACTCCCAATTAATTAATGATATGAGAGTTACATAAATTTTTTTACCTAAATACCCTTTTCAACTTTGTTTACTTATCTTTATGAAATTTTAAATTTAAAAAAATAAGTTTTTATCATGATTAATCACAACCGTTTATTGAAAGATTGAATGACCAAGATCGGTTAACAAAGTTAACACAAAAACTTTGGTTAACATTTGAACCCGACCCTATATATATATATATATATATATATATATATATATATATATATATGGTGAGAACCATAATAAGGGATCACCGCCATTGGATGCATATTAGGATGAGATGCACTTAGATGCAACAAATCAATCTCAGTATCAAATGAAATCCATGGGTGGGTTTGAGATTAAAGATGATCAAGGATCCAGATCTCTTCTCACACTACTCACTTTAACCCTCTTTCTCACACAATCTTTCACTTTTTTAATATTACATAAATATAAATTTATCTTCTGAAAATTCTAAATCTTAACCAGTCGAACTCTTTTCTCATAAATACATTAAATGGTGCCACAATATGTTTGTAATTTCTAAACCTATTACCGATTTCGTCAATCCTCTTAATCGATTGAATGCATCCTTAAAATCGATTGAATATATTTTTTGCATTATAAGTATGCCCGAACTTTACATACCTAGACCCGAAACCCGACCAATCTAAAACCAAAGCAATCTGCAATCTGAAACCCAAAATTCGGGGCTTGGTTCCCATATCCGAAATCTGATCAAATTTTTGGTTTGTCAACTCGAACTTTCCCCGACCTGCCTGATGCACACCCCTAGTTAAGGGTGCATTTAGCCTACAAAAACAATATTGTAAATGCTAGGGGTGTCAATTTTGTACCCAGACAAACCAACCAATTTCTGTACCAACAAAACCAATTTAGTTGGTGCCGATCTAATTGATTGGTTATACCGGACCAACTATCTAATTTTGGTTGGTATATGGTATTAAAAGTCTTGTACCACGATAATAATGTACCGCACCAAATTTTTTTAACTACTTATCTATTAATGTTTAAAATAAATAATTATATATTTTGATTTTTAAAATTTTAATTATCTTATTTTAAATTTTGCTAAACTATAAATATAGGTGGATATCCATAACTTGATTGAATTTATTCCTAACAACCTTAACATGCATCACTGCTTTCTAAGAGATGTGCAAAATGTTATGCAATCCAATTTAAATCGAGCAAACATAATCGAATATCTAATTGTAATGAGATCAAATCGAATCCAAATTTCAAGATCCAAATCGTGGGTGGGAGGGGCGAGGCGGGTGGGAGGGGCGAGGCAGGCAGGGTGGTAGCTACAACGACAACATCAGTTGCATGGTGGTCGGTAGGGTGTGGGGGTGGTAATTGTGACAACGGTAATAGCGTCATGGTGGTCAATATTGGGGGGGTGGTGGGCATGGGCGTGGTTCAAACAAAGATAAAGATTCCAATTCTTTCGAGAGATTCCATTCCAATTCCTACTAACCATTACATGGTCAAATTTCATTCTAATTTCTTTGATGAATTCCAATTCCATCAAATTCCATTATGCACAAAAAAATGCCCGCTAAGTCTCCTGTGCTTCTCTTTCTAAATCCCAAAAATTCAACAGAAAGTCCATTCTAACATACTATCTTCCGAAACGTTTTGAACTTTTCAAATGACAAAAGTGAATGCATTTTTGCAATTTTCAAACTAATCATGGAATCAATCGTTTGCATACCCAACTAAACTTTCACCATATTGATCCACCCATATTCAAGCTTCTTCCTAAAAAAGACAACCGCACATTTAAACCTTTTTCACTACACATTCTTGATCTCCAAAACCACGAAGTAGATCAGTAGAATGGCCCAACAACCTATTATAATTCTATAAAGAGGCCCAATCTCCCTATGGCCCAAATTGTATGTCCCTTGGCCCATTATAATAGAAATCATGTAGGCCCACTTCCTATGACCCAATTGTATATTAGTTATTAGTTATTACTAATCAATTAGGCCCACTCCTCCTAATGCTTATTGTATTTTCGGCTGCAAAATGCTGTAAATTATAGTTTTTTTTTTTTTTTTTGTTGTTGAAAATCAAACATAAGAAAGTGAATCCGTAGACGTTTTTCCTCTAGCCGGTTGAGTAATAATTTATAAGTATAATTCATTCGTAGATGTTTTTCCTTACATGTGTTCTCTAGGAGACATGTTTGATGTGGGGTCAGTTGGGTTGCTAGTAATTAATTTTTTTGTTTAAATATGTAATATAATTCATAATTTTACAAAATACCCTGAAAATTAAAAGCTGTAAACATCCAACTTTTTTTTGCATATGATTAATAAAATAATATATTGAGATTTTAAATTGAATAAAGAAACGGAATGGGGAGAAAGAAGAGAACATTATGATTATGATGGGAGATGGTAAGAAAATGATTTTAAGCATAAGCATGAAAGATGCACTTGATTATGTGCCCATGAGAGTCTGTGTTTTCATCCCCCTTTTTCTTTTTTTTAATGCCCCCACCCCCACCCTATACATCATACTCATACACTAATAATTCATTAAATTATATTATGCCCATAAATTAGGTCAATAATTGTTACTCAATACATACATACATAATATATATATATATATATATAAAATTTATATTAAATTATATAATATATTTGATAATTACAAATATATTTTTGATAAAATAACTTGATTACCAATAAATATAAAAGTATCTAATAATGTATTAATTAATAAAATATGCATTAATTTTTGGGGAGAAAATAGGAATTAAGGTTTTACGAGGGTGAGTGCATCATATACAAATGGGTGAAACCCAAGCAGTCTATGATGCCAACTTTTACCTTTCCCAAAAGTCAACCCCATAACCAGATTTAAAAATTTAATTTAATTAGGGTTTGTAAAAATACAAATATATATAAATAGAGGAAATTACTAAATTGATTAGCCTATTATTTAATTTTTAGTTTGACAAGTAAAATTCATTTAATTTGTAACTTTATATTAAAAATGTGTAGTGAGTATATTGAATCTAAAAGTTTCATATTTTTATTTTATTTTTCTGTGGTGATTTTTTCGTTTTAGATCATTTGACTGCATTGCTTCAAGGCTCAAAATCAGTCTATTTCGAAGGTAGCTTGATTTAACTCCTCTTCTTTTATTAACTCTTGAGTTGAGATTATGTTGTTGTTTTCTTTGTCAAGGTTCTTTTTTTTAAAAGCACCTTACAAACATGATTGTTTTCTTCCTGAAAATCTAAAGTTTTTAGGTATTCTTGCATTTTAAGTACTTACTATATGAAAGAGAATTTCATTTATTTTACAAAAAGTTTATGAATTATTTACTTAAAAAACCTATATTAAATGAACATGATTTTCTTGAATTACATTAAAAAAAATTATGCTTTTTAATAATATATACAATATATCTATATGTATTGCATATAAATGTTAGACCAAATTACACCCATATTTCTTGTGGTTGTCATCGATTATCAACTAATTACAATTTTGATCATTGTGGTTGTCATTTTTTTCACTTTCGATCCCTCAGACTAACTTCTATTAAATAGTTCCGTCTAATTTGAGGGTTATTTTTGGTCCTTTTTCATTTCATTAATTTTTTAAATGAAAAATAAGACAATTATATAATTTATTATTATATCATATTCTATGTGATTTCTAAACTATTTTTCTCATTACTCTATTATTTAAATTGGAACCTCTTCACCATCTCCGTGGATGACTTCTTCTGTAGGTGCCCCAACTCGTCTCCATTAAAAGCCACCGTGTTTCATGATCCCACATTTCTGTAATTTTCGACCATCCTATTTCCCACCTACCTATGTTCCTCCTTACACCACCATCATCCTCCTCCTTGCTCTATTGTGAGGGTGAGTAAAGACGGGTACCTGATCGAAATTCATGGAATCGGTCCCGGAACCGGCGGTTCCTACAATGAAGGAATCAGAACCAGAACCCGTTACACCGGTTCTTTATATTTAATTGGGAACGGGTCCCGAACTGCCGGTCTGGTTTCGGAACCGGGTATCCCGTGTCTAAATTTTTTTTATAAATCTTATCATTCCGTACTATAAAAATAATACTATTAGTTTATTATAAAGCACCAACATAAAGAAATAAATACTACAAACCATTACTCAAGTGTAAAGAAATAAATACTACGAAGCACCAACGTAAAGGAAACATTACTAATGAACAAAAAAATCCTACTGAAACAAACTCATGAACAAAAAAAACCCTATTGAATCAAACTCATGCATGGAACCCAAGAACAAAAAAATTCGACATTATCTATTGAGCGTAGAAATCGATTTGAAAGAAAGACCATGAAACCTTGTTCGGTTTGGAGGAGATAACAAGAGTAGTGGCGATAAGTGACCAAGTGTAACCCTGGAAAATAAATTAATAATTTTAATTTTAGTTTATTAAATATTATAAACATATATAAAATAATTTTTATAAAAAAATAACGAGCTCCTGTAGGTTCTGGTACCCAATGGGACCCGGTACCCGACCCCGGAACCGGAACCAGAACCAATCATATCGATCGGTTCTTGTTCCGGAACTGTTCTGGTTCCAAAAGCAGGTTTCCGGTTCCGATGCTCACCCCTAAACACCATCATCTCCACCTCCATAGAGATAGAGACAAAAAAACTTTTGTAACAACTCGTCCTACATAGATAGAAAGTGAGAATTGGTAGCTTCTTATAGGTCTCACGTAGTGGCTACCAATAACTTATACCATGGTTTTAAATTTCATTCGAAGTTATTGTATCAGTCTATTGCTTTGTGTTTTGGGTGTGTTACAAAATTTAATAAACTACTAAAAAAAAGGCAAAATTACCCGTTGAGTTAACGAAGCTATTTACAGAGAAGTCAATCTAAAGGACCAAAAGTGAAACAAAATAACAACCACAATAAACAAAATTATAATTAGTTGAAAATAGGAAAATAATTGACAAATGGATGATAACATAAGAATCAATTGTGTAATTTACTCTAAATGTTATGTTGATTACGTTGTATCAAATTTCTCTCTCTCTCTATATGATATATTTAAAATTAAAAGGGTAATAAGTTAAGGGGTTTGTGATATGGATTTGTAGGGAAATCACGTGCATGGTTCATCAAAGTTTGTAGAGATGAAAGGATATAATTAAGAATAGAAAAAGCTAAAAATAAAGAGAAAAGAAAAAAGAGTGAATCATGATGATGGATATTCGTATTCAGGATGGATGTCTGAATCTGAGACTGTTTTCATTGGATCCTTCACCGAATTAGCCTCTTTCTATGTTTCCTATCTATCTATGCAACCTTCACATACATACATACATACATACATAACTCTTTCCAAATATATATGTATATTATTACCAAATATAACTCATCCTTGTTTATGATTCCCTCGGAATAAGAAAACGATCAAATAATATATGATTTAGTGTTGAAATTATGAAACATAATCAATGTACGAGTGAGCGGGTGACTTGGCTTGCAAAATCAGGTCGCGACTCAAGTCACATGAATTACACGTGATTTTAGGGTAAAATTAAAATCATATATGACTTGTTGTTCTCGTATAAATCCGTCTCTCTATAATAACAGTAATAATAATAAAAATACATACGTAACCGATTTTTATATATTATGCCAAATGTCACAGACATGATTATGATTGTAAGTGAGCCTCCCACACCAATTCTATATCATTTAATAGAAACCCTTCTCCACTTTGCCTCTCTACATACAACCTTAAATTCCCTTGTTTTCACCACTCTTCTTTCTATTCTACCTCTTAATTTCCTTCACTTCACTTCATTCAATCCTTAATCTTCATTATAAATATAAATATATATATACATATATATGTATGTATGGGTACCTCAAATCTTGATGGGTTAATAATGTCTCCCCCTCATGAGTTCTCCGATGTAGAATGCCGGAAGCTCTGCAATATCCAAGATCACCGGTGCAATTCATTGCCACCAACACCAAATATTGCACTTGAAAACAACACTCACAAAGATCAAACAAAGAACAACGAAGATGCAAATCCATCAGGTGGTTTGAAGATCCAAGTTATCACGTCTTTTGCCAGAGAATTTAGCGACGATGATCATCCCAAGACTCCGACATCTAGGGAGCACGAAATTCCGGCAATGGCGACTTGTCCACCGGCTCCAAGAAAGGCCAAGAGGGTTCCAGAGACTGGGAAACGAAAGGCGCCATTTTTTGTGGCCGTTGGAGATCCTGCTGATTTTTTGGTGTACGTGGACGCAATGCTTGCTTTGAATGAAGTTGTTTACGTCCCGGATATTGTGGTCGGCGATCTTGACGCCGGTCACTGTGCCAAGAGATTAAAGACATTGCCACTTCAAGCTGACCAACCTTGATTAGGTTTTCTATATTTAATTTAATATAGGGTTAGTTGAATCTTTTTCTGTTCAGAGAAAAAAAAATGTCTTTTTTAACTTTTCTTTAATTTTAATTAACAAGAGAATTTTCTGTATACATTTTGAATTGTTTTTTTCAATTAACTTGAATGCAAACGGACTAATCTCAAGACGATCACTTGCTTCGTAGGTAGTTTGAAGTCACCACATTTGAGCCTTTGTGGTGGAGATGTTTATTCCTCCTTGAATTCGAACATGAGACCTCCAAACACTTTTAATCTTTGAAAACCAAGCTCACACCAATCCAATACCACCCTTTCTGGTTATAATTTTAAATCTTTTTGTTCATGTTCGTGGAATTACTTCATCCCTTCAAGAAAAACATTTAAACTTAAAATATAACTTAATGAGTGACGAACAAATTAAGTGTCAATTTAAATTAAAAACGTCATATAAAAATAATGCAGTTTTTACAATTTAATTGAAAGGAAAAATGTTAATTTTTTATAAACATAATAATATAATTGTACTACCTTTTTTGTAATAGAAATGCATCGTTAAATTAACACCTAGTTACTTAAAACATATTTTGTGAAATCTATCCATTACCAAGAAAAATGAGCTTAATATTAATATTAACATTAACTGATTTTAAAATCTTTAATGAATTATTATTCTCTAATTATTAATGGGTTTTTAAATTAAATAAAACCCTATAAAAGAGATAAAATAGGTTAAATGAACCAAGCCTAGAGATCTACAATAAGTACTTTAGGTTAAAGGGCCGTTTATCAAACACTTATCCGGTAAGTGCTTATCGGTAAAATTTAACACTATTATTTACTTATTGGGTAAGATTTCGTCCATTAAAACGACATCGTATACAACAATTTACCTGGTAAGCACTTACCGTGGTAAGAGTCGTCGCCCTCACTTACCAGGTAAGACTTTTGGTCCTTGTCTCGTTCTTACCGGGTAAGATTCCTGGTTTTTACCATATTCATGCGGTGAGGTAATGTTACTTGGTAAGCTCTTACCCGGGTAAGCATTTGGTAAACGATCTCTAAGTCTTTTTTTTTGGGAAAAGAAAAACAAAAGATACATGAATTTAATGGTTATAGTATTTGCATATATAATATAACATTTTAATATACAATTACTAAAAAAGATACCACGCTTACAGTCTTTTATAATATAAAGGTATAGTTATATGTTCTAACGTTTTCATAAATCATAAAAATACAATTTTCTGATATAATCGTGGCGTTAAACACGTTGGGTGATGTCGGATGATGCATGTTTGTTTCTAGGTGTGCTTACGATAATGAAATAAATAAATATCTCTTGAAGAGAGGATGATGATGATATCGATAAAACTTGGGATATTAACCATAGTGGGTCGTTATTTAAAATACTTATTTTGAAATAAATTAAAAAATAATGTAAAATACTTATTTTAAGACATGATAGAATATCATTATTCGTGACCAAAGTGAATAAGGAGGAACAACGTTAATTATGCAGAAGATGGAGATTAATTGGAAAAAGGGGCCACAACATGAATGTGGATCGCATGGTTGCCGGCCATCCATAATATATCACTCCTCCATTTCCTCTATCCATATATACACATTTATGATACACATATATATTTTTTATTTGATTGGTTTTTCTAAATATTTTAGGGTAAATTATATGGAAAAGTAATCTACTTTAACTTGATTTTTATTTTGAGTAACGTACTTTCAGAACTTCCATTTTGGTACCTAGGATGTAAAGTTTTTAACATTTAAGTATCTGAGTAATTGGTTGAAGTATTAAACGGTTATCATGTTGGTATGATGAGTGATGTGGTATCCAACTCGGTATTATTTGTTGACGTAGTTAGTGACTTAGATTTTTTTTTTAAATCTAAAATTAATCTTTTTTTTAATCTAAAATTAGTCTTCAACCGATTACCCGGGTACTTAAATGTTTGAAACTTTACATCTTATGTACTTAAATAGGAATCAAGTTAAAGTACATTACTTTTTCATGCAATTTGTTCAATATTTTACTTTTCACCAAGACTATTTAAGTCATTTAGCTTATTGTTGTAATATCTCAAGCTGATCGTATCATATATTTTTAGTTTTATTCACATATATGCTCATAGTTTAAAAATATATCTGTTAGATAAGGTATTCATTCTTTTATTTAACAGACATGGAATCTTACCATTATGATACATTAATTAACATACATATTTTTTTTAAAAAAAGTTGTATATAACAACTAAGTATAATAAATGATGGCAAATATAATATAATAAAAGTGAAATTAATTGTTTCATGATCAAGGTGTGTTTGGGGCATGAAATTGTTGCCGTTGACTTCTTTGTGAGAGTTCAATATTGTATGAGAATGTTGGCAATTGGCATTGGACTATGTGTGTCACGTTACCATTTTTTATAATTTACTTATTGAATTTTATTTATTATTATTTTCAATTGCATTATTATATGGCAATTTTAGGGTTTTTTTTTAATGAAAAAAATCATATAATCTCTCTATATTATACTACACTGTGAATATTTTTTGGAACAAATATATATAGACTCAAATTGAAGAAAGATCAGTATTTTTCAGATTGATATGCATCTATTCAGTTGTAATTTTTTTAATTGCTATTATTTTTTCTTTTATCAAATAAACTGTAAGATCTCACATTGGTTTTGGGGGGGGGGGGGAATTGTCTTGTAATGGAGTGGATGCCTTTTGTATCAGAGTTTTAAAATCGTAAGTTCATGTGCGGACAATGTCTGGTACAATTGGTCTGTGATGTTACAAATTGTATCATAGCCGGAAACCCGGAGGGGTGGGTGGATTCTAAGGCCCTACATTGGTTGGAGAAGAAATGAGAATTGTCTTATAAGGGATTGAATATCTCCTCTATCAAACGTGCTTTAAAACCGTGAGTCTATGTGTAGACAAAACGGACAATATCTAATACGGTTGACTCAAGATGTTACATAAACAAGATTGAAAGCGCAAGTCTTGATTTGACCTTTGCATTGCCTGATTAGGACTAGTGTGAACTTTTTTTCGCACCACATTTATCAGGTTTTACCAAACTTGATTTTTTCCAACCGGTTCATAGGCAACTCTACAAGTAATGTCTTAAATCAAGATTTCAAACCTTATTCATTTGATCAATTGGTTGTGAATATCTTCATTTGCTTGTCATGGTTTTATGATTACATACGGTACCACATATGGTATCATGAAACTTTACTACAAAAAAAAGCGAGTTTCAACGACGAACAGTTTCATTCACAAGCTATAACAATGACATGTCGTCTCTGTATATCGTTTATAAGGATAAATGGTCTTTTAACGACGGCAGAATTCATTGCTAAAACTCTTATTTATTGTGATCATCGATTATTAATGTATTTACTAATAACGTTCAAGTATGAAATTCTTATTCAAATACATGACAAGTATAGCACTAGAGAACCCTTCAACATCATCAAAATCGATACATGCACCCTTATTTCTCATGCAAGGTCTGACGTACTCTTAATTTCCTTCTTTCTTGTAAAGAGTATTACTTGCAACAACAAATATCATTTCTTTCTCGAGTCCTTTTTATCACATTTAAAAATAAGGTTAAACTATTTAACATCAAAATTAAATATGTTCTTGACTTTATATGACGTAATAATATTGTATTATAATATATTTAGTACAATTTAACAACAATTTAGTTCTTACCAGGTAAATGCTTACCGATAGGATTCAACATTATAATTTATTTTTATAAGTAGGATTTTAGTACATCAAAACATATCGAATGCAACAAGTTACTGGTAAGTGCTTATTTGGGTAAGAGTCGCCATCATTACTTATCGGGTAAGACTCTCTATCATTTTCATTGCTCTTACCCGGTAAGTAATGATGGCGACTCTTACCCGATAAGCACTTACCAAGTAAGTGTTTAGTAAACGACACCTAAATGTAAAAAACTATGATCTTTATATTCATGTATTTTTTGCCAGTATAATTAGACTGTAATGCAACGCAAATCGCTCACTTATGGATGCTCTATATTTTTATGCGCATTTACAAAATATATTACGATTTCAAAAAGTAATTATTAATTATTAATTTTACTTTAAATTTTGTTATTTATTAAATTATAGAAAATACTAAATACAAAAAAGAAAAGTAAATTTGTTAATTATAAAATTACTAATTAAACAAATAAGTATATTGTGAGAAATACTTTTCAAAATAAGCATATTTTGAGAAGTACTTTTAAAATAAACATATTTTGGAGTAGTTCTGAAAAAAGCATATTTAAAAAAAATGATTTAAAAACAAGCACATTTTATAAAGTAGTTTTGAAAACAGGCATATTCTAGTAATTACTTATGAAAACAAGCATATTTTGTAAATTTAGTAAATTACATGAGTATAAAAATAGGTGGCCGGCTATGCTAGTATCATCTCCTTTACTTTTAGTTCTACGCCTTCGACTTTTATTTTTGCTTGATATTATTTTGTACGTAGAAGTTTAAACAATAACACAATTATTCATACTATATTGTAAGATATTTAACAAAAATTCTTAAAAACTATTTTTATGTATAAAATACTGTTTATTGATACATATTACTTAAAATTTAAGATTACAAGTAATTTTGCTTAAGTACAACTTATTAAAACTTCATTTTTAAATTTGTGTAATTAAATATAGGAAATCTAAAATATAATAAAGATAATCATTGAGTTCTAACATGATGTTTAATTATTATTTTTATAAAAAATTATATTATTAAACCAACATAAATTACTTTGTTATTAAATCTAAATTAACTTATAATAAAAAAATTGAATTAAAGAAGTTACAAAAAAATGATAATTATTATATAATTAATTTGATACTAATATCGATTTTTTTTTGCTATCTTCAAATTTATGTTTCATTTAAAAATAAAAACATTATCGTTTTCTCAAAACCACATAAAATCGTATTATATCGATAAAAACAAAATGAAAATTAAACATTTTTAAAATGAAGATTTATCTCGCTGTATTGTGTGAGTATCCTTCTAGTATAAATATATAAGAACAATTTAAATCTTTCAAATTGATTAACTCATAATTAAAATTAAAATAAATAAAAAAACAAATTACTATTTATCAATAACTTATAGTTATCTTAAATTTATCTTTATCCCTTAAATATTGATGGTATCATCAAAGACTTTTTATGTCTGTCTCCGTTATCGACAATTATTTGATAATAATATGATGGTGTTTTGATAAATAAAAGACTTATTACAATGTGAATTTACCATGATAATAATGTGATAAATCGAAAACCAGTTATAATAACGTCCACAACATCGATTATGTTTGTTCAATATTCCTAAAAAAGTAAATATTTTTTTAATATTTTTCTACTCCCTCAATTCTTTTAAAATTATAACTTAAAACATATTAATGGGCTTACAAATGTTATCGTGTTTATATAAAACCACATATATTCTTGTTTAATCCGACTCTGAAAATTGTACTGCATTTCTTATCGTCGATCTATTTAGTAATTATAAATCAACTTAAAACAAAAGAAAATTTTAATTAATATGCTCACAAAAAAATAAATATGTGAATGTAATCATCTTGTAAATATATAATTTAAAAAGTAAAATAAAATAAAATACAATATCTATTTATCTTGTTTGTCATATGCAATTGTTTTGGTGGGATACATGAACTATGTTTGAGATGAAATAGTTGTCCATTCTTCTTGTACTTTTCCAAATTAATTTAACAATATTTAATCCTTAAAATTCAAATTCAAATCTCTTATCAGGTTGAAAACGTCTTAGTCTTTGAAATAACTCAACCAGATAACATAATTAGACTACTGTGGTTAAACAAACAATGAAACAAACTATTCAAAAATTTGAAAGTAAAAAGTGAATAAAACAACGCTGGGGTCGGCCGCGGCAGTACCCAGTAACTTATTCGTCGTCTCGTTCAAGAAATCATATCAACGTCATAATACGTACGACGATAAATACAAACTTCGAAAATTTAAATTATCGGGTATTGATATCATGGTTTAAGAGTAAAAATGAAAGGGAATAAAGAATCCGATATGGAGTTGGTGGGTGTTGAGGGTGACAAATCTTGATGACATATGTGTTTGATCTTCATATTGGAGTGGTTACTATTGGGGTCAAAACTACAACTACTATTTATAGAAAATTTGTAAAGTAAAAAAAAAAAATACTTATATATATATATATATATATATTAAATTACACATATTTTAAATCATTAAATTTACCTAAACAAGAATATTATCGTATGGAGATTTTGACTTGACTTCATCTAATTAATGAATGTTATCGTTGAAGTTTTAGCATATAATAACTTGGTTGTAAAGATAAAATTACTAACGACACTCTACTTAATGGATTTAGGGTATGTTTGGTTAGATGTATTAAGCAGTAATTAATTGAATGAAAAAAAAAAACAGTTTGGTATTCTATAATATAATGAGCTCATTCTTCCAAAAACCCAAAATTTCATTCTTGGTTAAATTGGAGGGAATGAAAATTCATTTCTTATCATTTTTATTTTCATTTTCAATCCTCAGCATTAGCCAAACAGGCTATTAGTGTCAAAGACCATTTTAAAAGTAAATGCAAATCGTAAGGATGATTTTTAGACTTATTAAAAGTTAAGTCCCACATTGAAAAATTTACTAAACTTTAGGGACCAAAATTATAGTTACTTTAAAGTTAATAGAGTAAACTACGATTTTAGTCCCTATGGTTTGTATTTAGAATTTGTATATTAGTGATAACTTAAGAGTAACCCATTGTTTTAATAGGTTAGTTTAGCCCAAATCCATCCGATTACTAGTTGGCCCAAAGTTGAGGCCCAACAAGCCCAAACATTTTACCCTTTTGGAAATTGGAAATTGGAAATTGGAAATTGGAAAATGTAAAATTAATATGAATACTTTTGCATTTTAAACATTTGTGATATTATTATTGTTATACAATTTACTTGTAAAATAATTAGTCACTGGATATATTAGATTCGAATCGAAAGGCATTTTAATATTTTACAGCTGTTTTATTCAAGACTATGCTGATCAATACTTGCCATGCACTACTTTTATTTCAATAATATTGAAACACCAATCACGATGAAAATAAAAGAAAAATATCAATTTTGGGATAAAAATGAAAATTTGGAAAACTATGTAAATGTATGGAATCTTGAGAGGTCTAACTTACACTTCTCTAAAACTTCAAGGACCTGTCTTGCAGGATCAGAATAGTGAATGGTGTAACCCTGTACGTAGCTCAAAAATAAAAAGGAAGAAGAACTTCCCGTCTTGAATGATTAAATTACTGAACTAATTTTATTTAAATGAAAAAAATATTGAACTTTTTCATTTTCAATGATTAAGTTGCTGAACATTTTTTGAGTAAATAAACAACCAAATTTTAGAAAATGGTTATCTACTTTATTTTAATCTCAAAAAGCTATCTTGAACCGGCTTGAATTGTTTTAAAGTAAAAAAATCAAAATCAGTTCTACCATTCTCAAACCCTACGTTGTTTAAAACTCTCGCACCCAATGATATCACTCCCCATCGTCATCAATTCTCCATATGTAGGTAGAGAGCAGACAACGATAGGGCGACGAGGGAGAGCGATGACGTTGCGTGCAAATGGTTTGAATGAGTTTGAGAACGGTAAAACTTATTTAGGTTTTTTTACCATAAAAACTTACTAACTAGTTACATATAATTTTTTTGATTAAAAGAATGCAGGTAACTGATTTCTAAAAGTTTTTTATTAAAAAAAATAGTTCAAAAAACTTAATCTTTTAAAATGAAAATTTTCAATGCTTTTTTATTCAAAAATATGAATTAATCATTTAAGATAGAAAGGTGAAAATAATTTTAAAAAATATATAATATTATTTTATTATAATATTCAATATAGGGACGGAGCCATTATTTAAGTTTAGGGCAAATTGTATAAAAACCTTTCAAAAGATTATAACCGTGGAAATCATTTTGTATGTCTTGTTTCATAGATGAAATAATACAAGTGAAAATGCAATGTTCATACGGTGTTGTTTCATAGATAAAATGTCAAATAATATTCTGTGTGTGGAAAAAACACAAATAAATTTATACATAAAAACACACTCATACTCACACACAAGAATTGAACATGTGAAACAGTATAAATCATAGCTTAAATTCAAACTCTTTTGATTGTTTTAACTGATTTTCTCGGGGTTGGTTTTACATGTGTTGTTTAGGAAACAATACATGATCAGACTGGTTTTCAAACTGGTTTTCATGATTCACAACATTTAGGCATTGTTTGGCAAATATAAGCTAGGTTATTTTGTGAGTAATCATTTGAATGCACATAAACTATCTTACTGATAAATTATTTGTAGTAGCTTATACGCATCTTTTTGACAATTTTTTCAATTATAACTCTGACTAAATTATCAAAAAGGAAGAGGCCAAATCTGGATGTTTTTGTAAATCATGATGATCATCTTATATTTTATAAACTGCAGAAACGAATTATCATTTCCTAAGAACCACAGAGACAGAATTTGTAGCTGACTCTATTATTTATTTAGGCATGTTTTAATGTTATTCACTTATTTAATTTATGATTATGGATATGTTTTAATGTTATTTACTTGTTTAAGCCAATCTTTAATCATTTTAAGGCCCACGAACTTTGTGCTGCTAATCTAATTCGGACCTTTAATTTAATTTGGACCATTTAATTCAATTTCAATTTTGTACAAATAATTTATTTTTCATCACGCCCATTTATTCGTTTTCTTAAATTATTCAGTTTCATTAATATATATATATATATATATATATATATATATAATTATATTTTTGCAAATGAAATTTTCACAACATTATTGCAATAATAATTTTTCAAAAAAAACAACTACAAGATATATATCAAACGAGTTCATAGGCTCGAAATCCAATTAGATGGAACGAATTTTAGAGATAATTTTCCATTTCCCTTCAAACATAGTTCGTGATTTGATCATACCCAACGTAAAATAAAATATTGTCTTGATGTTGAAATTTTACGTGCAAGATAATAATATAAAACATAGTCTACTTCCTTTGAAAATAAATTCATATCTCGTCTCTTATTCATGTACAAGGTTGACAATTTGTCTTGAATTTGATATCCTTAACTTAGAAGGAGTTGAGTACATATATGGGTTTGTAACGTATAGGCCACCTTCATGAGTAAGAATTACATCTAACCATCCATCCAAAATCCTATCGACACTAAAAAGTAAAAACCAACGAACATTGGGAATATGTTCAACTAAAACCCCACAAAGGTACAAACAAATGTCTTGATGTATTTGAGGCGGCACATTGATCTCAGCCTTCGTTGGGAATGTCTTCAACTAAAAACCCATAAAGAATTGTGGGATGTTTGGAAAGGATGCTTCAGAAACATCCATGACTCTCTGCTTCCCAAACTGATCGTACAATGGAACAAAACTCACTTACTTCACTATAAGAAGATAAATGACTTCAACAAGGAAATGGTGTAATAACCCAAGGTCCATTTTGGGTAAATAAATAAAGTTAAGGGTGGAGATGAAAGCAAGTCCTGTCTGTAGGGACTAGGATTGTAAGTTCAAGATTTAAGGGAAAGTGTCTCTAGTCTTTTATTCTCATTTCAATCAGTTGAGTTTGGTGCGTGTGAAATCGCTAGGAAAAGGTAGGGATAAGAAGAATTTGATTAACCTGAATATCCAACCCGTTATGTGAGCCGACTAATCTTAGGGCGGCCAGCTGCTTTGCAGATAGCCCGGAGTCGCCGCATTTGAACCTCCGTGGCCACAAGGGGATTTTTATTCCTCATTGGATTTGAACCTGGGACCTCCTGGTACTTTTGACCTTTGGAGCCAAGCTCAAACCAATCAAGCACCACCCTTGTGGTTGATAAGGAGAAATTTTGAAGGTTAAAGAAGGAAAGAGTTCTTAACCTCTATTTGTGGTAAGAACACCATCCTTCAATATTCCTTTCTCATTCTTTATTGGAGTTAGGGTTTATGTTTTGTTGGAGTAATTTTAGTTGGGAAATGGTTTTACTTAAATATGTTTAATGTTTAAGTTTCATCGGAGACTTTGGTTTTAATAATCTCTCATGGTGTTTTGGGTGGATCTGATCAAGAGTTCTATAGACTTGTGTAACCCTTTCGATTGGTAAAATAATCATTGGATCTTAAAATTAGATTAAATTACATACTGTATGGGGATGATTTTATGTTGATCCCATTCTAAATTCTTATCCAAATTGATGTGGAAATCAGCTAGATTTTCGTGATAGAGCTGTAGTTTTTGAGTATGGGCTTTGCAGGCGGAACAATGGTTTCCGCGGGTAGCACCGTGACTTGGGTTGTGCGCCAAGTCGCGCAAGCTACTGTTTCTCCGTCTTCGATTTTAACGTGAAAGGTAGTTTGGGGCTGTGTTTTAGGGTCTTTAGCTTAGGAGTTTGATGGTGTTTCACAAGGCGGACCCTAGGGGTGTGCCAATGGTGTTGCTGTACTCACGACCTCCGATTAACAGGGTCCTCCAAATATTTTTAAAATTTATTTATTTAAAAAAAGTTATTAAGTAATACATTATATTTAAGTAAGTCAATATGAAAAAGGGATTAGAAGTTTAAGGAAAGGCCCTAGGTTCAAATCTTGCCCTAAGCCAACTTTCCTTAAAATTTTCATTTGAATTAAATATATGTGTTTTAATATCTTTTGTTTTCTAATTCTTCATTAATCCGATAACTATAAATAATATAACTGTTTTTAATAATTTTTACATGTTTATTCTCCAAGTTCAAAATCTTAATTATTAATTATTTTTTATATTTCATTTTCTGTTATCATCAACAAGCAATGTCTCCTTTTGACTCTTTTACTTCCGGTCTTCTAAGTACAATATTGGACTCAATAACTTTGATTATCCAGTGTTCTTTTAGTTTTTATTTTTAATGATTACTTTATATGATCATTTAATTTTTGTTGATTATTTATGTTCTTTAGAACTTTCAAAAAAAATCATGTTAGTGTTTTTTAACGACAATAGATTTATAAAACAAACTGTTTGATATGTGTTTTTGAAAGTACCTATAATGATTGATTGATGTTATAATAAAGGTGATGTCTTAAACTAAAAAAATTGAATCGGGTTATTTTAAGTGTCAAAAAAGAAGAAAAGATGAACAATTTGTTCAAAGTCAACGATGAATCATCAATCGATTTATTATCAAACAGATGTCTAACGTAGTAGAAAAAGAATATAATAAATAGTTTAACCAAAACAATTAAGGGCCACATTTAATTTATCACACAGGACCTTCTAAATGTCAAGGTCGATCCTAGTGTTTCAATAGAGGGATCCTCATGGGAATTAACTCGTCAATATCTTGACCTAAACTCAGGTTTTTGCCTGGTGCAATCTTAGTCTAAGAGGGTGTGTTCAGACTCAGACCTCAGGTGAGTTTCTTCTTACTTTTAGGCAAATAATTACTCATTTATATATATATATATATATATATATATATCCATGTTTAAAGTAACTAGAATGTTGAATTACATGTCATGTATCTTCATTGTTGAGTATGGACTTCTAGTGCATGTGAGTGTGTGATGTTGATTTGGTCCAATGGGAATTTTGTATCCAAGTAGAGCATGTGAATTTGTTTTATGTTACTTACGGAATTGGCAAGTATGTATACAACCAAATGGGTATGGTCATAGGTGTGCATGACTACAGGTGTGCAACTGTGTTAACGGTAATCAAATATGTTTTGGTTTTCCTTAAATGCTATTTTATTGTTGTCATATGTGGTTATGAATAGTTGGCTTTTAAAATTGAATTGCTATATTCTAGAAGGAATTGATTAGACTTTCTAGTCTAACTCTCACCTTTTATAAAACTCAAAACCTTTTCAGGAAGATTCCATGTAGAAAGTTCTAGCAAAGGGAAAGAGAAATTGTGATCTCTCAGGCAAGAGGTGTAAGCAATGTCTCTATAGTTAGATAGACGCCCTGAACTTAAATTTGAATTATGTAATAAATCTCAGCAACAATACTTCATATTCTCCCTGCAACTCGTGGGACAAGTTTTTGATATTGTCCTTTAATTCAATATTGTAACGTCGGTTTGGCATTTGGTATTTTTATTTGATTTATCTTGATTGAGGCCGTTATAAATGGTATATGTCTTAACACGTCTGAATTTCTATGACAAGCAACTCGTATAAAATAACATGATTTAGAAAACTCTTTCCACTTTTTCTACATCAATATTCATACTAATAAAAACCAATATAGGCTGGAGTATGATAACATAAGATGACCACGTTTAACAAACTCATAACAATTTAACCAGTTTTTGTATAAGACATACAATTGTATTTCAAATATATAAATTTAAGTCTCATTAACTGTTCTATTAAGACAATGAATACCATTAATTACACATCCCATTCTATTGTAAAGAATGTTGTAATTAAACCCATGCAATGTAATACATAAATCCCGGCTAATGTGTACGAAAAAAATTCATCTAATAACCACAAATCTCGACAACATATAAGGTGACAATAGTCTTAAGGTTTAATCGAAATGAACCGAAAAAATTGGGGTTTTAGAAGTTCTTTTTTAACCATATGTGTAAAAAAGTACTCCTAGCTACTGTTATAAAACATAGAACCAAACCACATATATGTGGTTCAGACCGGTTTTAATTACAGTAAGTTTCAACAATTAAAAAAACATTTTTCCACACCAGTAAATAAATATATGCATGAGATTTGAAATTGAAGTAAAATAACTACTAATACAAAAAAAAATATTTACTAATTATAGAATTAAAACATTTTTTTAATCAAAATCAATATAATTAATACCCTTTATAACAAGAATAAATTCTTAGAATATTCTAGTTACAATTAATTATTTGTTTATTAGCATCATCGTAACCAATAATAATCTTAGTCACTGGCGGATGCACATGTATGATGTTGAGGTCATGGGCCCCCAACAAAATCAAGTTTAGAAAGCCCAATTTTTTTTTATTTTACTTATAGATTTTATGACTATGTGATCAGGTCCCTAATAAAATAAACATGAAAGCCCCAGTCCCCAGCCCAACCCATAATTAATTTTACCTTCACCTTCATCGCTCAATCATTCTATCGTGATTGTGACTGTCGAAGGCTCAAGAAAGAACACTGTTGCATGCCTGCACCTTCATTTATCACGACGCTTCTTGCTTCCTGCTTTCGCCGCTTCCTATTTCCGGTTCCGCCTGTTCTGGCGTCCCTCTCGTGTCTCAACGTCTGCAACTACTCCAAATTGGGTAAATCCATAATCATGCCCCCTACAATAATTTTGTCTGCATCCGCCACTGATCTTAGCTCTAATTCACATCAATTTTTATTATTAATTAACTGATATTTAGTTTTTAAATATTATATAAATATATGATGAAATGTTACAATTTCACACTCTACTTCTCAATATATTTCACAAGGTTGATAAAATCACAAAATTAAACGCTATATAATAATATCTCCACCCATGAATTGGAATACACCTAAGCAAAAGTGTGATTTCATTTTCTTCCTTTATTGGATCTTTCATGTGTCCTATATATATCATCATGGTCACCATTCAAGTAATCCCCTTTTCAAAGTGTACATCTCTCTCTCTCTCTCTCTCTCTCTATATATATATATATATATATATATATATATATATA
>NC_037529.1:7024077-7025551 GCF_001531365.2 Cynara cardunculus var. scolymus | reverse complement strand
TTTGCAACCATTAGATCATTAATTCATAAATTTGATCAATGAACATAAATTGGTCTTACGGGTCTCACGAAAAACCCTTGGTCTTACGTGAACCCAATCCTATATATATATATATGTATATATATATATATATGTATGTATATATATATATATGTATGTATATATATATATATATATGTACTTTGTACAATTAAGATTGTACATTTACTTAAGTTAAAATCTTTAATTAAAACCACCTAATTAACCACTATAAATTAATTATAGTGTTTAATTGGTTGCAACTATTAAATCAAAACCTAATTTGATGTGCCACACCTTACCTAAACCTACAAGTTTCAAAACATAATGAGTCAAATCTTTACTTATACACAAATCAATCATATTAAAGTTTGACCATATGAATATAAAGATATTGTGTGATGATTGTTTATATATTTTTATTTTTAATTTTTATTGTTAACTAAATACTTGAATGCCAATTGACTATGGAATTAAAGTTTTACTTTAATTACAAACTAGTTTTCTAACCGCGCGTTGCGCGGTAACGATAATATCATCTTCAAAAGAAATGTTATAGACTAAATTTGAAGTACTATTCTAAAAAAAAAATTAGACAAATGTGAGTGACAACTACTCATTAACATTAAAAAAATCTAAGAGGATTTGACAACAATCTTAGAACCATATGCTAATTTAAGTTATCTAACTATGTTTGAGAATCGTGTTGCAAAGTACTCTACAAATGTTTGACTAATGTTAGTAGTTTGTCTAATTAAAAGTCACAGTTTTAATTGAAATCTCATCTAAGGTGACAAAATCACGATTTTAATTTTATAACAAATTTAATTGAAATCTCATTTTTGAAGTTACGACAAAGAAATGTTCTATAATATTTCTAGTGGAAATTAAAGCAGTGCGTAAGTTGTAGAACAATAATGGAAGTCCAATACGATGCATGAAGAACCACATCATCAAGCTAAGAAAATGGATTTTTCTGATAAAAAATAAAATTAATATCAAGTGGGGTCGATGACCCACATATTAGATATAATATTTGAATTGTAATTAGAGGGGTGTGTCAAACCGTGATAATATTAACATCAAGACGACAGATAAATAATTACCTCATGTTGTCAAATTATCATCATTGGTTTCACTTTTATATTTGTACTATAATTTTTACCATTTAGTTGGTTTCTTATACACCTTACTTTGTTCAAAATTTTTAACTCTTCACCAATGTGGAACAACTAAAACTCAACCACAATTCACCATTTGAGAATACTCAATTCTCATTGTACCACCTCAATACCCTCAAGGTTTTACTTTTGTAATTGTCATGGTATCACCTCATCACCCGAAGGTTGTACTTATATATATATATATATATATATATATATATATATAATATAATATAATTAATTTTGCACTATAATTTTTATCATTTGGTTGATTTGGTTCTAACCATGGTTAT
>NC_037529.1:7019020-7021437 GCF_001531365.2 Cynara cardunculus var. scolymus | reverse complement strand
CTATTCAATCAACTCAAATAATCCACACCATCTGCAGTTTCTACATGGCTCAACAGGTATATACATTTATATATATATATATATATATATATATATATACTGATCCCCATTTAGGGTTTTAATTCTCTGTGTGTGTGTGTGTGTGTGTGTGTTTGTTCTTCATTTTTAATTGAATGCATGCAGGAAGAGGGGGGATGGCCTTTGGGACTGCAGCCTTTGAATGTGAGAGCAAGAAACCATGATTTCTCAGGATCAATCTCATGCAACACTTTGCTCAGTGGCTCTCCTACTTTAACCTCAGATTCTTCTTCAGATTTAGATACACAGGTTTGCCTGTGTTTATTGCTTTCTGTATTTTATTTCATTTTATTAAAGCATATCCCATATCAATCAATGCATGATAGATAAATTAAAGAGGTTGAAACTTGTGGGGATATATAATCTAAATACCCTAAACTCGAATCGATCGGGATTGTCTGCAACACTCGAAGAAACCACGTTTTTTTCAGGATCAAGAAACTGCTAGGAGCCAGTAACACGTTTCATCATGTTAATTGGTACCCACGTAGGTTTCTTGATTAAATACCTACATAAAGTTTAGAGGTTGGCCCAAATATGAAGCAAATGTACTACTTTCACTGCAGTAGATACAACTATATTGATCTTGAATTCTTGATGTGAAAAAAGAATCAACACATTTATCTTTTTGACCTAGCTTTGGCATTGCTCTTTGTATCCGGTTTCCAGCATTTCATGCTTAACAAGCTTCCTCGTAAAAACTACTGTTTATATTATAATAAACGATTTTAACCACAATCCTAGCCATATATATATATATATATATATATGTATATATATGTATATATAGTACAAGCACAAATTAAAGAATAAGAGATGAGAATCATTGAGTCACAAGAGTTCTTTAAAATTAGTAGCACAATCTATCAGCTTTTACTTTTAACCCCTTTCCTTTTATTAACATATATATGGATTCTCAAATTTAGAACAATATATACAAGTTTTAATGCATAATATACAAATTATTGATGCAACTCTACTCTTTGAGAAATGGGCAATAACCTTTTCTTTTGTTTCCAGTTGTGTCTCATTTGGTCCAAGCTTCTTATGGTATGAGACATATATAAAGACATATAGAAGCTGATGGCACCAAAATTATGCCCTTGGGAGTAGATGATCTGAATGCTTTTCAATTCCACCTTGAAACAAGTGCATATATGTGCAATTTGAAGTGACAGAAAAAAGCCATGTGCTTTTCACATGTCACCCTTTAAAGGGTATTAATTTAGGTTCATCAAGATAAGCATCTTTTTGCAATAAATAAAATCAATAATAAACCTTTATTGAATTATATATAGCATTTTGTTGTAAGGTTTTTGAGCTTGTTATTGGTTATGAATTGAAGTCCACAGGGTCTTTCTTCCATGACAAGAGCATCACACTTGGAAACCTCTTGGGTGTTTCAAGCATTATAGAGCTATCAAGAAGATCTTTAAGAGGTGGAAGAAGAGTCCTTTCGGAAACCATAACGTTGGGAAATAATAGAAGATCAAACCCGAAACCAAAAACTTGGTGTTTTAATTTATGTTTATGCCCAAGAGATAATGTTGAGGTGGATATTGCTAGAAACAACACTGTACCCCTTGGACATTTTCTTGAAGTGGAAAGAAGAACTGCACATGAACAGAGACGAGGTCATCATGGTCCATTGATTTATGGTCCTGATGAGATCGCGTTGGCTCAACCTTTTGGAGAGCTATCGAATTCGTTGTTTGTGGATGGGCGAATTGCACCTCCGACCCACTCAAGTCCTTGGTCAGGTTCAGAATCTAATGGAAGAAAAGAGGGTAGAAGAAAGAGAACTCCATGTTTTTGAAATTTCATTTACTTTTCATTTTAATCTTTGTTACTTGAAATGTTGGGTTCATAACTTGCATATTTGCTATTCCTAAAGTTGTTTGATGTGTAGAAGGTTGAAGATGTTTTGAGTTTAAATCTCTTAATTAATTTTTTGCTTGTGATTTGACTATTATTAATTAAGGTTATTGAGATATATATATATATATATATATATATATATATATATATATATGAAACTAGAAGCATACTCGTGCAATTTAGCGAGATACATCGTGATTTTAATATTTCATTTTATTCTTTATCTCAGTCGATGTTATAATATGACTTTATGTGATTTTGAAAAATCGATAATGTTTTTATTTTTGAATAAAATATATGTTTGAAGATATCAATAAAATTTGACAAAAATATATCGATATTAATATCAAATTAACTATTTGAAATTCCTCATTTTTTGTGTAATTTTTTAATTCAAATTTTTTATAATTTAATTTATGTACAATAACGAAGAAATTTATATTTGGTTTAATAATATAATT
>NC_037529.1:7004035-7017598 GCF_001531365.2 Cynara cardunculus var. scolymus | reverse complement strand
AAGTATTCTGTTAGAACTCAATGATTATTCTAATTATATTTTAGATTTTTTATATTTAAAATTAGATGTTTATCATGTATTTGATTGTATTTATCTGCATTTAGTTACACAAATTCAGATATGGGATGAAATCGGATAGAGATGAAATCTGGTTTAAAAGTTTTTAAGAGTTTTAAGAGTTTTAGCCAAATGCTTTATAATATAGTATAGATAATGGCATAATAAATAATTAAGCTATGTATAAAAACAAGGCTGGCTTCTGCATGTATAGAAGTGTTGTTGGAGTTGGTAACTAGTGATGGTTGATGGATGTTTCATGGTATCATCCAAAATCAAAGGAGACATCTCTTTATAAGTCTTTGTTTGATGTGGTGTTTGATTCCTAATTACTCTGCCACTCGTGAAACCTTGCCTCATATCCACAATGCCACATCGTACCTTGTCCCCCTCTTTATTTTATATATATATATATATATTACAAGAATACCCTTTTCCTGTAGTTTCATATATGATATTACATTTTATCAAATATGATATATATGTGATACTAAATCACAGACTTTTGGTGCGACCTAGGTTGTCGGGGACCTAGATTGTTAGGTACGTCGTTCGTATACTACCGAGTCCCCTTAAGTGTATTATCACATGTGATGAGAGAGTTGTCACATTTTCCTAAAATGAAAGAATTTTTGTTTGAACTTTCACCTAAATGATGAAGGTGTTCTCCTTATCACATTGTCACACAAAAAAAAAAAAACGATCAAGTCATATATGATCACGGAACACAGTCAACACAAGAGTGAGCAGAGGACTTGACCCGCAACCTTAACTTATGGCCAAACTCACGTTAATTACACAAGGTATTCTCGTATAAACTCACTTTAATAGTAATTTAGAATTTAAAAAGGTCAAGTGATGAACTTTTCTATTGACTTTAACGGTCATAAAATTTGAAAATTTAAATCAAGCTATATGTGGTTTTAAATTAAAAAAACCAGATTAATTTTTTTTGTAATAATAATAATTAATAAATATGTAATATATATATATATATATTTATATATATATATATATATATACACTTCAATTTTGGTCCACATGGTTTTCTAAAATTCTTGGTTTTGGTTCCTATAGTTCATTTAATACAAAATTGTCATCGTAGTTTGCATTTTTGTCCAGTATTAGTTCCTCCTACTAAGTACTAACAACCGTTAAAAGAATCAGTTAATTAAGGTTATTTTCGATTTTTCCCCATTTTCTTCCATATTACTATAAAACTTTTTGAGTTTTGACTTCTGATATTTTTGTTTTATCACGTGTGTATGTATACACACACACACATATAAACACAGATACAACCATCTACGACAACATTAATTAGGTAACACTAGTACTGAAAGTTGTCGCTCCAAAAGCAATGAGTTTTGCAACAAAAGCGAAACGAATCGACCTTGACCCTTGTTATTTTTAGGTCATATCTAGTATTCAGAGTTTGCCTCGATTTGGTATCACTCTCTCTGCCTGAACCGAAATAATGGCTTACCCCTAGATGTTCAGTCAATGTTGTGCCTTAACACATTTTGGGGAAAACCAGCTAAAGGAAGGGCCTTTCCCTCTGGGGTTAGGAAGTTCCTTTCTAGAGAACCCCTTTCTCAGCGATGAACCCTTCTCCCTCCATCTCCAACGTACTTTCCTGCATCAACCCCCATTTCTACCTCTTTCCTCAAGCTACATAAAAAGAACTAAGGTAGAGCATCCATAATGGTCAAGTCTTTAAAAGACTTGATCTATTTGTCACATCAAATTTCCAATATAAAAAAACCATCTTCAGATACTTACTCCAATGGTGAAGTATTTTAAAAGTTTTTTTTGTATTTTTTATTAATTTTAAATACACATTGAAGTTTACTCTATACTTTAAAATTGTTTATTTTTTTCCCTTTACTTTTGTTTCCCGTCAAAGAAAAAAAAGAGTAAATTACATTTTTCATCCATATGGTTTACAAAAAATTAGTTCTTGTCCCTGAGTTCACTAATTACATCCTAGCCCTTGTGGTTTGCATTTCATCTTGGTTTAGGTCCACAAGTCTAACGATTGTTTAAAGGGACCGTTAAGTGGGGTCACGTATCCCTCATGTGGAGGGCATTTCAGCCATTTTCCAGTAATGATTTTGTTCTTCCTCTTCATATGAACATCTTGTTCATTCAAAAAATGAAGATGAACTTCAAGCATATGAAATTTTGTTCTATATCATTACGTCCATAAAATCAAAACAAAATCTTGTTCTACATTATTAAGTCCCTCAAAATCAAATTATACACTAAGTTCCACAACCAAATCCATCTCCCAAACCAAAGAAATCAAGAACAATGAAAAAATTAATTGCCCAGGAAAAAAAAACTCACAAATTGGGTTTCAAGTGTTGCCCCTAAATAGAGAACAACAAGAAGAAAACATACCTTAAAAAGAAAAGTAAAACAGCAAAAACTCTAAAAAAAAGAAAAACGTCAAGAACCTAAAAATAAGAAGATGAAGGTTGAAGCAAAACATCAAGAACGTTGAAGCAGAACGAAGTTGAAGATCTTGAAGTGAAACCTAGATGGAGGTCGACGACCATCATTGTTGGTGTCGAGAGGGATTAAGAGAGGCAAGGTGCCGCCATGAGCGGTGACACAGGGTAGTAGACTTCAGAATTTTGGGGTTACAGTGTTTTTAAGTTTAGGGTTTATTTTCATTAGTTTTGTTTTATTTTATTCTATATTATATTTAATGTTTGTACTCGAGCAATTCATACTTGCAAATTATAAAAATTTATAAAACAAAATATAAAATAATCGAAATGCCACTCACTTGAGAGACATGTTGTAACTAAGGGCTATTAAAATGGGTTTGAACATTTTTCCACACAGCAACATACAACTTTGTGTTGGTAAATGGTCAGACCAAACCCTATATCCAGACCAGACTCTTACCTGATTAAATTTATTTAATTTGTGTTGATAGATAACCCATAAATCCATGTTTCAGGTAAGAAAGCTAAAAGACTGATATTATATGTGTACCCCTAAAAGATTAAAATCTGATCAAATCCGGCATCAAAAAATATAAAAAAGAAAAGCTTGATGTTGATGTGGGAGTAAAAGAAACTATCAGGGGGTTCATTTAAGCATCTCTAAACCCTCCAAAAAAATTCTTTAATCAAAACCCAAAATTTTCAAAAAGAATTACATTCAATTCTAACAGCTTCCCTACTTTTAGAGATTTTAAAATTGATTACATTATTAAAATATTCTAAACATTTAATTTCAAGGTTTCCTTATTGGTGTGAATATAATAAAAGTATAATTCTTTTTCATTATGATCATTTTTGAAGAATTCTCCAAATTTGGAGAATTTTACAACATTTTTTTCTACTTTCTCCATTTTGGAGAAAATTTTGAAAAATCTGTTGGAGCAAAATTTTGTCCGAAATCTACATTTTGAAAAATCTATTAAAAATGATCTTGGTAAATAAAATAAAATATCTCCAACATATTTTCCAAAATTTAGAAAATTGAGATTTTGAGCAGGTCTTTTTTTGCTCCCGGAGATTCTTTAAGACATTTCTCCAAAGTGGAGAAAATAAAAAAGAGTGAAATTCTTTAAATTTGAAAACAACTCTTCAAAATTATTACCGTAAAAGAAAAACATATTTTGTTATATTTCAACCAATAAAAAACTTTGAACTTATATATCTCGCAAGAAAAATAGTATTTTATTAAATATATAAGTTTTTTTTATTAACCTGGATGTCCAACCCGCTATGCAAGTCGACTAATCTCAGAACGACCATCTGTTTTGCAGATAGCCCGTAGTCACCGCATTTGAACTTATGTGGCCACAAGAGGATTTTTATTTCTTCTTGGATTTGAACCTAGGACCTCATACTACTTTTGACCTTTAAAGTCAAACTCAAACTAATCAGACACCACTCTTATAAGATATTTGAATAACATAGGAAATGTTAATCTTTAAATTAAATATGTTGGAGTTAATGTAATTTCATTTTTGGACAATCCATCGGATGCTCGGTTAGAAGATGGTCAAGCTAGAGATGATTCTAGTGAAGCGTAGAGACGCATATAATAATATATGTTCAACACAAAGGCCCACAAAAAGTGCCAGAATCCTCCAATGAGATCTCGCTATTTTTCCTATTCACCACTCCAGAACCATCTTCCCTCACCTATAAATACCATCATCTTCCTCCCCTCCCACCACCACATCTAATTGTTCTACACCTATCAAGCTTATTCTCATCGAAAATGTCCATCATTCCAACCTTCTTTGGTGGCCGTCGAACCAACGTCTTTGATCCCTTCGCCTTCGACATATGGGACCCTTTCGATCACATCCTCAACATTCCATCTGGGTCCCGCGAAACCTCAGCTTTCGTGAATGCCCAGATTGATTGGAAGGAGACCCCAGAAGCTCATGTATTCAAGGCTGATCTTCCAGGGGTGAAGAAAGAAGAGGTGAAGGTGGAGTTGCAAGAAGGTAGGATTTTAGAGATCAGTGGAGAGAGGAGCAGGGAGAAAGAGGAGAAGAATGGCAAGTGGCACCGCTTGGAGAGGAGCTCTGGCAAGTTTCTCAGGCGGTTCAGGTTGCCGGATAATGCAAAGGTTGACCAGGTCAATGCTAGGATGGAGAACGGGGTGCTGACAGTGACCGTGCCTAAGCAGGAGGTCAAGAAGCCGGAGGTGAAGACTATTCATATCTCTAACTAGTGCCCCCTTATCCTATTTGGAATAAAAGAAAATGTGTGACCATGTGTCGATGTGCAACATGCAACTCCATGCAAATCTGTTTGCGAAATTATATATGTAACTTGTTTGTCAAGTAATAATAAAAATTGTGTGCCCATTCATGCTTTACTTTCTAGAAACTTATTAATTTAGTCATATAGGACTATATTTAATTATTCAAGAACAGAATTTAACTAAAAGTGATGCTAGATTATAAATGTTACCTTCAAACTTGATGCACATGTTGCCTGGTCTTTCATCCTCGTACTTGCATCTTCAGAAGCCTGCAAATCTCTTACTTCCATCAGATATCAAACAAAATTTAAATACACAGCTAAACACGTGAAAACCATTAACGGAAACATTCATTCTACAAGTAAATAAGAATTCCACACATGCCATAGCCAAAGGTGTTGGCTTACTTACATGAACTGCACAGAAGACTGAAAATTTCATCTGCATCCAGAACTGTGTTAATGACAAGGTTTGGACAAATGGATAGATATACCAGGTAACAAAGAAAGCCATGAAGATTACAACAATGTGCACTGATACAGTGAAAATGGTTTTACGGTGGTAAATTCTCTCTTTCATCAAACTAACATAACAAGCTAGAAGATACCAACGCTCGGTAAGGACCCGTTTATAACAATAACCTTTAGTTGTGACTTCTGTAGAATCTATTATATCCTCGAATGGTTTAATTAATTAATTCTTTTACAAGTGGTTGCTAAGGAAGCATGATGTTGGCACTTTGCAGTCACTTGAGGGATTTAGTAAGATGTTTATGTGCGGTATCAAAAGCTGCCCATGAGATTAATGTGTTCCACAAAGATACCATGTTTGTTGCAAGGATGAAGCTCGTTTAGTAATATGCAGCAGTGCTACCCTCTGGCTTCAATGAACTCCTTCAGATTCTGCCAAATTCCTTTGTCATAAGGATTTTTAAACCTCGTCACTGTTACCGCCTCCCCTGAATGGTCAAAGATTATTCAGGTCACATACAGCACTGATAACAATACTCATGTTGCAAAAAGAAAAAGATGAGATACATTTTATGTCAAAGTCAAAATCTATTGTTTTTGAAATTCAAAACCATATGGATTTTCTCACATGATTAGCAACATATCTCTATTTGTATTAATCACTATAAAGTTAATGTAGTCATCAATTTCCATGAGGTATCGTTTGGTATGCAGGATTGGTTTTGAGTGATATGGATTTCATGGAAGGATTTGGATTTGGAAGGATTTGGAATGTTTGGTGTGTTTGGTTTGTAGGATTTGGAATGGAATTGAATTCCATTATTTATTTTTTATAAATAATAATAAAAATAATTATATTACCTTTTCATTAATTGATTATTACAAAATAAATGTTTTTAACATATTTTAAACCATTATTACATATAAATCCTACGAAATCCCATGAAATACCTACCCCATGGGATTTCAAAATCCTATGTTCGTAGGATTTCAAAATCCTATGTTTGTGGGATTTCAAATCCACGAAATCCTTCAACCCAAACATGGGATTGGAATGGAATTCAATTCCGAATCCCTCCAAATCCAATCCAATCCAATCCTGCAAACTAGACGGACCCTCAGAGCTTAAGGAACTGGTATCACTTTTGAAGCTGATCAGCTCAAAGTCAAAAGTGTCAATTTTCTTAGTCCAAGATCCATGGAGGCACATGATTAAAATGTACCTGGCTCAGGCTGGATAATATGCTGGAACTCCGGATATTTCTTCCAGTGTATCTGTAAAAGCACAGTTCATACAGCGTTACAGTTTTGGTGTGTGTTATTAAGATGAGAACAACACCCTAGCCTATCAACGTGGCAACCAGATACAATATGAACTTAATCTTAAAAGCTTTAAGAAGAAAAGTACAGTAATCATAAAAGTTGAAAAAGATAATATAAAAAGAAAGAGTTACATATATAATAGTAAAACCAGATCCAGAGAACAGTAAATGTTGTTCAAGTTTTTTTAAACGACAAGATTGTTGGATATGGAGTCTATTTTGTTAAATTGGCTACATCAGAAATTTGGATGACAGTTCTCTGTCCTATAATAGAATCCAATCTAACTTCTGAAATGCACAAGTGAATAACATGTAAATGTTGCATCTCCAACTTTTTCCTTTCCTGCAAGTTACCATGTGTGTGCAGATGAATGACGATCTGTTACATATATAATAGTAAAACCAGATCCAGAGAACAGTAAATGTTGTTCAAGTTTTGTTAAAACGACAAGATTGTTGGATATGGAGTCTATTTTGTTTAAATGGCTACATCAGAAATTTGGATGACAGTTCTCTGTCCTATAATGGAACCCAATCTTACTTCTGAAATGCACAAGTGAATAACATGTAAATGTTGCATCTCCAACTTTTTTCTTTCCTGCAAGTTACTATGTGTGTGCAGATGAATGACGATCCTAACAGATACATGGATACAAAGAATATAGAACTTACCCATTCATCTGTTCTGATATTGAAACACACACAATATATGTGCCATGCCAGAAATACCGCCTAATAGTTCCACAAAAAACAAGGTGAGATAATAAACATCTTAAACGAGTATGGTATATCTACAGGAATAGAATGCAATGGAATCACAGTTGGCTAACAGGTATGCACCTGCCATAACACTTGCAGAAGGGAGAATATCATCGTGCTAGTAGCTAATGTTTCAGTCCAACCAACCTGCTGGATACAAGATCTAAAACATTACAAGCTTGCTCCAAACAAGAATGATTTGCAATTGACAAGATTCAAGGTGGTGCTAAGATACATTGACATACCTTCCCCCCACTCGTATCCAGTGTTCGGGATGTTGTTGCAACTGGAATTTAAGATGAAGATGGATGAGCATGTTTGAAAGATGGTCTCTCAACCTAAGCAGTTATGCATATAGCAGATCCGCAATAGGAAAAAGAATCACAGGTTAAAGCAAACAGGATGTCCACCACCTGCTGAAAAGTGTCTTCATGGAAGCATAGATAAATATATAAGCAAATTAACCACCAAAAAAAGATGCAGGATAGGGTACTTGTCTATGGTAATCATAGTCATCCATAGAATGGTCCTAGGTATTAATAGACCACTAGAGAAAGATGCAGGATAATGTATATGTCTATGGTAATTATAGTCATCCATAGAATGATGCTAAGTATTCAAGCCATGGTGTCACACAGCAAACTGATTCCATCACTTGTTTAGATCTCAGTAGATATTGGGAGTCAAACATTTTGTACTCTCAATTGGTCATGTAGTAATGCAAGCATGTCTCAGAGTTTCTCAGTTATTTTTTTAACTTCTAATTGCGATCTTCTTGGATCTTTAGCCAAGGTTAATTTCATTTTTCTCTTCATGTTGCAAGTTATGGGAGATTGCTTCATTATGCTGGTTAATTTACTTCATTGGCAATAATGCTATTGTCAAGAGGCTTCACATTACTTCTGTAGTTTATGATGGTCGCTGGTGTTACACGCCTATCATTGAGTAACTGTATGCATGCGGTAAACTATCTCATCTAGTGTTCATGGATCATGAATCAGTATGTAAGTGATTTATACAGCCAAGTCACTTCGGTTTTTATTGATATTAGTAAAATAATTTGCTTGGTGAAAATATATACTTGAATGTCCGAAGTTCAGGCTAGTGTCTTGTTCCATAACATAAGATAACTTTGCTCATATTTTATTAGATGTGATTGTATTTGATAACAGCTTCAATCTCACAATGATGATGAAAATGTCATATGTGCATGCTTTGAGAATTGTGGAAAATTATGATGAAGCTTACTCTGAGATGCACCCACGATGTAACAAGCCTCAATTATTATAAATCCGGCTAGGAGAACCATGAAAAGTAGATGATTGTTTTGACCTGCACTAAAAGACTACCAACTTCAGCTCCAGTAAGCGATGTTGCTGCATGCAAAGCCCAAGAGTAAAATCCAACTACTTAAAGCTGGTCCTAACGACACAACCAAGACAACTGAAAGTAGTTTGTTGAAGTTGTTACCTATACAATTCCCGAAAGCAGGACAATGGTGGTCAAATCCCTTAACATGCGCATCACAGTGCTTACAATATCTTACCCTTTGGAGTAAAAGTGAACACTGTTATCGATAAATATCAAGTACTTCAGCATCTGTAATTTCATACTATCTCAACCACAAAAAAAAATGCAGTCTGTGTGTCATTTAAAGAAAGAGAGTGAAGACATTCCAGAGTTGGTAAATGGAATACCATGGTTGCTCCAAGTTGGTAAAGTTGGTAAATGGAATACCATGGTTGCTCCAAGTTGGGAAGAAAGGTTAGCTCAAGTAAAGTTGGTCTTTAATTATACATAATAAAATGGAAAAGAAAAACCCAGAATACTTGTTAAGTTTTGAATTTCTTATAATGATATTTAGTTGCACGTAAAAAATACCATAATAGTTGTTGCAAGGGAATCACAATATATTAGCTATTCTATTCAAGGTATATTAGTAATGCATGTAACCAAGTATAGACACCAAGGGAAAACAGTTTCCTAGATCATAGTAGACATGGCTACCCAATATGCAGATCAATCAGGACAGAGGTTTTAAATGTTGAAGTCTCTCAAGAATAAAATGCCTGGAAGGCTAGATGGTAAAACGAGTATGATGGTAAGTGTTTGCTAGGAAGTAAATAATAACCTTGTCAAGTGGGCATCCCTCATACAGGTCGGAAGTTGGGGGCCCCATTCCCTGCATGAATAAACAAGATTGTCATGCATATTCTGCAATTTTAACAGGAACAACTTTAATGATAGTAACCTCCAGATAAGTTTCACTGTTGGAGAGAGGACCAGGTTTTTCGTGACAAGGATGTTCACAATTAACAAAACCAGGATCACCTGACAGGATTCTGAAAGAAATCTCCTCATTAGAATAAATGAAAAGATAAATTACATATATCAAACGAAATCCTGCTTTACAAGAACAAATATTAACACACAGACCTGTGTAGACCGAATAGGAGCATAATAAGCTCTGCATGGACAACCATATCCAATAAAGATGAGACGACTGTAAAACAGAGAATTAGTTTGCTTATTTGGAATAAATGCAAGATAACCACAAAAGATATATAGTGAAATTAATGAGGTCATAAATAAAGAGAACACAAGAAATGTCAATTCTAAGTATGGTATATAAGATTCAACTTATGGGAGACTGATTAGAGTCAAAAGCCCTAATAATTTATAAATCATATGGTGGTTATGGTCTTCAACTGTCAGCCTTTTGAACTTGCTTGTCCATATCTTTAAAACTTGGCCATTTTCTTCGAGTGCTCTCATATTGTTGTGTCAAAGAATTTGAAGAAGTTCTGAATATCGCTCAAAAAAATTAAGTAAAACTGTCTGGAGGGTATCCTACCATATATATAGATTACAACAACTTTCCACTTAAATAGACGACATATCGCTATCAGAGACGACTAAAGAGTAACAACGTTTACTTGGAAAAAAGGCAGAGTGACATATTATTACATTCTGAACATATTCCATGGTTTCAGTGGAGGGATCCATCAGGACTATCACTTTACTCAATCAGGAGACTTCTACCGGCTAAAGACTGGAGAGTGAACAAGTTACAGCACCAGAGGCAGCCATGCTCCAATGAACTATAAATTACTTCTCTTTGGAAACTCTTTTGTATTCCCTTTCAACTTCTATGATTTAACCCTCTTAGCACAAGCTTTGTGCTGTCATCTAATATTACGAGTTGCTTAACACAAAATGACCAACAATTATAAAATTTATGCAGAATATGTTTATAAGCACAGATAGCTTAACATGTAAGTGATGTGGTTGGTATTTAATTGCATCTGATAGTGTAGTAAGTACATTAAGTCAAACATTTAGTACTAGGATTTACATGCTTGCAAACATTTAGGAAGCAAAATAAGTTCCAATTTTAACAAATGACATCCACGCTTCCAATGATAGAATCACGGGGCTACGTTTTGAAGTTGAAACATGAAAGTAATTTTATTAATAATATGAACCATATCAGAAGATGAAAGCCCAAAAAGGCAAATTACAAGTTACAACTTCTAAACGCTGACTCCCATGCCACCGCCTGATAATAAATTCCTTTCAAGGATATCGGCTTTGGACTAAAACACAACCATCAAAGAGGTAATTACCATGCATTTTATGTTGTAGAAAGTGATTTCTTCGAAATACATGTGAGAAAGACCAATGATTCCATAATTACGGTCATATTGAAGTCTCACTATCTGAGCATCAAAAACAAAGATGCAAGACAGATAAGATCAAAGCAACTAGATACTTACTCAATTGAGATAGAGAATATCTTTACTTTTATCAGTCTTATTATTATTCCATATACTTCACAATTCCAAACTTAAACTGATACATTCTCTCTATGTCATTGCAATTGCTCCTTTACTGCGTTAAACTTCATGATGCATATCAAAATCACCCATAAAAAGTTCCACTTCTAATGTCTCCTTCTTCAGAGATCAGGAACATCTAATCCTCCTCCGTCTGATAATGAGAGTTCACATGTTGATATTGTAAATTCAAACCCAAGTATTTTTTCAAATTATAAAATGAAAAATTGTTTTTAGCTTTTTAGCTCCAAAAAACTTATATTTCATACTTCTTTTTTCATTGTATTTAGTAGCTATCTTCTCTAGAACCAATTTGGTAATCAATTTTGAAGTTAAAAAATGGACACACTCAAAAGACAAACACGATCAGGAGCAGCAGCATGTAACAATAACAGACAAGTGAAATCAAGAGGCTACCTTGTCGAATTACAACGACATACACACACCAAATAAACAATAGATTGGCAAACACGAAGGCTGGAGCTGAACCATACAGTCCAAATAACCTCTTGCATCTTCTCCCTAATCCCGCGATCCCTAGCAATACCATCACTGAACAAACTAAAAATCAGAAATCGAAAACAATAACCACCACCACAGTCCATATATACATAAAATACATAGATGTAGATAGATAACCTGACAGAAAAAGAAGTATGATGATATTGTAGGAGAAGAAGAAGGAAGATACTAGGTAGAGGGCAAACTGAGCAAAGCAGACACAAACGAAGGATACCGTGGCCCGACCCATTAACCTCCATGGATCCCTGCGTTTTCTTCGACGCTCGACATCTTCCATTTACAGGCGCCAAATATCACAGCAACTTATCGATTTGTATGATTCACTTGCGAATCAGAAGCTTAAGTTGAAATTTGCGAGCGGCAACACGTTGAAAATGTCGGGTCGGGTTGAAATATGGCCCAGTTTACAAGCCCAATAAACATCTCTGTTAAAGGACCAATAAGTGATGATAGAAAAGATTTGTGAATTTCAAATATAAATCATATAAAATTTACAAATCAATCATAACCGTCTACGTAGTCTAAGAATATATGGTTTTACAAAAACAAATACTACAATACTCCATTTGATGATGTTCTAAGACACTCCCCTAACGGTAAAAAGGTTGAAATCCATAAATGAGATGTTGGGTTTGAATCATAAGGGATTGTTTGGTTACCTTTTAATAGTTCCATTAAGGGACAATTTCTGAATCGTTAAGAGATGAATCTTGGTTGACAAAAAAAATTCGCCTCTTAATGGTTCTAAAACGTTCTGAATAATTTTGTATCATAGGCACCCTTTAACTATTTAGCGTCCTAATTTTATTGTAAACAATTACGAAACAGTTATATTTCATTTTATACTATATCATGATAGCCTTTTAATCATTTTGATCAATTAATCATTCTGCACCAAATCATTCAGCAACTGCCAACACAGCCCTACTTGTGTTTTGCGATCTGGAACTCCATAAGTGGCACCGTAGCATTGGCTTTCCCTCAAACCGTAAATATAGACATAGTTATGTTGTTTAGATCATTTATATATATTTAAAAATTATTTTCTGAACCTTCAAATCGTGCACTTATAATAAGCTACATGTTGAAAAAAAAATAAAGCGATTCAAATATAGGTTTGTTTTTTTGTTTTCTATGGTTTGTTAAAAATTTATGTTTTTTTGTCTTTGTGGTTTGTTAAAAAAATTTATTTTTATTTTTGTAGTTTCAAAATTTATTACCTTTTTCGTTCTCATGATTTAAACTTTTAAAGGTTTAAGAAAGAGAAATAATATTTTATGAGTTATATTTAATATTTTAATAATACAGTTAATTGTGTAATCTTTAAAATAGAGAATTTGAAGGAGATGAATGTAATTTTTTTAGAGAATTTGACTTTTTAATTCTCTATTTTAAAGAATCTGTTGAAGATGTTCTAGGAGCATGTCCAATAGATTCTTTAAAAGTTTTCCAAAATGAAGAACAAAATTTTAAAATCTTCAAAAATAAAATTGCATCTAACTCCAACAGATTTTTCATTTTCAAAATTAGACGGTTAATTATATTAATAAAGTATTTCATTTATTTAATTAAATATTATTTCTCTATTTTAAATATTTATTTCCAAGTCATTTTTTAAGAGATCTTAAATTAGAGAAATTTACACTCTTACTTCCAAAATTTCTATTTTAATTTTTTTAAAGAATTTATTAAAATAGAAAATTGTCTCAAATTTTTATTTTTTTATTTTAAAGATTCATTTGGTTTAAATAGTTTTTTTGAAGGATGAAAATGAAAAGCTTTTTGATTTTTGAAAAAAATAATAATAATCTATATCTATACTATCTATACTATATTATAAAGCATTTGGCTAAA
>NC_037529.1:6982547-7003935 GCF_001531365.2 Cynara cardunculus var. scolymus | reverse complement strand
CATGTATGATGAAATGGGTTGTTATCGTTGATTGGGTAATTTATTGTTTTAAGGTTTTTGTTTTTATCAATCTTAAAAGTTCATTGCTATTTTTGACTGATCAAATTTTAGGCAGAAAAATTATATTATTTGTCTCGCTCGTGGTTGGCTTAAGATAGAAAGGGATAAAATCTATTTTGTGGTTCGATAATAACGACAACAAAAGGGCCGTTTATCGAACACTTACGTGGATGRTAAGCACTTAYCARGTTATTTACCTTATTAGATGAACGTTGCAAGTGTCARRAWTCTTAYCCAGTAAGAGCAGTGATAAGGATGAAGAGTCTTACTTGGTAAGTGAGAGTGAAGACTTTTACTCGATAAACGCTTATCGGGTAAATTGTTTCATATGATACCATTTTAATGGACTATGATCTTACTCGATAAAGTAAGTTGTGTTGAATCTTACCGATAAAAGCTTATTAGGCAAGTGTATAGCCACTTTAACACTTTAGGGACATGAATACATGTGTACATTTTATCCATTTAGACCTTGATTTTGAGTGAGATATACCGAATATTGAGTCGTTTGTTTCTCGATTCACAATAAAACTTGATATCCCGCCGCATTGCGCGGGTACACAATTAGTAATTTTAAATTGACACTTTATACCCCCATAATTAATTAATTAATTTACTTTACGTCTTTTACTTTTAAATGTTTCATTTTAAATCTTTATCAAATTAACATACATAATCATATATCAATTAAAACATGTTTAAAAAATATATTTTTATTTTAACAAGTTACATCATTATAATCGTCTCGTTAATACATTTGAAATGAGTCCAATATTGAATAGTTTTTTACTTAATTATATTATTATATATTATATATATTGTGAAAAAATATTGTTAATATTTACGATTTATACTTTTATAGTTATTTATTTATATATATATATATACTATATATTTTGGGGTTAGGTTGTCTAAATTGCACTGTATAATATGTTCTGAATTAATATGTTCTTGGGTTTTTTTGAAATATATATATACATGTATTAGTTCAACCTTAATCTGAGTTTTTGGACAAGAAAGAGGGTAATCAGTTGAAATTTCATTTTAAAACCCATCTTTTTTTGTCTTTTTATGGCTTATGGTCTGTCAAATTTGTAGTTTTCTTTATTGGTTTTGAGTGTTTATCTTAAAACTCAAGTTTCTTGGTTCTTTGCTCTTGGTGTAAATCGAACACATTTGTGAAGTCGTTTAAATATATTGGATTTTAAATATATTGGATTTTAAACTGTCATACTATTTTTTTCATCGATAGTCTGTAATTGGAACCATAACTCTTATTTATTCAAATTGTATTAATATGTAAAGATCAAATGTAACTTATATCATCGTTAAATCTTATCTTATAAAATCAATAACACTTCAAAATCATTAAAATTCATGACTCCCGCCGCATGACAAAGATACACAACTAGTATTTTAATAAGCAAGAGATGATGTACGAGCTGTCCTTTTAAGGTATTTCACATGTGATGGCTCGAATCCCATTGTCACTGTCAACGGGGCCCACACTTGCTCTGCCACCTCATTTTACGGTTGGTGAACGAGTTTACAACCCCTCGATCATTACCAACCGTCAATTTTTATTTCATTTTCTAAAACAACAAAGTAGTTCAAAAGGAATTTAGTTTTTTTTTATTTTTATTTTCCAAAACTAAATTCAAATTTCTATATAATATAATTTATTTTCCACCGGCTCGTAATTAAAGGATAAAGATAAGACAAATTTCATGAAAAAGTAATGTATTTTAACTTATTTTTCTATTTTGTGATAACGTATTTTCAAACTTTCATTTGACACTTAAGATGTAAAGTTGTAAACATTTAAGTACTCAGGTAACCGGTTGAAAACTAATTTTATATTAAAAAAAACTAATTTTAAATTTAAAAAAATCATATCACTAACTACGTGAGCAAATAATACTGAGTTGGATACCGAATCACTCGCTACATCAGCATAATAACTAGTTAATGCTTCAACCGGTTACCCAGATAACTAAATGTTTATAACTTTACATCTTAGGTACTAAAATGAAAGTTTTTAAAGTACGTTACCCAAAATATAAATCAAATTAAAGTAGGTTATTTTTTCATGTAATTTGCCCATAAAAAATATATAATTTTATAAATTTATAACTGTTACTATTTTCTCTATCATTTCCTTCCATTTGGGAGAAAAATAAACATTATTTCCTTCCTTTTTTCCTATGCTTTCCTAAAATAGATTGAAATGTGTATAAGGAATATGTATTCACTAGATTGAAATGTGGGCATCAAAATTCTACGCTTAGTAATAATACATATTCTTATACATTTGGATTCAATATATTACAATCTAAAATTATATGACACCAACTGAATGATTAACACACTCAAAACATGTAATATCCAATAAAATTGCAATTAGTGCATTTTACATCCAAAGATCCACATCAGACTATGTAAACCGGACAAATGTCCCCAAAACTCATTTGAGTTAAAATCAAGCCAAAATGCCCCATAAAGCACTTGACTATTTAAATAATGTCAATGTAAATCACATAAGTCAAAAAACATATTTTTCAACCTTTAACGAATACATGACACCTATAACATGAATAAGTCCATGACCAACACGTCATTGAAGCTTACTAGCCAAAGGTCTTAAAACCGTACAGTTTGTATTCTCAAAATCCTCACCAAACCAATGAAAGACAATTGTCAAAGATTTATATATTTATAGTAAAAGGGCTCAAGTGGCACTATCAGAGTTCACAAGTTGAGAGTCCCATAAAAATCTTATTGTGGCCACAGAGGTTCAAATGCGGTGACTCTGGGCTATATGCAAAGCAGGTGATCGTCCTGTGATTAGTTGACTCGCATAGCGGGTTGGATATCCAGGTTAATCAAAAAAAAAAAAGTTGAGAGTCCCAAAACAATACTTGATCCAAAACAAAGTCAATGAACACTTTGACTCATTCGACAAAACCAAATGATAACTCGAGATAGATTTTCAAGAGTTAAAACAATATTTTGTCTCAAATTATTCAAATATCCAATAAGATCACTTTTTGATAAAGTAATATGCTTTGGTGCCTCAAAGAATTGAAGATTTTATAACCCAAATATGCTAAAAAGAGCACAAAATCATAAAACTCGTCAAATATGAATTAAACTCATGAAAATGTGCTCCAAATCCAAAATAGAGATATTTTGACATACATATAGTTTTGCAAAGCAACTAGAATGCGCCACGACCTTAGGTCATGAGGCAGGTCGTGCAACTTACCGACTTTCGCTGTTTTTTGCACCCGATAAGATCCTCGAAGGTTCCATTATAATAATTAGGAAAAACATTCATACTTACCTTTTAAAAGGCCACTTGATAAGGTGCTTAATGTATGTATGTGTTGTTAATTTATTTTTTTGCATTGTCTTTATGTTTTTCCATAACTACATAAAATTAGGAAGAAAATAGAAAATAAAATGAAACATGGAGTTAATAAGATAGGCCCCGTTTATCCGTTCAATTCTCATTTAGAATTTCAAAAAGAGAGTTAGAAGAATGATCCAACGGCTGGGATTCGTTTCAAGTGCTAGGACCATGCCACGTCTGACTGGATGGACATAAAGCATTATTACTTACACGTAAGCCATGTGCCACTGTTTGCACCTACACTCGGACCCACTCCTGACTAGACTTCTGAGGTGGCTAATTGGCTTTCAAAATGAAGCTTAGCCAGCCATGGCTCATTTTTAGACTAATTGCATTTAAAGCCCAATACTTTAAACTAATTGCAATTTTGTTATGGCAAATATAAATATCAGTTTAGAAGTTACAACTATATTTTTCTTTTTTGATTTATAGATGAAATAATATACATGAACGATGGTGATACAGTGTTGTTTTATGAATAAAAAATAATAAAATGTTTTGTACGTGAATAATTCATGGATTACTGATTCATGTTTTGTATAATAACTGATTATTTTTTCACTAATAATAAAAACAGAAAAGTAACGTTTATTAAACATGTATTTTTAAGAAGACAAATCTTACAACATTATTTGATTCTCATTACATAATCACTACAATAATGTTGCATTATATATAGAAATGATTACAAAGATATTGACCAAAAGAAGAAGGTTTATGGAAAGTAGGAAAAAAGTGAGGAATCATTGTTGGTGGCAATGATTAGGGTTGATGTCCATTATAAAGAAGATGATCCATAAACTTATAGAAATCAAAAGTTATGTGGTTGTGGTGCCATGCATGTGTGCATCATCATATATATATATATATATATATATATATAGGGTATATTTCTTTTACAACCTTGTGTATTTGTACAACTTTTGCAACCCAATTAATTTGAGATATTTATAGAAATGATTGGAGTTCATTTATTATGATTTGAATATTTATGGAATATGAATAGAGTTTATTAATTATGATTAATACTTTATATTAGGAAACAATTAATTGATTAAAAATTGAATGGTTGAGATGAGGGTTGTATAGGGTGTAGGAATGGCAAAGGGTGTAAAATAACATCCCTATATATATATATATCTAATCAATATCTGCCTTTTTCAACCCATGCTTCTTCATTGCTTTAACCTAATCCATGTTTGTGGCTTTCTCTTCATTCAAAACAACTCATGCATCATCCACTCTACATATACATATCAAGATGAATAATTAATTTTTGTGGTAATTTTATTCTTGAATAGTAGATAATGATAACTTTTATTCATGTATAAATTTTGTTAAATATTCATAAGGGTGTTTTTTATATTAAAGAGAGGCAGTTTGATCGGACCCAGTAAATGAAGACAGATTGGATAAGGACCGGGCTATGACATTAATCAGAAATAAGTTCGACAATTAGTCTTTTTACAAATCAAGATTTTTGGAGTCATATCATATTAATTAAAGTCGGTTTATAAGGCCAGATAAAGCTTGGTCCAAACCAAAAATGGACCAGGTTACACTAGGCCGGTCTCGAGCGGAGCAAGATTGGTCTAATTTGATTTTAAAAATTCTTTTTTTAAAAAGTCATGATCTTTTTAACATAACAAATTAAACTTTTTTAGATTAGGGTCATGTCAATGCCCAGGTTAATGTTCCATTTTTACTGCTTCAGTTCCAGACCAAACTGACATTTTTTTCTCGATCCAATCAAGACCAGAGTTCTACACTATTCCTTGTAGTTGGTTAAAAAAACGATAAAAATTGAATTTTTTTCATCATAGTAAAAACAAGATGACGCAAGTGGTAATGGATGAAGCAGAAGCGAGAATGTCCGCTTGAGTAACGCAAACATTGATGAGAATCTAATCCCCAAGAACCAAAGGGTTCCTCAAAAGCTTAATGGTGTCACATCCATCAGTCACGAAATGTTTTATAGTTTACAACATATATAGCAAAGGTAGAAATCATGGTATCTACGACATCTTTAATAATTACTTATTTTAGAAATTTTATAGATATAAGAAAAGTTTACTTAAAAACTATGTTAAACTCTTTTCTAAAACAGGAAAAAAAATAATAAAAAATCAGTCACATATTTTTTATAACCAGTCACAGATCTTTGTCTGTGAAAAAGTGAGAAAACATTTTAAAAAGAATAACATAACATCATTTTAATACTTACTTTTATTTTCGTTTAGTATTAGAATTTTTCTTAAATTATGGTATTTTTATTTAACATTCAATATTTAAAGATAAAATAATTAATTTCTATAAAATAAATTATAAATAATAAAAAAGAAATAACTCAGTTTAAAATATGCACTATGAAATAGTTAGTGAACACATCACAACCCTTTTAAAAGTTTATGCACAACAAGATACATTTATTAAAAACGATATTTTATAAATGGTTTGATATGACATAAAATCATTAATAAATTTCATAAAAGTGATTCTCGAACAATATTTGGGTCATGTAAGCATCGACAACTATGATAATAATAGAAACATGATAATGTAATATCCTTCTTTAATTTAGGGGTTGTTGGGTAACGACTTAATGAACTTAATAGCTTGTATGGCTTATTTGAGTAAGCCATACATAAGTGTTCAGTTGTTGGCTTAATGAAAAAATTGATGATTTTTTCGGTTAGCTAGAAAATGGTTGTCCTTACTATTCACCCATTTGTACCCTTGTCGAAGAAAATCACAAGCCATCAGATATGCCTTCTCCCCTCAAAAGAAATCCCATTCCTCATGACCCCTGTCAAAGAAACCCTCTGTTGATGAAGGCCCCCATCCTTTGTCGGTCCTTTACCGGAGTCCTCGTTGGTTATCTCCTCTCCTTGTCTGTATACTCCTATTTGTATCCTTCCTAGATATGGAAATATGTGTTTCTTCCTGTTTTCTTCTCCACATATCTGTAAACATCTCTGTAGATTCTTGCCCTTTCTTGATTGTGTTTTGATTCAGTTCCGATGTTGTTTTGTGGATATCTCATGTGAGCATTGCCTTTTGATTTGTACCAACAACAAAAAAACATAGGTTCTTCTCAAAGATGCTACATTACAACGTTACATAGACAGCTTAATCTATACATATCTGACATTCAGACCGTTTATTCAAACAAAAATATAAATTGAAGGGCAAAATTGTCATTTATGACATTCAGACCTGTATTCAACAATTTATCTTATATCATATAGACAACTTAATCTATACATATCTTAATGAAAACAACCTTTTAGTCTTTTTGTTTAAGAACTTTTGAATGCTATAAAAGTATTTCAGGTTTGTTAGTACATTGGTATTGACGTGTTTTTTGCTCTTTACATAAAGGCGTCGTTCGTTTGACATATGTTGTTTAGAAATTTGGATTTCTGTACAAAAATTAAGAATCTTTGATATGTTTAAGTTGTAGAATTTGGATGGAAGTAAATTTCATTCTTTATACATAATTAAAGAAAACAAATTATAAATATGTATAAAAATAATTAAATTACAATGTATTAAATGTTAATTACAAAACAAATGTTTTTAACATAAGTACAAACAAATCCTATAAAATTCCGTTAACTACCAACTACACGCAAGGGAGTTCTTAGTCCAATGTTTATGGGATTTTATGAAATTTCGAGATTTAAGTTCCCCGAGATTAATATAGGTAGGCAGGCATAACCAAAATTTGCAAAAGAAACAAAGAGAATCAGTAGTGAGAGCAGGTGTTACAGAAAACAGTCTATTGGATATGAAAGCAGAGATGTAATTAAAATAAAAACAACAATCCACTTAAATCTTTTTGTTTACTACATATGAGAATCGAGTTTGGTATCTTGAATCAGTACGCTACCGAAATAAAAAGAAAAACGAATCAATAACCTACAATTATTGCATCTGTTAATTTGCATATTTGAACGTAACATAATACACTGTCAATTCACCTATCGTGAACCTGTGCCCAATATGTGTTGAGCAACCTCGAGTTCGGTCTATTTCGACATGTTGTGAGTTAGTCAAGTGGTTGAATCAGTAGTAGCAAAAAAATAAGTCTACCAGAATGTATTAAAGCAGAACCCTTAGGAACTAGTATTTTGAGTCAAAATTTTCATTTTTACCTTATATTTCAATTAAAATGTTTGTTTCATATAAAAAATCAATCTTATTATATCGTTACGTTTATACAAAAAGTTGATTATCAATAATTCTAACCGGTCTCATACATAATTTGCTTTCAAGGACACTAATTTTAGAAGGTATTTTTTAATTCACTTAACGACTAAAGCTAGCCAAACTATAATGAGATCCGAGATTAAAACCGAGATCTGTCTTGTATTTGAACAAAATCATCCCATCTTTTTATCAGGGTATTGTTATATACATTATTTTTATGTCAAAATTAGATCAAATCATGTATTGAAAATGTAAAAGCAGATTTTGTTTTTGATATGTGTGAATAAAAAATCAACGGATAGAAATACATTTTATAATATACCATTTAGAACGTGTCTTCGTTGATTGAGCTAAATGCAGATGCAAGAAGTTGTCCTTAGTCCAGAGTTGCTTTTTCAGAGTTTCAGTTAGTAACCGATAGACAGAAGACGACGTCGAAAGCCGAGTCAAAATACCACACCACTTGAGTCGCTCATTCAGAGCCGAGCTGTTATCGCTAACTCATTTCCAGCTAAGACTTTGCTAAAAACAGAATATATCACTAAACCCTGGTTACTTGTTAGGTTAAGCTCACACCAGCCGCGCCACTCCCCAACAAAAAGCCAAAGCCTACTCCTTCTCTCTTTCCTCTTCCGTCTCCTTCTCTCTCTTTCTCTCTCTCACTCAATGGATTCCGACCTGCTCTGCTCTCCGGTGGCCGTCACCGTCGATTGACAGACGGAATTTTTTTGAATCTGATTTGTTCTCCCTTCTTTTAGATTTTTGTTACCAAGGTGTTGGGATGGCAGAAGGAGAGAAAGGTGGACTGATTCAGAAATTAATTGATATTGTAAACGAGATATCTGCAATCTCTGACTACCGGTGTACGGTGAAGAAGCTTTTCTCTAATCTAGCTAGAAGGTTAAAGCTGTTAACCCCACTGTTCGAAGAAATCCGTGATATCAAGGAGCCACTCCCTGATGATTCTCATCAATCGTTACTTTCGTTAATGGATGCTATGGAATCTGCTAAGGAATTGCTTCAAATCGGGAGTGAAGGCAGCAAGATATATTTGGTAAAACTCTGTCAATTAAATCTAATCCTTTTCTTTTTCGGTTCGTAATTTGGTGGGAGGATGCAACATTTATGATAGAACCGTATGCTCTACATGAAATTTAAGAATTTCATGAAAATTTAATGCTGATTTTGTTAAAAACATACCGAATAAGTCGGTGGTTTAGACTCCTTGGAAGCTGACATGGGGTTTTAAGTTTTAATTGTGATGAATTTATTAATTCAGTAACTTTTTCATCGACTTAATTTTTGTTACTTAGTTATCTCAAAAAACAAAACGAAGATCTCTATTTACTTACTTGTTCTGTCTTTATGACCTTGTTTGGATCGTGCTTGACGGATAATTTCTTTGCTGGTACATTTATTTGCAATTAGTGTCTGAATTTGGTCTGTTATATTTGACAAGTGAAATCAATGCTAATTCAAAAGACAGGGAACACACATTATTACGTTTGCCTTATGTTTATGAAGACTTGTTCTATTGTGAGGATCTATATTATATACACACACAATTTAATTGAACTTATTAACTGTGAAGATAGCTGCTAGTAAAGATCTTTTTGACATTTATGCATATGAGATATATTCTATTAAAATAACGTGCGAATTCATGATCAGTAAGACGGTGGATGATGTAATTCCTTCAGCTTTGGGTTGATAATATGTTTACTTTCACTTTGTCGACACGATCAGCTTTGTACTATTTCTCTTTCCCTTTTTGGAAATTTATTTCGGTGGTTGTTGTTGTCCAAACTCCAAGTGTTTTATATTGGCACCGTCAACTAATGTTTTATAGATTACGATATTATCGTGTCATTGTTCTGAAAGCTCTTGTTAGGCCCATGTTGGGACCAAAATAGTTTTTAATTGTTTTATTTAAATGACTTAATTTGCTTTCTTACTATATGAAGGTGTAGTAAGACAAGAAGGTACTAGAAAAGGTGACAAAGTTGGTTTTTTCTGAATTAAAAATCAGCTTCATGCATTAAAAAGCCATGTTACCTTATCCTTTCTTTGTTGTTCCTGTTTTCGCTAGTGTGATAATGATGTTTTGAAGTTCAGGTATGGAGTTAGTCTTTTATATCTTATGTGAAAGTTACTAAAAAGCTGGCTACAGATTGGTTGATTGAAAATAAGGTTGGTTTCCTGACTGTTAGTGCATGCTAGTACTGCTGATAGTGTGTAATAACGAAATGAAGGTTTCCTAAATCTGTAAAAATGACATAAAGTGTGTTGGTTGAGAAAATTTTATGTGAATTTAGTGAGAAGAAAAGAATAGCATGATTTTCACTTTGCAAGTTAAATTGAATCCTCGGAGTTTAAAGGACTCCAGGACCGAGTGGTGTTCACAGAACGGCGCTGATACACATCTTCTTTTACATTTTGGCTTTCTTGCATACCTCACCTAAAGTTTTGATGCTAGTGATTGAAGATATGTATCTTGACCAAGAATAAGAACAAACACCACATGGATATGGAGTCTGTCGGTGAAAAAAATTAGTTTCTCACAGGTTGAAGGATATTTGAAGAAATGTGAGAATCTGATTGACTCACTTTCGAGGTAGAAGCAGGTCAGTGATCCATATTATTGGTGCAAGGAGCCAAGGACACATTGCTTAATGATATCTTTTGCCTTCTTTTTTGCTAGAATTCAGCAATCTGGCTTGAGTATTGCTATGAGAGTGTAAGGGTGTCATGCATGATTGTTTGGTTGTTTCCAAGAATGGTGTTGACTGCTTAACGTTTATCTAAGTCTTATATAGGGATACAAATGAACCATATGCATAGTAAGCAAATGGTGATTAGGTGCGAGGTCCACATGGCCTGATCTTATGATTTCTAAACTTCCTAATGTTTGAGTGTAATACAAAATCATGTTCGTTTGGAAGACGTAATTATAGTCACCTGCGTTCAGACCTTATACCCTACAAAGTACTTTCTAATTCCCGTCTATACTGTGACGGGGTGTTCTCTGAAGTGGATATATGATGTCCTAACTCCTAAGCATGCTCTGACAATAAAGGCTGCAAAAAGAAACCTTTAAGGCTAATATATAATATGTATGCCGTGTTATATCTTTAGAGCATATTTAGTCCCTAAGACACATTGTCTTGAGCCATAAAGCATACCAGGTGGCTTGTTAAACATTCTCTGATTCAATCATTATATCTGGATTTGTATTCTTTCATGTTTCTTGTGCTTCCATCACCTTTGGTTAATTGGGTCCAACACAATAACTTGCTAATACAAGTTAAGAATCAACTCAATTAAGGTCTAAGAAAGTTTCAAACTACGTAGGGTTGGCTAAAAGGAATTCATATCTGTCAAATTTCACAATGGAGTTATGACTTTGCTCGAGGGACGGAACAGCTAGGCCTTTGTTGGAATACATCTCAAAATTTTGCAAGTGCAGGAATTATGTAATGGGTACCCTGTTATCTTAGATGTGTAAGATAAGATAGTGATTCACAATCTGTATATCAATCCGAGCCAATCATGGCAAAGGAATCCAACCAAATGGATGGGTGATGATTACATATGATGATTATTCAAGAGATAATCATGGGAACAACTAGGGAAACAACAAAGATTAGGGGATGGTGAGGAATAACTACGTAAAGTTATTTCATCTTTTTTTTTTTAGTAAGGATAAGTAATATTCTATCTCCATAAGTGGATATAAATATCCATGGCTGTACCATGAATGGGAATAGGCTTGATTTTGTTTTTCACATTGTGTTTTTGGAGTAGCGGACACTCAAAGTTACATGTTGACTGAGCTTGTACTTACTCGAAAAGTACTTTGCTAAATAAGTCAATTGGAATCCGGAACTGTAGGAAATATATGTACATTAATGATTTGCAACTTTGGCAAATGACACAAAATTAGGAAAAGACCAAACAAGTATTAGAAGTCAATAGAAAAGCTTTCTGGTCAATACTAGGGCTTTGGTCTTAAACTCCGTATTTCTATGTGAATGTGGTCAGAAACAATGATTGACTCGAAGCTGTGAACTTAGTATAGTTTAATTTACATTAGGCTTTCCTAGGACTTCGCTGAATGCTATTAATCACCACATCATTGGACCTTGTGGATGGTATATTCAATTATTTATGGAGCTGCTAAATGTTCGTTCATTCGTAGTATAGGTATCACCAGTAGTGCTTTTCTCTCTTTCTCAGTGTGCAAAATGATTATTTTCTAGAGCAACAAACAATACGTGCTTCTTGTAATTTTCATTTATAACACCTTTTTTTTTGGAGGACCATCGTTAACAAGTCAAAGCTCCTATAATAGATTACTGGGAGGACTTGTTCATAAGCATTAGAAGATAATTTGGACTTCAACAAAGAAGACAAATTTACAGCTGATGCATTTGTTTACTTTTGGTCAAATAATTCTCTCCTAAAGTGAGTCTCGTTCTAAAATTCAGTTCAATTTAACCGTACAAAAGTTTGAAGTAAACTAGTAAAATCTTCTTTCTTTAGTGATTCGGTTACATCTTAAAGGAGCAGATATGGCACTATTTCATGCTTCATTTTTGGCTAACCACCTTTAAACAGAATGTGAATGAACAATGAGAATATTAAGAGCTGCATGTATGGCAGTTCACTTTCTCACACATGAATTTAGCAGATAAATGCAAATGTTATTAATCCAAGTGTTAAATTGACATGTAATGTCAAACTAAATAATTTAGAAGTGCAATCTTAAACAACTTAAGCCACTTAAACTCTTTCCTCTGGTTCTAATAATGATAGCCATATTTTTACTTGAAAAATGGCGTTTCTTTTAAGTCACTTGTTAAATGTAATATGTCCTTTGTGTTAAGCAAAAATAATTTCTTAAGCTTGCTCTAGCCGACTTTTCTTATATCAGGAATACATGTCTTTGTTTATTCTTTTACACAACATGCTCTGCCGTGCAGGTTTTGGAGAGGGATGAAATCATGAAAAAGTACCAAGCAGTTACATCTCGTTTGGAACAAGATTTGAGCAGTATTTCTATTGATATACTTGACATATCGGATGAAGTTAAAGAACAGGTGAGATTAGTCATATCTTGATAAAAGGTATTTAGATACAGCTTGCTTTGTAAATTATACCTAAGCAGGACCCAGAAAGCTAAGAAATGCGGATTTGTTTCTTACTTTCTACCTAATCTCATGGCTGTGACACGATTCTTATCCAGGTTGCCCTTGTTCTTGCTCAATTCCGAAGAGCCAAGGGAAGAATTGATGCACCAGACATTGAGCTTTATGAAGATCTTTTGTCCCTTTACAACAAGGATAACGATGTGGTAGAAGATCCTGCTGTCTTGAGGAGATTGGTTGAAAAACTACAGCTGACCGAAATAACCAACCTTACGAATGAGTCAATAGCATTGCATGAAATGGTTACTGCCAGTTCTGGAGACCCAGGTGAAAGTATAGAAAAAATGTCAATGCTACTAAAGCGAATCAAGGATTTTGTGCAAACAGAGAGTCCATATGTAGGCTCACCACCAGGAGAAAGTTCCGCTCTTCCCTGTTGCACCGACCAAGGAACATTGGTCAAAAGTCCTAAAAACAGCGTCATACCAGATGATTTTCGTTGTCCTATATCACTTGAGTTGATGAAGGATCCTGTTATTGTTTCAACGGGACAGGTAATGCCCGTCACCTTTGTATACTTGGCATATACATACGTATACACACACACACATATATGTTTACACACATGCTCTTTCTTTCATGCTTGATATTGTGGTCCACATGAGAGACTGACTAGAAGAAAGGCTTGCTTTAGATTCTTGAAATTATACCTATGTAGTGCTATTCTGAGCATATTACAAACGTGAGGTTTATTAAATATTTTGCGCATTTTTGTAGACCTACGAGCGTTCTTGCATTGAAAAATGGTTAGAAGCAGGGCATCACACATGTCCCAAGACGCAACAAAACCTGACGAGCACCGCACTCATACCCAACTATGTATTACGCAGCCTCATAGCCCAATGGTGTGAGACAAATGGAATGGAGCCACCAAAACGATCCGGTAGGTCTGCTTCTGCCTGCACCCCTGCAGAACGTTCCATGATCGAATGTCTCCTTCGTAAGCTTAATTCCATCAGTCCTGATGATCAGCGGACCGCCGCTGGTGAAATCCGCCTCCTTGCAAAACGGAATGCCGATAATCGTGTAGCTGTTGCCGAAGCTGGCGCCATCCCTCTTCTCACAAACCTCCTGACTGCACCAGATTCCCGCACACAAGAACATGCAGTGACCGCTCTTCTTAACCTCTCTATTTGCGAGGATAACAAAGGCAGCATCGTATCCTCGGGGGCTGTCCCCGGTATAGTTCAAGTCCTGAGGAAAGGTAGCATGGAAGCACGAGAAAACGCTGCAGCCACCCTTTTCAGCCTCTCTGTGATCGACGAAAACAAAGTGACCATCGGTTCATTGGGAGCAATCCCACCTCTCGTTTTACTGTTGAGTGAAGGAACTCAGAGAGGGAAGAAAGATGCTGCAACGGCACTATTTAACTTGTGCATATTTCAAGGCAACAAAGGAAGGGCTGTGAGAGCCGGCGTGATCCCTACATTGATGGAGCTTCTTACGGAACCACAAGGTGGGATGAAGGATGAAGCATTAGCCATTCTAGCCATACTGGCTAGCCACCCGGAAGGGAAGGTGGCTATAGGTAAAGCCGAGGCAGTGCCGGTTCTGGTGGAATTTATGGGAAGCGGGTCAGCTAGGAACAGAGAGAACGCGGCCGCGGTTTTGGTGCACCTTTGTTCTGGAGATGAAAAGTATCTGGTGGAGGCTCAAGAAGTGGGAGTAATGGGGGTGCTGGTGGATTTGCTACATAATGGCACCCCAAGAGGGAAGAGGAAAGCAGGACAGTTGCTGGAAAAGATGAGCAGATTGGTAGAAGAACAGAAGGTTTTGGCTCAGACCCGGGCTCAGGAGATGGAAGATAGGTGATGTTATTTTTTGACCAAGAGTCATGTGAGAATAGGAAGCGTAAGAAGGGATCTAGACCTTTGATCACTTTTAATCTCACCCCATCACATGAACTGCAATTGATCTGGTGCATCTGGGTACACCGTATCAACATTGCTTTTCAAGTAGGATTGATCCAAGAGTGAAGATCCCTTCTTACCCTTCTCACTTTTAACTTCCATTCTCACCGGAACCTAATCCTATTAAGTTTTTTTTTTCTTCTGATTTTTAAATTTGTTTTTATGTTTTTTTGTGGGGTTGGTTTTGTTAAGTTCCTCCATTAATGTGGAAGGGGAAAGGTGGAAGATCACCCAGCAGCAGTACCAACCTTAGCCATGGCCTGAGTTTATAGTTTTTTATTTTTTGTTTTTTTGTTTTTGTTTTGTGTTTTGTGTTTTGAGGAGTAGAAACAACTGACGACACAAATGCATAAGATTCTCTTGTCCTGTTTTAAGACCAAAGCTTGCAAACAATCGTCACATGTAATTTTTTTGTTTATTATTTAAGTGTTTGTTTTAAAAAATAAATGTCTATTTTTTTAATACTATTTTCAATTATGAGATGCATACATCTTTACTCACCTTAGGAAAATTTATGTATTTCTAAAACTGGCTTGAACATTTATTTTGGAGTATATATTTAATAAAAAGAAAGATAACTGTGTAATATTTATTCATCTCTTGCTTGGGCTCACACTAGTGACGGCCAAAAACTGGTTCCGGGCCGGGCCTAATCGGTCCCAAGATTTTTCATAATCGGTTTAATCGGTCCTTAGCAAACCAAATGGATCAAAACTATAACTAACTCTTAATTCTATACTACCAATTAATTAATAGGGATGTTCACAGTGGAGTATAAGTGATACCTTTTTAATAAACTAGACCAGAGTGACGGTTTGAGAACTTCTAAATCGTACAATTTAACATAAGGCAACCAAATCGATCAAACAATACCATAAAAATATGCGTTTATTTAACCGATTTGCACAATTTAAACCAGTAATGAACTTTAAATAATAAATTAATAAAATTGTTGAATTAAATCCAAATATACCTTAAAATAGAAGCAAAAGACGACCAATCGATCAATACAACGAAAGATCTCCATATTCCATACATGATCATATATTATACATTATTGAAATATACTTCGAAATGCTTTCATACTCATGCATCTTTGATGCACTGCTAGTACTAGTACATCTGAGAATTTTCTTCTCCTATCTGTATCGAGTAGAACATGCTGAGCCAAATCTTCTCATAGATTTATCGAATTTGAATCTCAAAAAAGAAATAAAAATAATAATAGAGAGAGAATGATGATCATGAGATAATTTTTTTTTTGTGAGGATGTGAAAAAAGTATAGATACGAAAATTTTACGTTATATTTTGTGAAGATTGGAACCTTTATAAATGACATGAATGTGCTAATCTTAAATTAATTAGGGCTCTTTTTTTAAGAACTTGTTAGTTCGTGAGATCCAATTTAAACCACAAAAAAATGGTTAAAATAAAATATATTTAGAAAAACCTTGTCTCCTCTCCCCTCTTCTCTCTCGTAATATACACGTGCGTGCGCACACACACACAAGGTGAACATATAGTGAACATTTTCTTAGAGATACTATATATAATAGTTTGTGAACAAATTACAAACACACTTTGAACCTACGAGATTTGATATAGTTTGTGAACATCAACTAAATTAACAAAACTAAGCCTAAACCTATACTACTTGTGAACAATATCTGAACCTTGTGAATACATTTTGATCATCCCACTAAATAATTTCTTAAGTTTGATTACTGATATACACATTTTTTAACCTATATTTATAATCAAGATACCTTCTTTATATTGATTTATGTACTTTATGAGTTGCCTAAGTTTATCTGGTTTATTGACAAAAGTATGGTTTTCAAATGTTTGCAACATTGAGCATATTTTCTCAAATATTCCTTACAACAAACACATTACTCTAATGATTAGTGGCTTAGGCGTACTTTTTCAAAAGACGAATCACTGAGTGAGGGTAACGGTTTTTAGAGATTTTAAAGGTTTATAATCCGTCATTTTCTTGCGGGGATCAATCATAGAACAACTTCAAACGACCACCAGATTATTTGGAATGTGTTGAAGGTTTTTATAATCTAGTTTAAATGATTGAACATTTCATCATTAGTTCTGGTGTTTATCTTGCTATTAGTGCAATTAATTAGTAGCTCAACTTCTATGCTAGTAATAGAGTTCTTTTAACTAATAAGGGATTCCTCATTGAGATTCTCATGATAGTCTGTCTAATCATAAGGATAAACAGAGTGTATGATGCGTATCGACACTTATCCCCAGTCTGGAATTGATCTAGAGAATGTATTTGGGAAGTCAACGATACACAAGTCTGCACTTTAATTGGATTATAACTCATTGTTGGAAGCTTTATTTTTATTATTTGTCGTCTTTTATTGTTTGTATCCTTAGTTTAAAATATCTTAATTCCAACCCCCCATTTTACATAAAGCGTAGAAGTCAATAATCTTTCACGATAAATTTCTACGGATTCAACCATACTTACCACTATTACAATTTAGGTTGTAATTTGAGGTAGCAGGCCGAGATGGACCCATGTAGTTTATATGGTGACATGGGCCACCATTTTATTCCTTCGTCGTCGGAGTGTAAATAATTATAGGGTTTGAAAAGTGCCACTGCATCAATTTGTTGTGCGTCATTGTATATATTTTGGAACTACAATGAATACATATGTTTTCCTTGGTATAGTTGGTTTGCAAAGCTTTTTTCCCCCCCAAACCCGAGCTCAAATCCCGTTAATGTTATTTTCTTAGTTTTTAACTTTTAATTTCAGATCTATTATGTTTTTGAATTTTTTTTTGCGATAAAAGACTAAACAGTAAAAACCTCGTATTTTTCCCTCCGCCTCTACCCTTGGGAGGGGAACAACAGCTGGAAACGGCTGCTACGACTCGATAGATAATTTGATAAGCCAATGATTTTAATGGAAACGGACGGGTGGTTAGATGCTACTTCATTTATATATAATTCATTTATAAATTTACTAGATTGAAACTTTATCACGTTCAAAAATGATCCGCATATGTTTGGTAAAGAGAATAATCTTCTCCTTTGAGAATAATCAAAAATACCAGAAAACCATCTGAATTTGTATTTATTAAACGAATGAGATTATTCAGGAATACACATTGAATGCTGAGATTACGCATTTTGATTGATAATCATATAAAGCAGAAGATATTTTAGCCATATCTTTCTCGATCAATCCCCTTGCCCCTAGATATTGATGAGATTGACAATATTGGTGCTAGTTACGATATTGGTGCTAGTGACTTCTTTTCCCGGAGAAGAACGAGAAATCTTATTCAGTTAGATATGGTAGATTCAAATGGGATACAAAAAGAGTTGACTGCCGAGCGTTACAATAAATTTACAAACGTTTTTAGACGTCTTAACAAATGTTTTAAAACTTTTTTTTTAAAATAAAATATCGTTTTACTTATTTCATAGGACACTTTTGATTGTATGAAACCATTTTAAAGAAGAATTAAATGTTGATAAATGATGTATGTATATCGTTAAGATGCTAATTTTTTATAACAAAAGCCGATATTTTCAAATTCTAATATCCATTGTTATATCTCCTCGCCTCGACATTAAGTTTTTCTTTATATGTTCAAAAACATAAACCCTAACACTAATTAATACGCCAACAAACATCTTTATGGCCCATTATATTTCGTTTTTGTATATATATATAGACTTGTGAAATTGTGTAAAAATTGCATTAACAACTAGAGTCGTTTAAGCCGAAAACGGAAACCCGAAGAAACCGTTTTAATTCAAATAAATTATTTACATTCGAAATTAATTGTGTTTCTATATATAAAAGTTTATGAATCCACCACTAAATGCATGGAAGGCAAAAGGTAAAGGCAATGAGAATCTTTGTGACTAATAAAGAAAAGGAGTGGATATGGGTAGTATTTGGTATATACATTGTGAGATAGAAAGGAAAAAAGCAAGAGATAAACCACATAATCAAAGGTTCACGTGTATCAAGAAATTCTTGTATGTATATATCATCCAAATGTAGTTCATACCTAGCTAGAAAATGCGTATACACCCATGTTCATGATCATAGAGATACACATATACAAAATATATATATATATATATATATATATATATATGAGTAAATGAGAACTAATTAGTTTGTGGTAACTGTGAGTTTTAATATGGTTTAATCATTTTATTATATTAATTGTATTATCGTAATTAAGAAAAAAAATGTATTAGTAATTTTTATTAATTAATATTTTTCATAACAGTTTTAATCAAAGAGATTGATACAGTTTCCTTATTAATCAAACAACTTATGAAAGTTCATTAACCATATCATCAATTAAAATATATTCCAAAACTATCATTTCCTTAATTTTTTAATAAATTTAAATCCAAAAATTTATCAAGCATTGATCAAAAGAAAGGATGACTCAGATTGGGTTGCATTGATTGTAACATTCTAATCGAGGGGTTGCAATCGAAGATGTCATTATATATATATATTTATTTATATGATGTTTCAAATACAACATGTGTCATTCGTACAACCCATGCAACCCAATCTGAACCGTCCATATACTCTAATACATATTTTTCTTCATAAATATATTGATTTTTTTCTAATATAAAATGATGATCATCATTGATGAACTATAATTATCTTGCATAAATATTCAAATTATAATGAATAAACCCTTATTATTTCCATAATTATTTTAATTGATTGAACTGTATAGGTTGTATGAATGAGATGGATTGTATAATAAATAAACCACCTCTCTCTCTATATGTGTGTGTGTGTGTATTATTACTAGAAAATTGAATATCATCGACGGATATTATCGGTGGAATATATCCGTCGGTAATTACTGATGGATTTGTGATGGATTACAAAAGAATTGTATTAAAAAAATAATAAATAAATAAACCATCGATAATCCGTTGCAAATCACCGATGGATTTATGTGGGATCTAACATCTGTAGGCGACTTTTTTGCAGCTTAGAGAGGAGAAATATGTCGGGTCAGATTCGAGCACCATTCCTTTTGACAACCCACAGTTGTGGGAGCGTAGCGTCGGAGGCCGGCGCAAGGGCCACATTTACGGATTCGGGACCAGTCAAGATCCCTGGGTTGCTATGACTGGCGCCAATTGCAACAGGACCTCGTCTAGTGCTCATGATGAGGAGTTATGTCTCCTATAGTTGTAACATATGTATATTGTTTTTAATCATTATCATCTAATATTTTTCTATGTTTGTCAATTATTAAATAATTTTAGGTAGATGCGCTGAAAGATAAATTGGCGGCCTACGAGCAGCAGATGGAGGAAAAACATAGAAAGGTGGAGGATTGGAGTGGGCACAGAAGGAGCAAGCAGATTAGATAGCTCAACAAGTAAAGGAGATACGTCAGTAGAAGGAGTTGAGGAAGCAGTTCTAGGCACTCATGGCGCAGTACTGGGCTCTAAACCCTCCCCTTCCCCTCTTTCCCAGTATTGGGATATGTTGTTATTGCAAAACAGTTTCATTTTAATTTTACAATTTGTTTTGAAATTCTAGACACGTTTATTGTATAGGAAATTAGGTTTTTTTAATTATTAAAAAAATACACTTTTGATGGAAAATTTATTTATTTTTTAACTTCCATCGGATTTTCGTCTGTAAAAGTGACTGTCGGTAATCCAGGGGAAAACATAGGTCGTCAGTAATCCGTGGGAAAACCGTCGGTAAAAGTGGTCGTCGGTAATCCTTTGGAAACATTGACCGTCGGTAATCCCGTCGGAAATGATAGCCGTCAACAATCCGTCTGTGATAAGTCCGTCGAAAATAGTAGCCGTCGGTGCTTCCTGACGGCCTTTGCCAACGGATCTGACTTTTTTAGCGACGGTTTTTCCGTCGGTGATAGTCCTTTGTTTTTATAGTGATATATATATATATATATATATATATATATATATATATAATATTTAATGAACAACAAAAAAGAATGACTTGACACATGGAGATTTGAGTAATCCTCAAATCTTGAAATGTAATAGATTTTGGGTATTGATAAAATAACAAAATGTTGAAAGATTTAGTTGTGTATATATTAAAGGAACAATCAAAGAGAATAACTTGACACATTGAGATTTTAATAATTTAAATCTTGAAATGTGGTCAATTTACGTTGATAGAAAAACAAGATGTTGGAAAATGTAGTTGTATGTGTGTATATATATTAAGGGTGCGTTTGGTACGCTGGACAGGGTGAGACAGGACAGAACAGAACACATTTGTCCTGCGTTTGGTATGGCTAAATGTGGAACTAAGTGGAACTAAGTTGGACAAGCATGGGACTAACTTGTTCCACCATTACCCCCTAGAACTAAGTGGAACACAAAACTTTTTCCCTCATTACCCCTTCTTCCCCTACCCGACTCATCACCTCGCTTCCGGTTCCATCCCCCTTGTCATCCGCCTCCATCGCTTCCTTCCAACTCCATCGACGGTACCTCTCGACTGTGTTCGCTTCCTTCATCGACGGTACCTCTCGACTCCATCGCTTCCTTCATCCTCTCGACTGTGTTC
>NC_037529.1:6981027-6982127 GCF_001531365.2 Cynara cardunculus var. scolymus | reverse complement strand
TGTTCGGTCACACATTTCTGGGTTTTCCCCCTTTTTCGTTCACTCAATCTTCACACAAGCCCTTCAATCAGGTTTGATATGTTCAAATTTCATGATCTAGTTTGAGTTTTTTTGATTCGTTGAAGGATGGGTTTTGATTTGGATCTTGATTGTTTGTGAGTAGGCAAGTAAAAGACCATGTGGGATTCAAGCGACACTATCGGAGATAGGTGAGTATTTCATCAAGTGGGTTTCTTGTATGTTATGGTACTGGGGACTTGGTTAATTGAAAGTAGTTCTCTTCGTTTTTTCTATCTCTGTTAATCAGCATCACTATACTTGGCAGAACCTCCTGTTCAGCTCAGCAAAATACCCTTTTGTATATCATAGATTCTGATGTGCATCTTCCATTTGAATCCTGTTTTCTTGGTTTGTATGCACAGATGATGTGTGAAATATAGCTTATGAAACTAGATAAAATAGGAATTGATGAAAAACTTAGTTAGTTATGAAACTTAATTAATTGAAGTACTTGTTAGGGCTGTAGTGGTAGTAGGACCAGTGTTACCAGAATGCATTTCGTAGTGAAAAAACACTAAACAGCTCACTGGGGGTAAATTGGTCATTTTAACCAGTTCTGTCCTGTCCTGTCCTGTCTTACCAAACACTGAACAGCTGTTCTGTCCCGTCCTGTCCCGTCCTGTCCCATCCCATCCTGTCCTGTCCCGTCCTGTCTGCGCACCAAACGCACCCTAAAAGAACAGCCACCGAGAATGACTTGACATATTGAGATTTGAATAATCCTCAAATCTTGAAATATGATAGATTTTGAGTTATCTCATATTGATAAAAAAAAATATAATAACCAAAGAGAATAATAACTTGACACGTTGAGATTTGAATAATCCTCAATAAATATATATATATATATATATATATATATATACTAGAAGCGTACTCGCGCAATGCAGCGAGATACATCATATTTTTAATATTTTATTTTATTCTTTATCTCAATCGATGTTATAATATGACTTTATGTGATTTTGAGAAAGCGATGATGTTTTTATTTTTGAATAAAATATATTTTGACGATATCATAAAAATTTGACAAAAATATA
>NC_037529.1:6963742-6977682 GCF_001531365.2 Cynara cardunculus var. scolymus | reverse complement strand
CCTATATATATATATATATATATATATATATATATATATATATTAGAAGATGAACCAAAGATGACGACTTGGCATTACGAGATTTGAGTATTCTTCAAATCTTGAAATTAATCTAGAAATGTATTTAAGTTTGTTTATCCTACATTGGTGAGAAAAAGGAAAATGAAGGAAGGAAGTGTGCATACGAAAGAAGGAAGCCATTGTTTTGTAGTAAGTCATTGTGTTGGCTCAAATGAGTTAAGGAGGTGATATTACCAAACGACTAATAATATGATGTATGGATGAATAGGAATTTGTAAATTTTAAGTTAATATTGGGTTATAATTATCGCACATAAATAGAAGATGATATACAAACAAAATGGGAGATAATGCTCTTTCTAAACAAAATAAAATGAGTTACAATAAGGGACCACGTTATAAATCTTATTCAATTATCAAATTCTAAAGTGGAAATATTTGATTGGAAGATGTAGTTATGTATATACGTTAAAGGATTAGATATGCTTGAAAATTAACAAAATTGGTTGGTTAAACATGTTGCATCTCCCTCCAAGTAATGGATTAAAGCGAATCTATATATATATATATATATATATATATATATATATATATATATCAATCATCAATAGATATATGGATTATGATTTGGCAACATAAGGTTTGAGTATTTTCAAATATTAAAATATGATTGAATTTTATCATCCCACATTAATTAGTGATAAGATGCAAGACTGGTTGAGTTTTATCATCTCACATTAATGATAAGATGCAAGACTGGTTGGGTTTTATCATCCCGCATTAGTGATAAGATGCAATATTAGAACTAGGGAATGAGTATATGAAATGAGGGGTGAGTGTTTTTGCGTAACTCATGAGTTTGACTCAATTTAGCCCTCCCTATTTTTTGCAAAAAAAAAAAAAATATATTTATATAGGTAATTAAAAAGTCTTTATTTTAACTAATAGAGCTGGTTTATTTTAACTTACCATTATTTTTTACAAAAATTCTGTTTATATATAAAAAATATTTTATATCAATAAACTTTAAAACAACAACGAAGGGTAATCAAGTGACAATATTAGATATTTTATATTAAAGTTAAAATAAAAACATTAAAACAATATTACAAATAATCTATTGATTGTTTTTTGTTTATTATAACTAAAAATGAGTTATTGGATAATTACATTTATTTTTTAACCAAAGAATGTAACACAAATATTTATGTGTCTAAGATGGTTCATTGTTGTTTTAACTTCAAAATAAGCATTTAACTTCATGAGAGAATATTAGACTTAAAAATGATGATGACTATAATAAAGAAAGGGGGATGACTTCAATAATAAAAAGGTTTATTTGAATTAAAATGTTTTTCACCAACCCTCAATAGAGAAATTTAACAAAACTATGACATAAATCTTCATATATATATATAGAGAGAGAGAGAGAGAGGAGTGAGTTACTATGCAACATTTTACATTTGTACAATCAAAACAACTCAATCTCAATCGTCCATTTAATTTGATAAATATGTGATTTCATAAAAAATTTGATTGTTTCATAATATAAAATATTGATCATAATTAATGAACCTTTTTTCCATAAATATTCAAATCATAATAAATAAACTTATCATTTCCATAAGTATCTCAATTGATTAGGTTGTATTGGTTGTATAAATGTGATGGGTTGCATTTTGAAACGTCATCTCTCTCTCTCTCTCTCTCTCTCTATATATATATATATATATATATATGTATTTATAAACATAAAAGTCTTTATATATGTATATGTATAAAAGAAATAACCAAGGGTATTTGAGGTGATATTATGAGATTTTGAGTATTTTCGAATCTTGCATTGTGGTTTTGTTTTAATCATCTTATATTGATGAGAAAAATACTTGATTGGAGAATGGAGGTTGCTATAAGAAGTAAGGAAGAGTTTATATATGGTTGTGCAATATATTCTTGTGCAATATAAATGATCAATATATTTAACATGCGGTGCTTACACTAGTTTTAGGTAATTTCAATTCCTTGGGTTTAAAGTAATTAAGCTATAAAGCCCTAATATGAGGAGGACCAGAGAATGCCATCAAAGATGGATTAGCACCCAACTTAAAGAGGTTCTGTAGCTTAGAAAATGTTGGCATATATATACAAGAACTTATGAAACAAGACGTGACCTTAACCTACCAACTCCTAATAGGTTTTTGGTACTCAGTGAGAGACTATGTATATATATATATATATATATATATATAACACTTTTGACCTTTTTTTATTAACTTAGATATCTAACCCGCTATGCAAGCTGAATAAAAGACATTTTACATTTGTTATATATGTTTAAGACTGGAGCTAGGTAGAGCTTGAAAGGAGGAGATCTGAGACTAATTTTAGCTTTGGGTTGGGTTGGTATATAACACTTTATTGGCAGAGGGTCATTATGTTTGGTCTTTTAATAAAGCAAAAAATCTCTCAGATTCCTTTCTTTTTAGACTGCCAAATTAAATCACTCTCATACACACTCGTTTAATTTCTTTCTTCTTCTTTAACCCTTTTTCCTATCTGTTTTCAACGGATTACCCTTCACTTTTCATTTTCGTTAAGATCATGAGCCTGCAAGATTTTCTCTCAAACTACGTACTCCTTTTACTTTTCCACAGCAAAAGATATATATATATATATATATATAGTGAGAGAGTGAGAGAGAGAGAGAGAGATTAGAGAGAGAGAGAGAGATGGGGTTCTCTCAAAACATGATGGCAATGTACCAGATATGTTCCTTTTGAATTCATAATTGTGCTATATTATTCTTTCCAATAACCTCTTCTAGATCATTATCATCATCATCTCTCTCAAACTGAGAACACCGAGAGAACTTAGGGTTGTAATATTTGCATGGTTTTGAGTGGCAATTATTGGAGCTTTCAAAAGAGTTGATCCTACGACATACGTACAACATTCTCTTGATTGCTGCTGTCCTCCTGCTTAATTTTTACTAGCTATTACTACGTCATTATTTCGATCAATTCTCAACAACCTTTCGTTTTTATTGATATCCAAAATTACTTTAAACTATATATTGGTTAATTTCCACCATTATCTTTTTCAAGATGTCCAACTGCAGCCATTTAAAATTTCAATGCACATTACTTATATATATATATATATACACACACGTATATTTGTTTTCATCGTACAAGATATTTAAACACATTAGTTGGTTTCATAAGATTTTTTATTTGAATTTTTGTAGAGAAGTATATTTAAATATCTGATATTCTACGAAAGGTGAAAACTTTTGTAGCTATCTATTGCTATTCACTTCTACCTTTTAAGTGAAAAAGAGTATATAGTATTATAACCAGCTACCAGTATATATGGCAGTACGCAAATTAATTTAATTTCAAGGATATATATATATATATATATATATTAATTAAAGATCAAAGACCATAAGTTTGATTATAACGTAGTGATCAAATAAGATATCATCTGCCTTAATTCTACCTTCACCCCCATGCAGGCTAGTCAGTTCCTTTCCTTTTTGTTACCTAGATGACTGACCAAGAATACTGATCGGAAGAACATGAAAACTGACGTAATTTGGGCTAGGTTGATCGATGGTCGGTTTTATGCATTTCTTTTTTGTACTGTTGGCAAAAGAAATTTAAGAGCTTCATTCTGCATTTTATCATAATTCTAGAAGAATCTTTGGATTCTATGTTTATTATCAAAATCACAAATATAATTACTTACAATTTTTGTTCAAAATACTAGTTCCTGCTAAGTGTAACATTCTTTTTGCAATTTCAGTATAGACCAGCGGTTTATTTGCAATGAATACGACTATCTGGTGTAATATTTGAGGGTTGTGATACATTAGTTTGCCCATATTACACAAATTCGATTATTAGGAATGGAGATACAACTTATCATCCAAACAAGATGATCGAATATGTTATATGCATAATGGCCTCCATGATTCTATTCTTAGTGTAAAATAAGTTCTTGGGAGATTGATTGCATATGGGATACGAATTGAAGTTAGATTCAGACTAATTAAGAAACCATTGTTGTTAGATTAACAGCTAATCATCATTAATTATATATGAGTACATAACACAATAAAGAAACAGCACACATGCTTGCACACAAATTAATAAAAACATTAATTCTACATTAAGTACAAGTAAATGAACTCGCAAAACATATTAGTAGAATTACAAGCACGATATACTACTAATCAACACATTCAAATTGATTACCACAAACCTACCATTGTTTCTCTTCGATTCTTCAGCAATCAAGCATTCATGAGACATGAAACCATAACTAATCAATCTTGAGCAAGATCATCACATCTTGGTGGTTATCTAGGGTTTGGAGAGTCCAAGTTAACTCAATTGAGTACTTCAAAGTCATCAGTAGATCAAAGAAGTTCCCCAAAGAGTGAGATTATATGAAATGTGTTGTTGGAGTTGAAGAAGTATTGACGCCAGAAAAGTCAGCCCATGTATTTCCCACTGGCCATGGTTGTTGATTAGTGTGCTCAGAAACCCCAAGAATTTGTCTTGATAAATTCAGACCTCGGTTTGCTTCAACTTTCACCGGAGGGTCTGCCTGAGAGTTCTCGGTCATTGAAGATGGTGCTTCAACTGCTCCTTCATTTTGATAGTGAAATAAGTTGCTACTATTAGGTATCTCGATTCCAGCCAAGAATGGCAATCTCCAACTCTCACCACTTCCAATTGATAAAATGTTACTGAAATTATTTGCATTTGAGCTACCAGTTCCTAGTTGGAAGTTACCCATTTCATTTTGAGTATGAAATCCACCAAGATTTGATGTAATATTGCCAGCAACGCCTCCATATGAGTTCATGAAGGGCAATTGAAGAGAGGGTGGATGTGAAAGTTGAGCACTTGTTGCTATGTTTTCCGTGCTACATCTTGATGGACTCCCACTTATGGATTTAGCTCCTTTTTGGCTTGGGGATTTCGAGTTTCTGCTGCTTTTGTTACTTCTTTTGTTCCTCCTACAACCTCCTCCAACAGGAACATTCCTTAGAGCACCACCTCGTGTCCAATAGCGCCTGCACGTCTTGCAAAAGTGCCGAGGCTGTGTGAGGCTGTAGTTGTTGAAGTAGCAAAATTTGGTGTTGGTGGAATCACAACGAGGGCAGTTTAATCCTGGCTCAGGCATGGGTAGCTTGGCTAATCTGGCTCGATCCACCATAGATCCTGGTCGAATTGATCCTTCACCACCACCACCACCACCTCCATGTTGTGGAGGCGCCAGTGGTGGCTGAAAATTAGGGTTTTCACCTCCACCACCACTTCCTTGTTGATGGTTTGATTGTTGCAACTGATCATAAAACACAATAACACAAAGCTAATTAAAGGTACTTATACTAACATGGTATATTCAACACAGAAGAGATGTAAAGAGGATATATACACACACACACACATACATACATACATACATACATATGCATCATCTTCTTTACATATATGCTCTCTCCTTTTAATGTTGATTGGATGTAGAATTAAGAAGAAAAGATAAAGATAAAGAAATTATACCAAAGGGGAGAAGCTTAAAGATCATACCTGTTGATGCCAATTGTGGTGATCTAGAAAGGGTGTAACAGATGAGAAAACCATGGTCTGAATTTGATCTTTTTTTCTCTTTTAGAAAGTTTCAAGGGATTTACGGAAATACATGGGCAAGAATCAAAAACTAGAGAAATTATACAAGAGTGTAGTGAGAGAGAGAGAGAGAGAATGAAGGAAGGAAAAAAGAGAAGACGATGAAGAGGAGTAGGAGGCTTTGAAATGCTTAATATTCTTTGATTTCTTTTTAGTATTTTAAATAATTCCATTTTTGCATCTCTCTTTTTGTATATATTATAATAATTAGGGTTCATGGGAGTGGGAGGTGGAAGTTTCTTAGCCATGAAGCTTTCTCAGAAATACAGTGTGATACGACTGCATCTTAGTGCTCCGATAAAAAAAGAGAAAAAATATGACCGGTCCATGCATGTATACACATATGAATATATGTGCATGCATGGATGATGACAAGCTAGAAAACGTGTGATTGTGATGTATTTGTATACATAAAATATATATATATATATATATATATATATATATATATATATATATATGCATATGTAGGTTAACGTGTGAAATCCACGTTATGATAGTGGGATGGTGGGATCAATCTTTTACAATTATAAAGTTTGTAATCAGGGTTAGAATCCTTTTTTGGAAACCCTTCACTAATCGCTACCAGACTTCTGCTCAACAACATCTAATCTCATCAAACTTAATGAATTAAAGACTTGATTTTTATAAGTTAATTTTTTCTTAAAATCCTACGGCTGTAAGATATCACACTTTTAATTAATTAAAATCCTACCGTTCATTAGCATTCTCTCTACATGTCTAGTCTCTCTCACTCTCTTTTCCTTTTTCTTTTTGCTTTCTTTCTTTATTACAACACAAACCTTTTTTTGTGGGCGGGTAAAAAACAAGAATATTTTTTTCACATTGATTTTTTTTTGTATCAACAAGTCGTTTGGTAAACTTCAAGTCCTATGATTGGACTCGTGAGTCCCAATGAGAATGTTAAATGTACGATTATATTGATCTTGACCTGACACATATAATGAATATATGTTTTTTGAGAGAGTATAATTACAATAAAGAAAAATTAATACCTACACAACTTGTTAGTTAAAGCTTCAAACCCACAATTCTTGATAGATCGACTTGGTTAACCGTGTACAAATTATCTTAGTTAATTTGAAAGATCTCTTGATCTACACGGAGAAACAAATCGGCATTGATTAGGGTTTTGTGAGCTGAATAGCTGCTACTTAATTATAGACAAGTTCACGACATGTTCTTGAAGGAATCTTGACATTGATTCGGGTCAAGAAAGTGTTGTGTTATTCCCTTATCAATTTAAGGGGGTCCAACATGTTTTGCTTTATGGTATATGCGTGCCCATAAAAAGAGATATATACCTTTTAATCCCTTATCATTAGGGTGGAGAGAGTGAGGCAAAAACATAGAACGAGATAGAAAAACAAAGTTTTCGTTCAACTAATTGCATTGTTTCTGTTTTTAGTCTCGTGCGTAAATTAAACCGTAGAATCGAGCTAAAATTTTGTGGAGAGGCTGGAATAAAGGGTTTTCATTTATGAATGGGGATATCGGATTTGAGAAGAGGAGTTCCAACATATATTGATAAGAATGGTCCAAAGTCTAGCTGATATGTGATTTTAACACGCCTCTTCCAATGAACGCTAGCTAGGCACAAATTGTCCTAGTGTTTTGAGAGGGGGTTAATTAAACATATTATATAGGGAGCTAGACGAGTATATATTGCGCTATGATACTATATGAGATTTGGAACCTCAAATTTACTCTCTAAAAGTGTACTCTAACACGCCCCCTCCAACAAAGGTCCCAGAGTGTCGATGGAGGGCTAGGCGGGTGAAGGGCCAGGAAATTACCCCATAGTATTGAGTCCCTAGAATGGTAGACCTTGGCTTTTACTACCATATGAGAATATGTGAAACTTCAGATTAATCTCCAAAAGAGACCTTGAGGAGAGAAGGAATGTTCCAACATATATAAAGGGGAATTTGTCCAAGTCTAGCCGATGTGGGACTCTAACATTGTCTTCTTTGAGATGTGTTACGCTCCTAGGATCATGTCGGAGAGAACATTTTATCCTATCGTTTTGATTACAGTGGAAGATTATTGTGGTTTTTTCCATTCAACCGAGAATATTTTTCCACATTAAAATCGATTGCCTCTATTGCAATTTGATTGCTTTTACTTATTTCTCTATTTGGTTACCACGGTTATACAAATAGGGGGATTGGTGTTCCACAATTGGGTTTGAGTTCGTTATGTTTTGGTCAAATGTGGTTTCCTCCCAAAAAGTGGTATTAGAGCCAATCTAGGTAAAGGAAGACATTTATAGGAGACACACGAAGGGTTTGTTAAAAGAAGGCAAAGAATATTATGTATATCTACTAAAAAATTCTTTACAGGCTAATGCAAGCACCAAGAAAATGGTACAGAAAGTCTGATTCGTTTATGGGAAAGTAAGGCTTCAAGAAGATGACTTCTCGACATTATGTATTCAACACTCGAATGATTTACTCTATGTGGATAACATGTAAATTGTAGGCCAAACTCATTTACAATTGATGAATTGGAGTAACAATTAAGCAAGGAAGGCTTTTGATCATATGAAAGATTTGGGGTTTTGGAAAGCAAATTATGGATATTCGTGTATATATATATATATATATACCAGAACAAAGAGAAGAAACAATTGTCCATGTCGCTAGATAATTACATAGAGATGATGTTTAAAATGTTCAGTATTGAAAAAGTTAAACATGATATATGTATGTATATATATATATATATATACAGTTCTCAGCTTGTTGTACATTTTAGTATGAGTACAAAGTCCCACTATCAAAAAACATTTGAAGAAATGAGCAGAGTTCCCTACTCATCAAGGGTAAGAAGCTTAATGGATGCCATGTTCTACACTCGACTAGACATTTCTCATGAAATTATGGATGGTAAGTCGATCCGAGGATCATTATATATCAAATCCAGGCAATTAGGATTGGAGTGTTGTGAAATAGATCATGTGCACCTTAGAGGTACTTTCAAATGAACTTAAGAACCAAACCCTATGGATTATGGGTGATCATTTTGCAAATTTATGTATCCATCTATCTTTGGTCCTTTTCCCTTTATTGAAGCACCCAAGATGCAAGAGATATCATATGGGTAACCACTTAGAAGCCATTTGAGTTCAAGATGAACTTTGCTTGCTTTTGGAAACAAGATGCTATTGCTCCGAGCATGCATTGCAATTGCAAAGTGTTTATGCTTTACATGGAAAATTAAAGGGTAAGCTTCAACCACAAATTATAAAGATGACCATTATGAATACAGTATCCTTTCATTATCGTACCTTCCTTTTCTATCACCTAAGTGCATGCATCATGCATCAACGTATGCCACTTATGAAAAATTTGTGGTAATTTTGGTTTTAAAATATTTATATTTATTCTGATATATTATTTTCACAGTAATTTAGAGTTTATTTTCCAACACTGTTGGTGACAAAGAAAAAACACATGCAACTCAATAAGTATCTTAATTAATAGTGTAAACTAATACTTGTTACATTTAAGAACCATACCTATGTTACATTTAAGAACCGTTCTTATACAAAATTCATGTATAAATTCTATCAAATTAGTCGGTCTCTAGCACATGACTAGTAGGTTTTCAAGGACAAAGACCACATATGCATGAATGTCATCGTTTTGTACAAATCGGAGGGAGTTAAAGTGACAGTAATCTCGAGTATGGGGAGAAAAACAAAATATATTACACCCAACGATACAAATATAATGATAACTTGATAATTTTTATGAATAAATATTGAATACGAGTGTCTTAACATGCCCATGTCCTTGTTGACATTGTATATTAATTAATTAAGTTAATTACTCAATTTTTTTTTTCTAAATAATACTCTTACGACTTGTCTATGAGTATAACAATGCATGTAAATTGTAAAGTTAATTCGTTGTTTGAATGATTTCATGTTTTCTCTTTACAAATTTCGCGTTCATAACATATAAATAAGAGATTATTTTGAATAAAATTACATTTTAAATGCAAAACAGAACCATTCTATATATACTTGTTTTGTCTATTTGTTCATCCCTAAAAAGCATACCATCTTTTGGATTTTTTAGAAACAATGTTTATAAACAAAAAGTGAAAATAGATCAAAAGGCTAAGGGGTCGTTTACAAAACACTTACTCGATAAGTGCTTACACTAACGGGTAAGATTTTAGTCCACCAGAACGACATCATATGCAACAATTTACCCGGTAAACGTTTACCATGGTAAGAATCGTTCGTCTTCACTTACCGGGTAAGACTCATGCTCCTTGTCTCACTCTTACCGGGTAAGATTCTTGATCCTTATCATATTCATCGGGTGAGGTAATATCACTTGGTAAATACTTACCCGGGTAAGTTTGTTGGTAAACGGCCCCTAAATTGATTTGGGTGGTGTAGCATAACAACCCTCTTTTTGGAACGTAATGAGTCCGTTCTTATTTCTGATGTACCTTGTTTGCCTCTTAATGCTAAGAGTGATTTTTATAAAATCCTGTTGTTCAAAAAGAAGTCGAATTTATTTATTATAGAGTAAATTTTGGTTTTGGTCCCTGAACTATATGAGTTTTAAGACATTCAATTTATTCCTAATCTTTATTTATTTTGCATTTGTATCTGACGTTTGCAAAATCGCTTTTCATCTCTCGCGCTAACAGCCATTAATTATTTTTGTGGTTAAAGAAAGCGTATTTTAGAGAACGAATAGTAAGAACCCAATAAGGTGAAGCATGATAGAGACATTTTTGCTTGAATGAAATTTGACTATAGAAGGTGGAATATTCGTATATAGGAGATTATAAGAAAAAATCAATCGATAATAATGATGTATATTATATTAATAGATTTACAAATTAAAACAACAAAAGTATCTTAAAATGACAAAAGTAATATACAAAATTCACTTAAATAGCTAGAATTGTTTTTCTAACATTGTTCGAAACAAAACCTTAAATCGGTACTTCATGATGAACTTTTCCCAATAAGCTGTTAAATTGAAATATTATTATATAGGAGTTTAACAACTATTGTTTACCTTAAGTTCTCAAAAAAAAAAAAAAAAAAAAAACTCTAGCTCGAATCTAGGGTCAAATTCTCCCTCAACTAAGCTAGTAACTTTTCTACATGGTATCAAAGGGCTATAGTATTCAAAACAATGATGAACAAAGTAAAATAAAATTCCAAGTGAGGCTGCTCGTCAAACAAGAAAGAGCAGCATTATATATTAAACAGGGTTTAAATTAGCCATGTGGAAGGCAAAGATGAACGAGAATAACTGACTATGATAGATCAATGAAAGACCTAAGGACAAGGAATTGCATATTTGTAGTTCTAATAAGGAATAAAAAAGATCTAGTAGAATAGGGAAGAGATTGGGCTGGCATAAGGGCATCGATCAAAATTGTTAAAACGTTATAATTGCCAAATGAGTTAAAACAAGAGGTAGAATGCAAGATGGATTAAGCTAAATAAGCATGGATAACAATTAAATATTGAAAACGAGCTCAATATTGAATATTTTTTAATTTAATAATATTATTAAGAGTAAATTACAAATTTGGTTCCTATGGTTCTAATATTTTTCTTGGCTTTGGTCCTCAGAATTTGTTTATTCTAAGATAGTCCCCAGAGTTTGTATTTCCGTAACACATCCGTCCATACCACTAACGGTTGTTAACTTCCATTCATTAAATGAGGACGTTCTTTTACAAACTATATATATAGACAAATAGCCGTGTGAGAATAATGTGTATCCAAGGGCGGAGAGCTCTTCTTATGTTATTCGCCTTAACTCTCGTTCTCATCGGAACCCAACCTTTTATATGTATATGTATATATATATATAGTGGGAAGTTCAGAGAAAAATCCCAAAAAAATGAAAAACTATGGAACATCCTGGTAACTGTTCATCTATATAATATGGACATATGAATACAAGTAAGTGAAGTTATTTTTTTGATTTCTATGCACGTGGACATGTATCGCACATGTGTATACCGGACAAATTGCTTACAAATTACTGCACATATGCATACCGTTTAAATGAAATATTATCAGAATGTTACTCAATTTTTTTTTTTTTTATTTTTTACAATTTTCTCCTAAATCTAACCATATATATCACATCTTATAGATGCTCTTCCCCTAAAATTTGTTCCTTTTTCAATTAAAAATTTAATTAATGCATCATATTCTATCTCACAAATAATTAGTCGAATTAAATAATATTTACTTCCATTAATTAGTTTAAGTTTAATTTAAATATATTTTTAACAACTTATAATCCATTTTCACCTTGTTTTCTTAACTAATTTTTTATTTTACCAGTTGGACTGATTAACATAAAATAAATTTTATATGGATTTATTTTATAAATAAATTAATCAAAATTATCTCCCTAAATTTCATTTTCCACATGGGCCAACTCTTTTTATTGGTGGCCCATATGGATTATTCTTTTGGGCTGTAAAAATGGGACAATCGTTCTATTCTTGCTGGATTGAAATGTTGGGCCAAATTGCTGACATCCATTATCCATATAATGTGATTAATTACCTAACCTTTTAATTTTTTAAAATTTATATCAAGAGGATTTTTAACTTTTGGTTTATTTCTATTCCAATATATATATATATATATATATATATATATATATATATACATTATAAAGAATAAACCACATGCAATGACGTGACATCTTCTCAAAACTAGAAAGTGTTTTATTCTTTATCTCCTTTTCTCATCTCAGTATTTATTTTTGATTTTTGATATTTACTAATTACTTCAACCTACTCATGTTCTTTCTAATAAATGATCTTTTAATTCTCATTATTTCTCTCTTTTTGGTTATAATTTTTCATCTTCTCTTCATGGTATACCTCTATGATAATCTATCTATTAATTTTTCAATTATTTATCTTTATTCAATTATAATTTTATGGAGGCGATTTATATTTTTGTTGATTTGAAGCGTCATTCAATAAGACAAATCATGGTATGGATTTTTGCTTATGTAAGTATAATATTTCGTCTTTTAGTAGGAGACATTCATACTAAAGTTGGAATTATATAGGCACATGAATATTTTTTATGTGGATAAAGTGACATATGAATCCTTGATGAAATAAGGTAATATTGTTTAAGCATAACAATCTCTCTTAATCTCTTAATTCTTCCTCTATTCAGTTTTTGTGGAGGTGATTTGCATTTTTGTTGATTTGAGACGTCATTCAAGAAGACAAATATGATATGGGTTTTTGTTGATGTAAGTATAGTAGTTCGTCTTTTAATTAGAGACATTCACACTAAAATTGGAGTTATGCAAGCATATGAATCTTTTTTTTGTGTGGATAAAGTGACGTATGAATCATTGATGAAATAAAATAACATTTTTAAGCATATGTAGAACATAAAAATAAGTGTTTTTTTTGTTTGTTTATCCATTAACTTGATAAACGTTATGCTAGAATATTTTTGCATTGATGCTATAAGAGTGTATCAAGAAAGATAGTTTATGATATTTTCATATCGATAATCTTTCATATGGTTTTTAAGATATCGATGTTGATCGGTCTATTGCGATTTTTTCCTTCTTTAGCATTGGGCATGAAAATTATTTTCTAATATTTTTAATTTTAAAGGAGAAACCAAACATAATAAGGTGTCATAGAAACCTATCTTTCTTTTTTCTTAGATTTTTGATTTTTTAAAATATTTGATATATGTAAAAGACTTTTTTGTGGATATTTCAGATCGGTAATTTTGTGTGTGTGGATAAAATGACATATGAATCTTTGATGAAATCTATATATATTAAAGAAGAAAACCACGTGCAATGACGTGCCCTCTTCTCAAAACAAGAAATTACTATCTTTTTTCTCTTTTTCTTAAGTTTTTCCCACCTCAATATTTGTTTTTTACTTTTGATATTCACATTTAAGATTCTTTAATTAGGTTGTTTCAACATATTCATGTTCACTCTAATAATTACTCTTTTAACTCTCATTATTTCTCTCTATTCGGTTATAATTTTTCATTTTTTTTTCATGGTACACCTCTATAATAATCTCTCAATTTTTCATCTCTATTCATGTATAATTTTGTGGTACACCTCTTTAGTCGGAAACGTTCACATTAAAGTTGGAATTATGGAGGCATATGAATTTTTGTGTGTGGATAAAGTGG
>NC_037529.1:6935967-6962499 GCF_001531365.2 Cynara cardunculus var. scolymus | reverse complement strand
ATTATTGTCATTTACCGTATTCTTAAAACAAATAATCATCATTAACTATATTTTTAATACAAATATTTGTTATAAGTATATTCTCAATTCCAATATTTGTCATTTACAAAACTTTGAATATAAATAATTGTCATTTATTGTATTTTAAAGTTATAGCTAAATGGAATATATATATATACATATAGTAGTCGTACTTGTAATTACTTAATTAGTCTTTTCATTTGATCTTTTTTATCACCTACAGTTTTCTTTGCAATACAATAGCTTTTATAGACGCTTTGCATCTTGCTTCAATTTTGGAATCGCATTGTGCAACGGATGCATACCATTCTCCTTATTCCAAAAGTCGTTCTATTCGTTATCCAGGTAAGCTTCTAACTAAATGATATTTGTTATCACTTCCATAGGAATAACTATCTTCCAACTTTATTTGAGTTTTTATATACATGAGTTTATCGTCCTTAATCTATAATTATGCCTAATAAATCTTTACAATACAATTTATGTTGAATCATAAACCGTTAGGTGGTTGTGCTTCCATTTGGACCATTTTGGAAATTAAGTCCTAACTTCATGCATATACATAATATTTCCTATAAACTTACTTTCATTACTGTAAATATACTTATTGTAGCTTTTTTGTTCTTTTTTTGATCAGATATCAGTGAATCAATCTTTGCAAAATTTTGAGAAGGTAGTCATCAACAATTCGTCTTCCATGTTATCTTCAATCTATTTATGCATAAAACCACAAACATGATTGTCTTTCAAACCTCTACATTTTATATTTAAGTTCACACATTTTAAGACGACCTTTGCATTCTAGATTGTATGTACCATTATGCTATTAACACTTAATATTGCGATTCAAAAGGGTAGATGAAATGTTATATATTGATGATAGAAATATCGAGCAAGAGAAACACTCTTTATATTTACAATGGTTTGAATAACTTTTAACATGAACTGTTATTTAATTGTTACGTGAATATGTTAGTTTTTCATATATTTATACAAACTTTTATCGATTCCACCAATTTTTAACTCCAATACTCTATTTCAACCCTAACATAAAATGGAACTGTTTGACGCATTAATTCAAGATACTGTACGTTTACCGGAGTCACGAGAGCATGTTCACAACCTTCAAAAGTTGTTCACATGTATTTGTCGTCATCATAAAAAGCATAAGTGACAATTGGAAAAAGACCAACCGAGCTCTTCAAATGGAATGATGGGCAACAACTTACGATTTGTTAGAGACAGAATTAGAAAGCATGTACGACTGAATCGCAAGTTAATCCTCATCCATAACAAGTACAGGCATCGTGATTTGCACATAACTCTTCGGAGTCTTTCGCAAACTTTGAACTTTTTTTCAAATTCAACCGCCTACACCAACATCAAATATCTTGTTGAAAACCGAGGTAAACCACTTATTCAAGTCACAAATAATCTTTCAGTTATGCTAACATCATAATATAACACAATTTCAATTTTCACAACTTTATTTTTCATATAGGAAATGACCATAATACTGAGAGTTCTGCAAACACCCTAACTTGCTATGTTTTCCGTGCTACATCTTGATGGACTCCCACTTATGGATTTAGCTCCTTTTCGGCTTCTGAGATTTCGAGTTTCTGCTGCTTTTGTTACTTCTTTTTCAACAGGAGCATTCCTTAGAGCACCACCTCGTGTCCAATAGCGCCTGCACGTCTTGCAAAAGTGTCGAGGCTGTGTGAGGCTGTAGTTGTTGAAGTAGCAAAATTTGGTGTTGGTGGAATCACAACGAGGGCACTTTAATCCTGGCTCACGCAGGGGTGGGTTGGCTAGTCTGGCTTGATCCACCATAGATCCTAGTTGAATTGATCCTTCACCACCACCACCACCACCACCACCACCTCCATGTTGTGGAGGCGCCAGTGGTTGCCAAAAATTAAGGTTTTCACCTACGCCACCACTTTCTTGTTGATGGTTTGATTGTTGCAACTGAAATAGAACACAATAACACAAAGCTAATTAAAGGTACTTATACTAACATGGTATATTCAACAAAGAAGAGATGTAAAGAGGATATATATATATATATAATATATACACACACATACATACATATGTATCATCTTCTTTACATACATGTTCTCTCCTTTTAATGTTGATTGGATGAAGAATTAAGAAGAAAAGATAAAGAAGTTATACCAAAGGGGAGAAGCTTAAAGATCATACCTGTTGATGACAATCGTGGTGATCTTGAAAGGGTGTAACAGGTGAGAAAACCATGGTTTGAATTTGATTTTTTTTTTCTCTTTTAGAAAGTTTCAGGGGATTTACGGAAATACATGGGCAAGAATAAAAAAACTAGAGAAATTATATAAGAGAAGACTATGAAGAGGAGTAGGTGGCTTTTGAATTGCTTAATATTATTTGATTTCTTTTTAGTATTTTAAATAATTCCTTTTTTTTGGTATATATTATAATAATTAGGGTTCTTGGGAGTGGGTGGTGGAAGTTTCTTAGCCATGAAGCTTTCTCAGAAACACAGTGTGATACGACTGCATCTTAGTGCTCCGGTAAAAAAAAAAGAGAAAAAATACGATTGGTCCATGCATGTATACACATATGTATGTATATATGTGCATGCATGGATGATGACAAGCTAGAAAACGTGTGATTGTGATGTATTTGTATACATAAATATATGCATATGCAGGTTAACGCGTTTGTGAAATCCACGTTATGATAGTGGGATGGTGGGATCAATCTTTTAGAATTGTAGAGTTTTTAAATCGCTGCCTACTTCTGGTCAACAGCATCTAATCTCATCAAACTTGATTAATTAAAGACTTCATTGATTTTTATAAGTTAATTTTTTCTTAAAATCCTACGGTTGCTATCAATTGTCAAGATATCACACTTTTAATTAATTAAAGACTTCATATAGAACTCTGGCTAAAACCGTTCATTAGCATTCTCTCTACACGTCTTGTCTCTCTCACTCTCTTTTCTTTTTTCTTTTTTCTTTTTTCTTTTTGCTTTCTTTCTTTATTACAACACAAACCCTTTTTGTGGGTGGGTAAAAAACAAGAATATTTTTTTCACATAGATTTTTTTTTTTTGTATCATCAAGTCATTTGGTAAACTACAAGTCCTGTGATTGGACTCGTGAGTTCCAATGGGAATGTTAAATGTACGATTATAATGATCTTGACCTGACACATATGGTGAATATATGTTTTTTGAGAGAGTATAATTACAATAAAGAAAAATTAATACATACACAACTTATTAGTTAAAGCTCTCAAACCCACAATTCTCCATAGATCGACTTGGTTAACCGTGTATACAAATTAACTTAGTTAATTTGAAAGATCTCTTAATCTACAGTGAGAAACCGGGTGGCTTTGATTAGGGTTTTGTGAGCTGAATAGCTGCTAATTAATTATAGACAAGTTCACGACATGTTCTTGAGAGAATCTTGACATTAAACTCGAGTCAAGAAACTGTTGTGTTATTCCCGTATCAATTTGAGGGGGTCCAACAGGTTTTGCTTTATGGTATATGTGTGCCCATAAAAAGAGAGATATACCTTTTTATCCCTTGTCATTAGGGTGGAGAAAGTGAGGCAAAAACATAGAACGAGATAGAAAAACAAAGTTTTCGTTCACACTAAGAATGTTAACAAATTCCAGTATGGTCAAGGGCATTTTAAACTTTGTTTTATTTTCTATTAAAAAGTTAAAATTAAATATATTATATTTTAAATTTTGGATGGTTACTCTTAGGTTGGGTTGTAAGATAAATTCTTGAGAGAGCGAACGCATAAAGATGAAAAGATAGTGACAGTATACTACGTACAACAAAATTGTATATATATATATATATATATATATAACATCTGGAACAAGTTCATTCCAGTCTTTTTGGATGTCGTGACTTTCTCATCAGAGGTTTAAAGGGATAGTGATTCTAGGACTAGAGGGAAGTTCAAGAAGTATCCGCTCCTTAGGTCGCCAAACTACGACGAGAGTTTCGCCTTTTGAAGAAGGGTTGTGAGGTTGGCAAAAGGGGGATTATTCAGGGCAGGCTCTATGGATAACGGGGATGGAATAGCGGTTTCATGTTATAGTTGTAGCAAGATAAAGTGTTAAAACTGCACGTTATATATTATGTTAAAAGATTTACAAATTAAAACAACAAAATAACTTACAATGACAAAAGTAACTTACAAAATTCACTTAAATAGCTATAATTATTTTTCTAACATTGTTCGAAACAAAACCTTCGATCGATACTTCATAATGAACTTTTCCCAATAAGTTGTTAAATTGAAATATTAGTATATAAGAGTTTAACAACTATTGTTTGCCTTTAGTTTAAAAAAAAAAAAAAAAAAAAAAAAAAAAAAAAAAAACTCTAGCTCAAGTCTAGGGTCAAATTCTCCCTCAACTCATAACTTTTCTACATGGTATCAAAGGGCTATAATATTCTAAACAATAATTAACAAAGTAAAATAAAATTCCAAGTGAGGTTGCTCGTCAAACAAGAAAGAGAAGCATTAAATATTAAACAGGGTTGTGCTTCGTAAATTAGCCATGTGGAAAACAAAGATGAACGAGCATAACCGACTATGATCAGAGGTCAATGAAAGACCTAAGGACAAGGAATTGCATATTTGTTGTTCTAATCAGGAATCAATGAATCAAAAAATCTAGTAGAATAGGGATGGGATTGAGCTGGCATAAGGGCATTGAACAAAATTGTTAAAACATTATAATTGCCTAATGGGTTAAAATAAGAGGTAGAATGCAATATGGATTAAGATAACAGTTAAATGTTCAAAATGAGCTCAATACTGAATATTTTTTAATTAATACTATTATTAAGAGTAAATTACAAATTTGGTTCCTGTGGTTCTAATATTTTTTTTGGCTTTGGTCGTTAGAATTTGTTTATTCCAAGATAGCCCTAGAGTTTGCATTTCCGTAACACATTGGTCCATACCACTAACAGCTGTTAACTCCCATTCATTAAGTGAGGACAATTCTTTTACAAACTATATATATATATATATATATATATATATAGACGAATAACTGTGTGAGAATACAAGTTAAACGTAAAAGCTTAGGAAGGTTTTGGACCCATGATCACAAACCAACCCATGAATTGCACTTTAGAAGTAAATTGATTTGATGCTTCTTATTAGTGTTGATCTGGTGGAACTCTTCAATCAGGATAAATCCAAGGGTGGAGATCCCTTCTTACCCTTCTCACCGCAACTCTCATTCTCACCAGAACCCACCCTATATATATATATATATGTGTGTAAATATGAAACTCTTCCCGCAACCTTGCCCTTATTGCCCTCAACCCCAATTGAAGAACCAATACTCTCAACCAAGAACTTCTATATGTAACACCAACCGCGGAGCAGAAGCATGCATTACACATGTCATCAGCTAGCGGACACAAGCAGAGTGGGATCGGTAGGTTTGAGAAAGGGAGTTAATAGATGAAATGGTCTTGAGACAGATAGTTGACTTACACGCCCCTATTCGATAGTTAACTAGCTATCTTCCTATAAGCAAAACATCGTGTGAGAAAGAGAGTTAAGGTGAAAAACGTGAGAAAGTAGCTAGATTATTGATCACCTTTTATCTCAAATACACCCATGAATCGTGTTTGATACGAGGATCGATCAGGTGCATCTCGGTGCATCTCATCATAATGTGTATCCAAGGATGGAGATCCCTTCTTATGTTTTTCACCTTAACTCTCATTCTCATCGAAATCTAACCTTATATATATATAGAGGAAGGTTCAGGGAAAAACCACAAAAATATGAAAAACTAGGTAACACTCTGGTAATTGTTCATATACATAGTATGCACATATGAATACAAGTAAGTGAAATTATTTTTTTGATTTCTATGCATGTGTACATGTAATGCACATCTGCATGCCGAACAAATTGCTTACGAATTACTTATATACACATATGTATATCGTCCAAATAAAATGTTATCTGGATGTTACTCAAATTTTTTATTTTTTTTCATTTTTTTACAGTTGTCTCCTAAATCTAGCCTTATATATCACATCGTATAGATGCTCTTCCCCTAAAATTTGTTCCTTTTTCAAATAAATAAATAATTAATGCATCATATTCTATCTCACAAATAATTAGTTGGATTAAATGATATTTACTTTCATTAATTGGTTTAATTTAAATATATTTTTAACGACTTATAATCCATTTTCACCTTGTTATCTTACTAATTTTTTATTTGACCAGTTTGACTGATTAACATAAAATAGATTTTATATGGATTTATTTGCTAAATAAATTAATAAAAAATATCTCCCTAAATTTGATTTTTCACATGGGCCAAATCTTTCTATTCTTACTGGATTGAAATGTTGGGCCAAATTGGTGACATCCATGACCATCATAATGTGACTAATTACTTAACCTTTTAATTTTTTAAAATTAAAATTAGTATTTAAAAATATCAAAAATATTTTGACCTGGAAGGGTAAAATTGGAATCGAAATGATAACATTCAAATAAAACGATCACGATTACTCCCATGGGGGGAGTAATAACATCGCCGACGGTGGGGTATCCAATGATTAGGGCTCGATTATTATTTATCATCGATTACAGTTATATCACATATTTATCACATCACATTTGATATCGCATTAGAGTAATCAAACAAGCTGTTGTATTAAAGTGTATCACATATTTATCAGCGCATAGTCAATATCACAATAAAGTAATTAAGCAGGGGTTGTATTCAATACTCTATCACACAAATATCACTACGCTATCATAATGAACATGGTTGTTTTCAACACTTTATTACACAACTATCACAATAATATCACAATAGAATAATCAAACATGATTGTATTAAAATATATCAAATATTTATCACAACATAATTGATATTACAATAGAGTATCCGAACAAATGTTGTATTAAATACTCTATCACACAAATATCACAACGATATTACAATAGCTTCCTTATCAAAACCATTGGAGCCTTCCATTCTTGGTTGAAAAAATGAAGCATTTGACAAAAAAAAAACTCTTAAAAACGATTTTTTATGCACGAAGTACTGTTTATTGATACATATTACTTAAAATTTAAGATTACAAGTAAACAATGCATAAGTACAACTTATTAAAGCTCCATACTTGAATTCGTGTAACTAACTAGAGATAAATATAATCAAATATTGAATAAACATATAATTTTAAATATAAAAAATCTAAAATATAATTAGGATAAGGGAAAATTGCATCAAAATTGAATCAACTTTCACTTAATTCTTATTTTGGGGAACCAACTTTCAAAATCGTCATTTTGGGGAACCAACTTGGACCTGATTCCTATTTTGGGGAACCAACTTTCAAAATCGTCATTTTGGGGAACCAACTTGCATCTGATTCCATTTTGGGGAACCAACTTGCAAAATAATTATAGAAAAATAATTAAAATTCGTTTTTTTCCAAAAATTAATGCAATAAAATCAATTTTTCATTTCAAATCTCGTTTTTTTAATTCAGATATCAAATCGAACATTTTAAAAAAAATCCAAATTATCACAATAAAAATTGTTTTTTACTAATGCAAAAAAAATCAATTTAATAGAAAAAAATTAGTTGATGCAATAAAAAATAAATATTAAATATCACATTCAAGATTTTTATATCTAACCAATTCGTATCAATTAATTTTTTTCTATTAAATTGATTTTTTTTTGCATTAGTAAAAAACAATTTTTATTGTGGTAATTTGAATTTTTTTATAAAAATGTTCAATTTGATATATTAATTAAAAAAAACGATATTTGAAATGAAAAAAATGATTTTATTGCATTAATTTTTAGAAAAAAACAAATTTTAGTTATTTTTCTATAATTATTTTGCAAGTTGGTTCCCCAAAATAATGATTTTGAAAGTTGGTTTCCCAAAATAGGAATGAGGTGCAAGTTAGTTCTCAAAAATGACGATTTTGAAAGTTGGTTCTCCAAAATAGAAATTAAATGAAAGTTAATTTTATTTTGGTGCAATTTTCCCTTAGGATAATCATTGATAACTAACATAATATGTAGTTATTATCTTTATAAAAATTATATTATTAAACCTAAATTAAATTTCTTTGTTACTAAACCTAAATTAAATTATAACTAAAAAATTAATTAAGGAAATTACAACAAAACACAAAAACTTTTAAAAATATTAGTTTAATAATGATATCGATATTCTTTTTTTCAAAATTTTATGATATTTTTAAATTTATATTTTATTAAAAAAACATTATCACTTTCTCAAAACCACATAAAACCGATGTTTACTTAAAATTCAAAATTACAAGTAAATTATGCCAAAATATAACTTATTAAAGCTTGATGTTTAAATTCGTATAACTAATTGCGGATAAACATAATCAAATAGAGGATAAACATCTTATTTTAAAATATAAAAAATATAAAATATAATTAGAATAATTATCGAGTTCTAACAAAATAATTAATTATTATATTTATAAAAAAATTATATTATTAAATCAAATATAAATGATTCGTTATTGTATCTAAATTAAATTAAAAAATTATACAAAAAATAAGAATTTTAAATAGTTAATTTAATACTAATATCGATATATTTTTGTCAATTTTATGATATATCTTCAAACTTATATTTTATTTAAAAATAAAAACATCATCGTTTTTCTTAAAATTATATAAAATTATATTATAACATTAATTAAAATAAAAAAATAAAATAAAATATTAAAATCAATATATCGTTATATTAAGCGAATATCTTTCTCAAATTGAAATAAGAAAAAGAATTTGCGGCCCAAAATAAGGCTTTTCCGGAGAAAATATCGGCGGGAAATATGAAGAGTTCGTACACCAAATTTAACATGCATCTCCCCAATCAACCGCAGCCGTCGATTTGACCTTAAATTTAATCTGGACGCTTCACGAACATTCTAGAACGCCACAACCCATCTCTCAAAAACCATACATATACCATTCCTCCTCACGCCTTCTCCCTCATTCATTCTCTCTCAAATCCTAAAACCACTCAGTGTCACCTAAACAGACAAGAGGTACAAGATAATGGCTGGCAAAGGTGAAGGTCCGGCTATCGGAATTGATCTGGGAACAACATATTCGTGCGTTGGTGTTTGGCAACATGATCGTGTCGAGATCATTGCCAATGATCAAGGTAACAGGACGACGCCGTCTTACGTTGCTTTCACCGATTCCGAGAGGTTGATCGGTGATGCCGCCAAGAATCAGGTTGCAATGAACCCTACCAACACTGTTTTTGGTGAGTTTTGCTCCGACGAATTTAGATCCTAACTTTTTGCTGCTTATTTACTTCTGGATATGGGGTTTTCGTTTCTTATCCATTACTTTTTAAGATTTATCTATGTATCATTATAACTCCTAGTCTGTTTATGCTATATTAGTCTGTCATTCATCTTTTGGGGAGCTCTATTTTCGAGTTTATATCTTTCTCTTTTCAAATCGTATTATTTTGAAATCTGAGATGTTAGAAGTAAATCAGTTTTTTATCTTCTAATATTGAGTATCGTTGTCTTTGAATGCAACTCATTGTTTAGGTTATTTGGTAAAATTTCATAGATATTCCGATTTAGGATCTATTAGTTTCTGTATGAAAAGTTCATAGCTATTCTGTGTGAGGGTCTCTGCATAGGGTTTGTTCATCGATATTTCACTATTCGGGTAGGCTGAATGCACTGAAAGTGAATATTTGTTCGAGTGGTAAACAAGAAGCAGTGTTCCTCCAGTATGTCTTGTATTATATAAGATGGATCATTAAAATTTGAAATTTATCGTGCATGTTCTAACATTGAATTTTAAAATGTGAAGATTCATAAAGCCTCTTCCAACATTGAATTGTAAGATTCAAGATTTGGCAGATTCTAGAATGTTTAAATGTATTTGGTTTGCTCCATCTTTATGTGTTCTTGTATTAGATCATTGGTTTGTTTCATATGATTCAAGCTTTTATGCTCACTTATTTTCTCTTAAAACAGATGCAAAACGTCTGATTGGTAGGAGATTTAGCGATTCTTCTGTGCAAAGCGACATAAAGTTGTGGCCTTTCAAGGTCACGTCTGGTCCAGCAGAGAAACCCATGATTGCTGTTAATTACAAAGGTGAGGAGAAGCAATTTGCTGCAGAGGAGATCTCCTCCATGGTGCTTATTAAAATGAAGGAAATTGCAGAAGCTTTTCTTGGATCAACAGTGAAAAATGCTGTTGTCACAGTTCCTGCCTATTTCAATGACTCCCAGCGCCAGGCTACAAAGGATGCTGGTGTGATCTCTGGCCTAAATGTCATGCGTATTATTAACGAGCCAACTGCTGCTGCAATTGCTTATGGTCTTGACAAGAAGGCTAGTAGTGTTGGTGAGAAGAATGTGCTTATCTTTGACCTTGGTGGTGGTACTTTTGATGTGTCTCTTTTGACTATAGAAGAAGGTATCTTTGAGGTGAAATCAACGGCTGGTGACACTCACCTTGGTGGAGAGGATTTCGATAACAGAATGGTGAACCATTTTGTGCAGGAATTCAAGAGGAAGAATAAGAAGGATATTACCGGCAATCCAAGAGCACTCAGGAGGTTGAGAACCTCTTGCGAGAGGGCAAAGAGAACTTTATCGTCCACAGCTCAAACCACCATTGAGATTGACTCTTTGTATGAGGGTATTGATTTCTACTCCACCATTACTCGTGCTAGATTTGAGGAGCTGAATATGGATCTGTTCAGGAAGTGTATGGAGCCCGTTGAGAAATGCTTGAGGGACGCGAAGATGGACAAAAGCTCGGTCCATGATGTTGTTCTTGTGGGTGGATCCACCAGGATCCCGAAAGTCCAGCAGTTACTTCAAGATTTTTTCAACGGGAAGGAGCTCTGCAAGAGTATAAATCCTGATGAGGCCGTTGCTTATGGTGCTGCAGTCCAAGCTGCAATTTTGAGTGGCGAAGGAAATGAAAAGGTTCAAGATTTGCTTCTTTTGGATGTCACCCCACTCTCTCTCGGACTTGAAACTGCTGGAGGTGTCATGACTGTTCTTATTCCAAGAAACACGACCATCCCAACAAAGAAGGAACAAGTATTCTCGACATATTCAGACAACCAACCTGGCGTTTTGATTCAGGTTTATGAAGGCGAGAGAACAAGAACCAGAGACAACAATTTGTTGGGGAAGTTTGAACTCTCGGGCATTCCTCCAGCACCTAGAGGGGTCCCACAAATTACGGTCTGTTTCGACATTGATGCCAATGGGATCCTAAACGTGTCTGCAGAAGACAAAACCACAGGGCAGAAGAACAAGATCACGATCACCAACGACAAGGGACGGCTTTCGAAGGAGGAAATTGAAAAGATGGTTCAAGAGGCAGAGAAGTACAAGGCAGAGGATGAGGAACATAAAAAGAAGGTGGAGGCTAAGAATGCCTTGGAGAACTACGCTTATAACATGAAAAACACCATTAGGGATGAGAAGATTGGGGAGAAGCTGAACCCAGCAGACAAAAAGAAGATTGAAGATGCAATTGATGAAACGATGACATGGCTGGATGGCAACCAGCTTGGTGAAGCAGATGAGTTTGAAGATAAAATGAAAGAACTGGAGAATGTGTGCAATCCGATCATTGCGAAGATGTATCAGCCTGGTGGTCGTGGAGCCATGAATGTGGATGATTTTCCTCCTGCTGCTGCTGGCGCTGCCCCTAAGATTGAGGAGGTAGATTAAGTTCGTCATTGATTGCTATCGTTTGTTCAGATTTTTTTAGGAAACATTTTGTTTGATTTTGATTATATGGGAGGTTTTGGCGTATTTATTAGTAGATCGATGCCTTGGGGCGAAGAAACACTTTGTTTGGGCGGTATGCCCCTATTTTGAAATTGTTTGTTTGAAGAATATTGGTGAAGATTACCAAAATGACTTTTGGTCTTGCAGTATCGTAGTCTTTGACTTCCTAGGAGGTTAGGGGTTTAAATCACACTAAAGGTGATGAGGGGTATGAATTTATTTGTTGTATTTACCGTATATAAATATCATATACTTCAAAAATAACAATGGCGAAGATTGCGAATAAATCAATACGGAAAAATGATAGGAGTTGCACATATATAAATGTATCATACATGGCTTGACCTAAAATAGTTGGAACTTCTACATTCAACAGAGGATAAAAATAACGATTGAATGAATCACGTAAGATGGTTTGAGCCATATGCCTATTGGCAACTGGGGATCATAAGATGGTTAGTTTTGCAAGGATTTGGTCGTGTCCATTGTGATAAGGTGAAGATGAAAGGCATGAACTTGAAAAGAAGCAAAATATCTAGTCGATTATTTATTAGCCGATTTAAATAATGGGTTGGATAAAAAAAAAAGCAAAGAAAAAGAATCATGATTCGTTCAAGGATGACATATAGTCATATAACATTATTTTTTTATGGGCGTTAGAGCATTTCCAACATATTCTGTATAATATCTTTAAATAAGAGAACCAAAAGTCTAAAAATTTAAAATAAATTACATTCAGTTCAAACATATTCTCTATTTTAGAGTTTTCATCATTAATTATAATATTATATTATTTAGATATTTTATAATTTTATGATTCTCATACATTTAAATTACCCTTATATAAAATAATATTAACTCAAGATTATTTTGACTGAATTAATAAAAAACTCATTCTTGTCTTCTAGCGAAAATTTTAGAGAATTGTTTATGTTTGGAGTTTTCTTTATGTTTCTTTCTAGTTGTGTATTCGTGTAATACGGCGGGAGCCATGAATTTTAATAATTTTGAAGTTCCACTGGTTTATTAGAGAAGATTTAATGATCATATAAATTATACTTGGTCTTTACATATTAATATAATTTGAATAAATAAGAGTTTTGGTTTCAATTACAGTCTATCGATGAAGAAAATTGTATAACAGTTTAAAATCCAACATATTTAAACGACTCCACAAATGTGTTCGATTTACACCAAGAGCAAAGAATCAAGAGATCGAGAGCGAGATCGAGAGTTTTCTAGAGCAATTGAATGGGAGAACTTTTAATAACTCATGGTGAATATTATTTTGAATCTCACCTTGGGGGATGATGAGAAGACATAGAGATATGAGAGGATGAAGACATGAGTAAAATGTGTCAAAAGTATCTTGCGAACATGAAAAGACAATGTAATAATGTGCGTTGGTAACTTGTACTATATGTTATTTTAGCTGTAGATTAAGAGATTTTAAGACTGAATGCATAAAGTAGTAGTACTTAATGCATTATTAGTTGTTTTTATGACTTTTAAGACTTTGTGCATAAATGTATAATACCTTGTGTATTAAAAATTGTTTTTAAGACTTTTGATAAATCTTGATTATAAAGTAGTATAGATATAGATATAGAGACAAGTTGGAGAATATGTCGGAGTCGTATAGAAAACAAAAAACCCATTTTCTCTATTTTAAAGAATTTGTTGGAGATGTTTTGACATCATTTTGTGCATGTTGGGGAATTGGGTCTCCAAAGAAACCATGTAAACACTTGATAAAAACTTGAAATCGCATGAGATCAAACTTTTCCTTAAATGATATTTTGAACCAAATTTGGCAGGGTATCACTAAATTTACTAGAAGTTAATCCCAAATTAACCATCCCGGTTTTGACATAAATCTTAACTTAATAATGTAGAAAGATTGTAACCGTACATTGAAGCCAATAAATGAATACCCCATTCGAAATTTTTTTCCTGAAAATTTAGTTAGACAGTTAGGAATTAAAAGAATAATGATAGCTTACCTGAGTGTCAGGTACAGTTTGTCTGTATTCCGATTAATTCAAGGGATTTTGGAGAACAATCAAAAAAAATTCTAATATTTTTACAGGATTTAAACTGGTGATCTCTAAAAAAAAATCCTTAAAAACCCAAATCTTATTGTCAACTGAGATAACCATAGAATCCAAGGAACAAGAGCATGTGCTAAGCATCATTTAAATGAGAGGTGATTATCAAAAACCCACTACATATGTTTTAAAGTTTTAATTAATTAATTCAAAGTTTGAAACTTTTAGACATGATAAATCAGGGTGCACTTTCCCACCAAATTACGTGTAAAGGTTTTTATGTATATAACCTTTTCTTATTATCGATATTTTTGTTTTTATATATGTTTAATTGTACGTATGATTGTTGATCGGTAAAAATTAAAAGATCAAGAAAATATCTGGATTCTGGACTCTAGCATCGTTTATCGATTCGTAATGGTTAGGAGGATGGTGCATATTAAACAACTTATTGAGTCACGTTGGTTGAGTTTTAGGAGGATGTAGTGGAAAATCTTATTTACTTTGGATTCGAATCCAGGCTCTGTCAAATCCATTGTGGCTATGGAGATTCACCTGCAATGACTACAAGCTATTTATGGTTGCCTGGAGGATTAGTCGGTGCATCTAAACTGATTTGAAAATCCACGGTTACCGACGTTCCAAATAAAGATCAAACTTTGGTCTTCATACAAAGTGTGTTAGATACTTGATGATCTGCCAGCAGTTCGTGGGTTAATTAACATACACACAATATATATATATATATATATATATAGAGAGAGAGAGAGAGAGAGAGAGAGAGAGGTGGATTATTATGCAACTCTTTACATTTGTACAATCAATACAACTCAATCTCAACCGTCCATTTAATTTGATGGATATGTGATTTCATAAAAGTTTTGATTGTTTCATAATATAAAGTATTGATCATAATTAATGAACTCTAGTCATCTTTTATAAATATTTAAATCATAATAAATGACCTTTCATTATTTCCATAAATATCTCAATTGATTGGGTTGCATTGGTTGTACGAATGGACATGGTTGCATTTGAAATATACCCTATATATATTTCAAATACAACGTATCTTATTTGTACAACCTTGTTCTAAACCGTCTATTTTATTTTATTTCGGTTTTTTTTAATTGATAATCTATAACTAGCTTTTCCACCTCATTAAATGTTGATTGTAGATGAACTAATTAGTGGTAATGATGAAGTTGCGTTGGTTGTACAAATAGAATATGTTGTAAAGTAAACCACATCTCTCTATATATATACTAGAAGGGTACAATGCAGCGATATATCTAGATTTTAATGTTTCGTTTTATTTTTTGTCTCGATACTATAAGACGACTTTATGTGGTTTTGAGCAAACAATAATGTGTTTTTAATAAAATATAAATTTAAAGATATTGTAAGATTTAAAAAACAATATAAAAGTTTCATTTTTTTTGTGTAATTTCTTTACTTTAATTTTTTATTATAATTTAATTTAGATTTAATAATGAACTAATTTATTTTTGGTTTAATAACACAATTTTTTATAAAGATATAATTAAGTATTTTGTTATAACTCAATAATCATCTTAATTATATTTTAGATCTTTTAATATTCAAAATGAAAAAAATTATCATGTATTTGATTATATTTATCTACAATTAATTACACTAATTCAAACATGAAGTTTAATAAGTTGTACTTACGTACAATTACTTGTAATCTTAAATTTTAAGTAATACACATCAATACACAATACCTTATGTATAAAGATGGTTTTTAAGAGTTTTTATCAAATGATTTACAATATAATATAAATTATTAGATGCTAGTTTTTTATTCTCTTTGGAAAAAAGTGTCATTCTTGTTAGTGTTACATTCAATTTTAAGGTATGTAACAAGTAACTACAAGAGTCGATTATTACTTGTTTTTCTTTCGTTACATTTGAGTTCATATATGATTTAATAGTAACGTTTACTTATTAATTAAACATTTATAATACAGTTAATAAAATAAAACAAAAGAAACAGTTAAATCGAATTATACTGATGGGTTCAAGAATACAAGATGCTTGTGTTATAAGTTATCAATCCAAAACAGAAAGATGGATATAAATTGAAAGAATTTGTAGGATAAACAAATGATTCTTGTTCAAAAAACGTAAACTGGTAATACAAATCTATGTAATTAACATAATTAACATCTACAAGGATAGAATCAAGAAAAAATTACTCGATATTGCAAATTCTTCGTGATTTGATCCCGATTGAGGCCTGCACAATCCTAGTGTCCTAAGATAAAAATTCGCCGGTATACTTAGTGTTCGCCTAGAGGATACAACAATCGAATTCAGGTTTGCACTTGAATCTGGCGAAATTAATCATTGTTTGGTGCTAGATGTTGTATGAAAGATAGAGAGAAACCAGAGCAACACATGCGAGGAGATAGATTCGGGTCAGGTTATACCAGATCGAGAGACCCCATCAAATACCACACACCAAGGCCCCAAGCTTTTAATTAATTCATTTAATGCTCAAGGGTTGGTGTATGTATATTAAGTGGATGAGGTTTCCTTGACTCTCCTATGTGGAACAAGGTTTCTCACTGTTAAGCCAAGTTCCAACACTTGTCTTATTACCATATTACCATGGTGCTTTCATCAATAATCAAGCATGATGAGATTATAAAAATCATTAAAATGATTTGCAGTTACAAATTCAAATTTAAGAAGGAATAAAAATCATTTGTGACTACGGAGGTTCAAATACAGTTACTTCAAACTACCCACAAAACAAGTGGTCGCTCTAAAATTAGTCAACTCGTATAACAGATTAAATATCCAGGTTAAGTAAAAAAAATCATTAAAACGAAATCTAAAATAAGTGAGAATATTTCATATTTGTTACGTGGCCATGGCTCATGGACGTGCAAAAGGGTTTCCCCACACAAAAAAGTTAGTAATCATTTTGTAAAATCATTGATGTTTATGTTTGGTACTTATCGTGAGATTCAAAAACAATTTGTAATTATTTAAAACTTCAAATAATTAAAGTTGATAATAGAATAAAACAATTAATCTTCCAATCAAATTCATTTTTTAACCACTTTTAAAATAAAATCCTTATTTTAACATGAGTTTACGCAAAATGTTTTACATATTTACGTAAGAACTATTTTCAGATTAATAAAAAGAATTTTTTTTTTTACATAAATGTGATTTTTTTAAATATGAAATTCAAATAAGTAAGATATTTATATAAACCCCGACTAAAATGAGAATTGGATTGGAAATATTGACTATTTCAGTCAATTTCCCATTACAGTTTAAAACTTTCGACATTGTATTTGTTGTTTGTAATTGAAGAATTATTCATCTAAAAGTGTTATATTTAACGAAGAAAGATATATATAAGAATAGTCTGTATTTAATTACTAAAGGGCCGTTTACCTAAGCACTCATCCGGTAAGCGCTTAACGGTAAGTTTCAGCTCTATCTTTTACTTATCGGGTAAGATTTTAGTCTACCAAACGACATCGTATGTAATAATTTACCCGGTAAGCGCTAACTGTGGTATGAGTCGTCGCCATCACTTACCGGGTAAGACTCTCGGTTCGTGACTTCGCTCTTACCAAACAAGATTTTTGGTCCTTGCCATATTCATTCGGTAAGGGAATATGACTTGATAAACGCTTACCCGAGTAAGCATTTGGTAAACGGCCCCTAAATTTATTTTAGTTCACAATGATTTGCAATTATAGACTTAATTCACCCATTGGAAAGGAGATAGTTTAACTGAAGTCAAACAAATGATAAGTTAATGATCCTAATAAAACCCTAACTTGAATGTTCTTCAAGGGCGTTGGTTTGACGAAATAATTTTGAGGGATTTGGATTTCGTGAAAGGATTTAGGAGGGAATTGGAACGATTTGAAATCGTTGGTGTAGGATTTGTAATAGAATTGAATTCCATTAATTGTAAAAAATAAATTATAAATAATTAAATTACTTTTTTATTAATCGATTATTACAAAACAAATGTTTTTAGTGTATTTTAGAACATTATCATACACAAATCCTACGAAATCCCATGAAATACCAACAATTCATGGGATTTCAAATGTTAGATCGCGACCGCAACCAAACTCCTCAAAAGTTTCTGCCTCAAAAAAGCATATCATTGGCAACCACACAATCGCGAGTTACCATCTAAACTTGACCACCCAATAAATCATAGGATATTGAGGCACCGTTTAACAATAAGAAACTATATAATTTTAAGCTAGATTGCAAAAATCAAGCACTTTCAAACTGTACATTTTTGTATATATGTATCATTGATGATACAAAATTGCTAGTCACAAACGTGAAGACCATTAACAAGAAACAAAGCTTGAACAAAACCATAACAGGTGGAAATGCTTCGGCAAAAGAAACGAATACCCTTTCTTTAGCTGTTAACTTAAACCACGACAAAGAAAGTGAAACCGTGGTCCACACAACAATGACCAGATAACAACCAACTCTAGGTGTAGCTGTGCAAGCATGATATCAATGATGATGGATAGACAAAGATTAGGTTAAGAACCTGTTAATTTTTATAAAGAATATGATCAGACGATGACAGATACAACTACTGAATATAAGAAAATAAAACTTAAGGTTTAAATAACAATTCAGTATATTTGAAGGGAGTAGATTGCTCATTTTCAAAGTAAAAGTTGAATGTTGTGAATTGTGATAGGTTAATCTTTCATCAATTAAATATTGCAACTTGCTTTCAATGAAGTCGGTGCATGCTTAACAAAAAAAACTAGTCACGACATTAAAATTTTAACCTAAAATAGTAAAATACAATACAATTAGTACTTTAACTTGATTTTTATTTTAGATAATATATTTTAAAATTTTTATTTTGATATTTAAGATATAAAATTTTAAACATTTAAATAATCGGGTTACCGGTTAAATCATTAACTCTTTTTTCAAATAAACCACAATATATAAAAACTAATTTTAGATTAAGATATTTATTTCAGTAAATAATACTGAATTGGATACTATATTAATCACAATTTGCATGGTAACTGGTTAATACTTCAACCGGTTACCCGGATGCTTAAATGTTTAAAACTTTACATCTTAGATACCAAAATGGAAGTTTTGAAAGTATGTTACTCAAAATAGAAATCAAATTAACGTACATTACTTTTTCATGTAATTTGTCTTTTGAAGATTGTATATTTTGATATTTAATGTAATGATGATTTCTCCTTCAATTAGTGTAATTCCTCCAATTTCTTGACAAATACAGTTCTTAGCAAATATTTAATTTCTTAATATCTTTTTAATTCTTTTGATTTCTTACCAATTTTGACCAAGTAAATCTCGTAACTACGACGCCATCGATAACATAATTGTTTAGTTATATTATAAAGTTTTAGTATGTGGGAAAAATATCGTATCAAAATCAAACGATATTATTTAAATTAAAAAATCATTTTTTTATTAATCTGGATATACAACCTGCTATGCAAGCTGACTAATCTCAAAACTTGGAGTTACATTAAAAAATTCATTGATAGAAACAGGAGAAAAGCGTCTATTGTCTATATATCATTGCACAAATTCTATTAAACCCTTTTGTAATTAAAAAGATAAATTAATTAAAAAATAGAAAATTAAAAAAAAGAAGCCACTCTACCATTTCTCATCAACTGGAGCCATTGTTGTTGATGGAGAACAAGCCAAAGGAAGAACCTTTGAATGTGTTTGATGGCCTCCTTCACTGACAACCAGTTTCACAAAACCACCATCTTTCTCCTCTGTTTTTCTTGGAGAATCTTGATCCATTTTCTTGAAGCTTTCCCTTTTCTCACCCTCTGTTTGCATCAATCTTTTCAGAAGCTTCTCCTCTGCATCTCTCAAGAACTTGAAAGTGGGTGGTGGGGAAGATCCCATCTTGTTGATGGTGAACTCAGTGGATTCAAACAAAGGGTTCAATCCATGGTGATTATAAGCTTCAAGATTGGGTGGTTGTGGGAGCTTCAATGGCGGTGAAGCAAGAGGAGACAGAAAAGGTGTGTCGGGAGTATCAAGAACGTCGCTCAAACTTCTTGTTCTCGAACCCTTTTTGCTTCTTTCAGATTCCAAATCCTCTTTGGTTTCTTCATTGATTGTGAAAAGAAACCTAGGTGGCCCACCTAGGTTATGCAGCCTCATGAGCTCAAGATCCAAACTTTCATCTCCCAAACCCTTGGATACCAAATTTTGACCCGAACCCATATCCGAATCTCGTTTTTTGACATGGGTTTGCAAATCTTTATCTTGGGTTTTGGGGGATTTTGATGTTTCCCAACAACAGGAAATGTAAGAAGGGAGGGTAGTATTGGAAGAAGAAAAATGTAGGCTTTCAATATCTTCCCTATTCTTGGAGAGCCTTTTCTTCCACCATAGAAGATAGTAGAGCTCTGCAGAAAGAACAAAGAGGATACATCCAAAGAGGAAACACAAACCAATCTCTAGACCACTGAAAGATGACATATTTACCCCTTGAAGAAGAGAAATTCGCACCCAAACTCAAAAAAGGTTGAAGCTTTCTCAAGTTTGAGGAAGACCCATCAGTTGATGAGAATCTTTAAGCCAAAAAGGTTCAGAAGAGCCAAGAAAGATGAGTCTTTCAACCAGAGTTCACATGGTGGGAAAATGGTTGGAAACTACATAAAAAACAAAAGCCATCATAAAGACTTGTATACATATGTTGGTAGGGTTGCCTTCAACCACATAAACTTGCAATACCTTTTCAAAATTAAAATTTGGCCTACCGATTTTAAAGAACAAAAATGAGGAAAGATTTGAAGGGAAGAAGGCGATGGGGGGATTGTAGACTCACCAAAAATCATGTTTAGGTGTGAATTTATAGTCGGTTTCCGCGTGTGTGTGTGTCTTTTTTTGGTGGGGGCGGAGGGGGAGGGGATACCTCAAATGAGTTGTCAATGGAATTTGTGAAAGAAATTTGGAAGATAACATCATATGAAACTCCTTTATTAACATGTTAAATTTTACGGTCTAAAATTATAAGGGTAGTGTTCGATTGGTTTGAACTTGACTTTAAATGTCAAAAGTATCAGGAGGTCTAAGGTTCAAATCCACTGAGGGATAAAAATCTCCTTGTGGCCATGGAGGTTCAAATGCGGTGACTCTGGCCTATCTGCTAAATAGATGGTTGTCTTGGGATTAGTCGGCTTGCATAACATGTTAGATATACAGGTTAATAAAAAAAAATAAGGTCTAATTTTATATTGTTTTTATACTATTTATTAGCGAATGTAAAAACTATAAGCTATCCTAAGTGCCACTTTTAATTTCTACCAAAAATAGAAGTATTAATTCGTCTCTATAATTTATATATATATATATATATATATATATATATATATATATATCTTTGTTAGTTTATTTTACAATGTAATTAAAAGTTTTAAGAATAACGGTATCTTAAATTTTTTTTGGAACGTCCCTATATCTATACTATATTATAGAGCATTTGACAAAAACTTTTAAAAATCATTTTTTATGCATGAAGTACTGTATATTGATGCATGTTATTTAAAATTCAAGATTGCAAGTAAATTATACATAAGTACAACTTATTAAAGTTCCAAGTTTGAATTCATATAACTAACTACGGATAAACATAATCAAATAGAGGATTAACATCTCATTTTCAAATATAAAAAATCTAAAATATAATTAGAATATTTGTCTGAGTTTTAACAAAGTAATTAATTATTATCTTTATAAGAAAATTATATTATTAAACCAAATATAAATTACTTCGTTATTGAACTTAAATTAAATTATAATAAAAAAATCGAATTAAAAAATTACATAAAAAATAGGAATTTTAAATAGTTAATTTGATATCAATATCAATATATTTTTGTCAAATTTTTATGATATATTTAAATTTATATTTTATTCAAAAATAAAAATATTATTGTTTTTTCAAAATCACATAAGACAATACTATAACATTATACGAGTACCCTTCTAATTATATAAAAGTATTTGTTTAAACATATGAGATTAAATAAAACATAAAACCAAATAAATTAATTTAAATTTCAGATATTTCATTTTTCTAGAAATTATACTAAAAACGATTTTTTTTAACACTAATGAATTAAAATCTTACTACATTTATATTTTATGGGTTTTTGTTTTTTTTTTTTCTTATAATTGCAAGTGGGAGTGTATTTTCCTAAATAAAAAATGTTAAAAAAATTAATTTAAAATCATATTATTTTTTAGAATATGTAAAACTTGTTATAATCATACGAGTTAAATAAAATTTAGATTTTTCAATCAACAAACATTTTATAACATTTTTAATCAAAATTCCGAGTCTTACTCATGAATCAGTTCTTCAATTTTAGAGATCGAGATCGTAAATATAACACGTTTGAGTGTTTATATGGTTTTTATAAGGGATTTAGAGTACATAACGACATCTTGTTTTTATTTCCATTTGTGATTTTCTCTTTCTAAATTACTTGAATCTAATGTGGTTCTTTTTTGGGGTTTTTTCTCTTAACCTTTTATATCAAGATATTAAAAGAAAATAAATGGAAATAAAAGTCAATTTTATATAAATGAGAAAATATTCATTTTGTGATATTCAATTTCTTAAAATTTATGTAATATATGTTGTTATAGAGTAAAATACCTTTTAATAATGTATAGTAATAAAATTATCTTCAATAGTTATGTTATTATTATTTTTATATAAAATAGAGTATTAAAAGTTAAATTTTTTACAAAAACTATATTTAATTCCAACAGCTAGGGGTGTTCAATAACCCAACTAATCCGATCAACTCAACCTAACCCAAAGCGAAATAACTCAATCTGAAGCAACTCAATGTCTAATTGAGTTGTAAGATTTTCAAACTGTATGTATTGGATTGATATTGAGTTACTATTATTTGAATTCAACCAGATCCGATAAACCCGATAAACTTTTATTTATTGGATTTAATATAATTGTTGAATTTCTATTAATATATACATTAGACAATCACATTATCACGTACACTCTTCATATACACATATTTTCAATCTATGCACATCTTTATATAATTCATTTGTATATATATTCCGTAACTGTTTAGCTACAAAATACAAGCAATGAACAAAAATCTAAATTTAAGTACGAGGATTAAATAAATAAAATTGATAAATTGTATACAAAATATAATTTACTTTTATAACAATTCGTTTTAATCCGCTTATTTATTTTTCTTTTACCAATAATTCATATATAAATATATAAATTATTGTTTTCTAACGATGAATGAACATAAATAAATTACTATTACGTTATCAGTATTTTTATATTTTTTATTTAAACTTTCATAATACAATTTGTTATCGTATGGAATGTTTGTTAGACTCTACTGATAATCGGAATATTATTAAACCAATAAAATTTTGTTAAAATTGATACGTTTACGTCACCTTTTTATTACGTTTTTTTGGTTACAAACGACATTTTAATTAAATACTGAAATCAAGGCGTTTAAAAAATAAATAAAGAGGGAATAACATTCGATGCACCTGCAGAGTGCGTTGGGGACGTGGCAAGCCGCGGTTACGATGCTGGCAACTGACGCTGAAAAGAAAGTGCAGATGCCATTCTTTTGGTTTTATATTATTTTGTTTAATCTTACACAAATTCATTTACAATAATCATCAATTAAAGCTAATTCTTTTTTTTTAAATACTGATATAAAAAGAAAAAAAATCCAGTAAAACCCAATGAACTTTAGTGTTTGAAATAATTAAGTTATTGGAGAACTAACAAATAAATCATTGACTTTTCAAAACTTGTTAAATAAATCATTAAATTTTCTTAAACTTGTTAGATAGATTCTCATTCTTTGAAAATGTAATTTGAATAGGAAGTAAACCTACAAATTTAAAAGAAAAAAAACCTAAAAACCATCCTAAACATTGTCGCTCTCCCCTCTCCCTCGCTCAACTCCGTCGCCCTACACCATTCCTCACTGCACCACCTCTAGTCGTTGTCGCACCACCGTCTGCCGTCGATGCACCACCAGCCGCCGTTGCACCACCATCGTTTGTCCGTCGCCGCTACAACACCCAGTTCCATCAATTTTTGATTTCTCAGGTTCGTCGCGTCACCACCGTCTGTCGCCCTTTCTTTGTTGAAATGGACCAAGCTATCATTTTCATCCATTTTTCCTGCCAACTCACAATAAGATATGTCCTACACCTATTTCACTAGGATTTATTCATATAATAGATTTTCATTTAGATCAACCCAACATAACTTTATAAGCAGGTTTCATTCTTTAACCCTGACTTTTGGCATATCTTTTTCAATGGATGTGAAATTAATGGCAAATACGGGCATTGTCTGTTTCACAACTAGAATACTCTAAGGCCATTGGTAGCTTGATGTATGCCATGACGAGCACCAGGCCTGACATAGCATATGTTGTGGGACGGTTGAGTAGGTACACTAGCAGTTCTAGTACTCAACATTGGCAAGCGGTTCAAAGAGTATTTAAATACCTTAAAAGAACCATGAATTATGGTTTGAGTTACTTGGAATACCCTTCAGTTTTAGAGGGTTATTCGGATGCAAGTTGCAACATAGAGGACCACTTCTCAACAAGTGGTTTGGTAATTTTGCTTGCGGGAGGTGCCATCTCTTGGGAATCCAAGAAGCAAACTTGTGTCACGAACTCAACAATGGAATATGAGTTTATGGCATTAGTTGTTGCTGATAAAGAGACAAAATGGCAAAGAATTTGATTTATGAGATTCCATTGTGGTCAAAGCCGATTGCACATGTTTCTATCCATTGCGATAGTGTATCCACGTTATCCAAAGCTTATAGCAGTTTATAATAGGGGTGAGCATAGGCGGGTACCCGCCCTTTTTGACAGGAACCGGAACCGGAACCGGTTAGAGCGGTTCTTAAATTTTTGGAACCGGAACCGGAACCGCCGGGAACCGGTTACGGTTCCGGGTACCCGCTTCCTAAAATATTAAAATTTTGTTATTTRGAAATAAAAAATAAAACGTTGCCAAAACACTAAATAAATAAGCAAGAATATAAATTATATATAATAATGGTTACAAATATTGTTTAACGATTACAAACCATAATAGACTAATAGAAAATGTTCAAAGTTTAACGATTACATACTATAATGGTATTTCAAAGTTTAACGATTACATACTATGAATCCAAGTGAACACACAATTTTAAAAAATACGMATCATTCTATATGAAGAATTTAGATGAAGAATGAAGATGACGGCGTGCTTTCAAGATGTAAACCTAATATAAATTTGGTATTAAAAAATAATTATTATTTTTTTATATAAAAATACCGGGTACCCGGCGGGTAACGGTTCCAAAAAATTGAGAACCGGAACCATTCTCAATCGGTTCCGTATTTTAGGAACCGGAACCACTCATATCGGTTCCGGTTCCATAGCCGGATACCCGGTTCCGCTGCTCACCCCTAGTTTATAATGTCAAGTCTAGACACCTGAGTGTTAGACACAACATGATTAGATAATTGATCATGAATGGGGGTAATTTCTATTGAGTTTGTTAGAATGCAACAAAATTTAGCAGATCATTTAACTAAAGGTTTGACTATAGACTTAGTGCACAAGTATGCTACTGGGATGGGATTAAAGTCCTTATAAATTTATAATGGTGAGACACCTAATTCCCTTCTAATATGATATTGGAAGTTGAACTCAATGTGGAAAGCTCACACTTATAAATTGGAACACAAGATTGATTCATCCCGGGTTTGTGTTCGATATTGTAGTAGGAAGATTGAAGCTTATCTTCTTAATAATTCCTTTGATAAAGTGTATATGCAGGTACATGATGTAAAGAAATTACCTATGTAATTGTGAAGTGCAGCCTCACTTCAACAAGGGTTTAGGACTTGGCCTTCTATATAATCATGAGAGGATTAGGACACACCGACTTTGTAATAATGTCAATTTATTTTACTGAAAGGGTATTGTAAACTTGCATGTATTTTATCTCCATGTATTCAAATGAGTTGATGGGTTGGTAAGACCAGAGGCTCTAGTTTCTTGCCTCTGGTTGATAAGATCCAGAGGGGCTCTGATCTGCCTTGCCTCTGGTTGTTAAGGACCAAAGGATCTGGTTGGTAAAACTAGAGGGGATCTGGATCCTTGCTTATGATTGTTAAGACTTGGCTCTGGTTGGCAAGACCAGAGGGACTCTGGTTCGTATTGTCTCTGGCTTTATGTATGGAACGGTTAGAATAGTTTTGTAACTGTCCACAACCATTAATGAATAGTTTTTGTAACTGTCCACTACTTTTAATGTTCAGTTTTGTAATTGTCCATTACTCCTAAAATTAAGCCATGATTATCATTTCGATTAATTTTTATAAGCATAAATAACTTTTATGCTTATGTTTATAGACAGATTTTTGAACAATCCTAATATACTCTCCAGCAAGTTTGCTCTCGTTTTTGTGCCAAAAAGTGAAAGTGTGTTGGTCCCAAAAGGGTCTACAAGAATACTAAACAG
>NC_037529.1:6931627-6935867 GCF_001531365.2 Cynara cardunculus var. scolymus | reverse complement strand
TGAAGTATCGTTGTCTCTGAATGGATTACAAAACAAGTTCTTCAGCGATCACTGAACAAGCTCAGTGTATGATCGCTGGAACTGAAATTACAGATACAGAAATACATCGAAAGGAAAAAKGGATTATCATCAAATCACTGAGAGAGATGATCAACAAAGTGCTCTCATGAGTCTTATCCCATATTGAACTTCATATAACCCAGACATAGGGTCGAAATATGAATTCAGAAAATGATCTCTTACACTATTCTCAAGTAATCCGATTCTTAATCGACCAACCCTTTTTTGGTTCTAATTTTTTCCCTAACAAGAAATTGAAATCCATGTGATCTGGATTTAAAATAACAGTTATCTCCAAGTGAATTTTTAAATCCACCGATTATAGGATCTCATTATTCCAAATTCTGTCAAATCCTCTAAAGCTTAACGGATGTTCTAAAAAAGCTTATACTAAATTTTGGTAGTCCTTCAAATTTATCCAATTTAACGGGTACTCATCCATAAACTTTATTTGTTCTAAATTTTTCCTTGATGTTTGCAGAAACTTCTTGTTTTGATCCCTCGTACTAACAACCATTATATTTTCTTTTGTTATATGAGGGGTACTGGCAAATGATCATGTGGGAATGAGAGTTAAAATGAGAAGCGTAAAAAAATATCTGCACCCTTAAACACTTTTAATCTCAAAGCTCACCTATGAATCTGTTTGATACAGGGATTGATCCGGTGCATCTTGGTGCATCTCATCCTAATATGCATCTAACGGTGGAGATTTATTCTTACACTTTTCACCGGACCAATCAGAAGGGTATTTTGGTTATTAACCATCAATTTTAAATCAAAGAAAGATAGTATAATTAATTTTGGTTCCTATGGTTGCCATTCACAATCAAGATTGGTCCTTATTTTAAAATAATTACACTCTTGGTCCCTCTGACTAACTTCCTTTAAAAGAATCTGTTTAGTTAAGGGCCTTTTTTCTTCTTCTTTCTATATGCTTTGTGTGATTTTATTTAAATGCGTCACAGGATCCGATTAGGCTTATTGCTCGAAAGAGTTTTCTAATTTGTTTGTAACCAAATTAATTAATTTGTAGTATCGTCTCCACAAGATCACATTTAATTAAGTATACCACATTCAACTTATCCATACTTCTTAAATCTTAAGTATATCACATTTAATTAATTTTCTCAATTTGTGTGTATATATATATATATATACAGAAAGAGAGAGAGAGAGAGAGAGAGAGAGAGAGAGAGAAGGAGGATCATGCGAAAAGCTAACTAATTTGCGAGAAAACGAGAAGAGATATGGGCCACATAATCCATTAATGAATAAATAACATAAATTTTTTTAGAAATTAGGATAATTATCATTTTGAGTTAGATAAATCTTTCAAAATCTAATTATATATTTTTATATTTTTTTTAATTTAATAAATTCATAGTTATTTTATAAAGTTTAATATAACTTTTCCTTTTCTAGATAAAATTTAATAAAAAAATTCAAAATTTTCATCAAATATCACATGTGATATCTACAATTAATTCATAATCTTTTTCCAATATTTTCACTCTAATTTTTGTATCCAAATTTAAATCATATGTGATGAACTTTGTTTAACATATGATCTACTATGGGAATTTTGGTATATATCACATATGATAATATGCTTTTGAATATAAATGATGTATCATCACATGTAATATTTACATTACAAAAAAAAATCTATAAATGTAAATATACATAATCACACACACACACACACACACACATATATATATGTATATTCACAGTTCCTGAACATATATATATGAAATAGTTATATAGAAATGAATAATAGATTGAACACACATATGAAGAGGGCCGTGATGGTGTAATTATATGTTCTCAGTTACTGAACATATATACAAATTAGTTATATAGAGATAAATGTTTTATTGAACATATATGTATATAAAGAGGGTACGTGATGGTATAATTGTCCAATGTACATATTAATAAAAACTCAATAATCATATTAAATCCAATAAATGAAATAATATCAGGTTCATTGGGTTGAGTTTGATTGAGTTGATATAAAGGTAACCTAATATCAACTCAATACCTATGATTTGAAGATTTTATAGCTCAATTAGACATGTGGTCGTTTCGGGTTGAGTTATTTCGCGTTGGGTTGGATTTAGTTGATCGGGTTGGTCGGGGTTTTGAGCAATCCTAATAACACCTTTACATAAGAAGTATAATTATCTTGTCCCATACACTTAAATCATATAAAACAATTTATTAAAATGTGTAGACAAATTTTGCGTAATCTAAAACATATTTTGTTCTAATGTTTGGTGTATGATACCTGCTTTCTTTCTTATGATTATGATTAGTAATGCAGCGAGATACATCTTGATTTTAATATTTCATTTTATTCTTAATCTTAATCGATGTTATAATATGGTTTTATGTGATTTTGAAAAAACGATGATGTTTTTATTTTTAAATAAAACATAAATTTGAAGATATCATAAAAATTTGGCAAAATTATATCGATATTAGTATCAAATTAACTATTTAAAATTGCTCATTTTTTGTGTAATTTTTTAATTCAAATTTTTTAATTATAATTTAATTTAAATTCAATAACGAAATAATTTATATTTGGTTTAGTAATATATTTTTCTTATAAAGATAATAGTTAATTATTTTGCTAGATTCGATAATTATCTTAATCATATTTTAATTTTTTTATATTTTAAAATGAGATGTTTATCCTCTATTTGATTATATTTATCCGTAGTTAGTTATACGAATTCAAACATGGAGTTTTAATAAGTTGCATTTATGCATACTTTACTTGTAATCTTGAATTTTAAGTAATATGCATCAATATGCATAAAAAATTATTTTTAAGAGTTTTTGTCAAATGCTTTATAATATAGTATAAATATTGGTTGTACGTTTATATAAATACATATAATTTATGAGTAGCTTTTTTAAGAGAAATGTTTGGATAATTGATTCAATTGAATGACGATCCAATAAACAAACAATAATAATCAAGGGTGTTTGCAATGCCATTTGCAGTTAAAACCACAAAACTCGGTTTGATTTTTTTTTTCTTCCCAAACCAACAAAAATTGCACACATCTAGACCGTAAAATACAAGTATTTTGAAGTGGATAAAACCGACTCAATTCAATAGTCATCTGATCATCCATAAAAGAGCTTCTAAAATGGCCAGAGTCAGTCAATGTTAACGTGGTGAGCAAAAATTATTCGATGCCATTATTTTGTCAACAATATGGGTGATCTAGACATATCGTAACGGGATGTTTTACATCAAGAAAAAGTGACTAGATTCTTTGTTTGATTATATGATTGCAAAATCATTTTTTGGATCTCTAATGGATACAGAAAGACAATTTTTTCTTGAATTGATTGATTGAAAAATCCAATGATCGTTTATTTGTTGTTTTTTTAATCCTCTTGCTGTTAAAAGGAATTCAATAATCAATTAATTTAAAATGAATTAATCATCTAAGTTAATTAAATTAAATTAAATTGATTTCATTGAAATTAGTCCATTGGTAGGAATGGCAACAGGTCGGGTATTGGTATCCTCGTCCCCGAAACCGATAGCTAAAACCGTCTCCGTAACCACCACGATCCCTGTTGGGGATCTTATTGGGGATCCCCATTGGGTTCCTCCGGTTTCCCCGATCCCCGTTGGGGAACTCGTTAAAGGTGAAAATCCTCTTTTTCACCGTTGGTTATAACCGAACCCAAAACCGAAACCGATCTGAAAAAAATTACAATATGCTAATTTTCACAATTAAAAGTAAATTACAATTTTTTTAAATATGTAAATTTAAATGTCTCAAACATAATCGAACCAATTATAAACAATGTATTAGATTACAATATAAAACTAAAGTGAAATTCAAACATCATACAACTAAAATCATGATTTTAGACAAATAAACTAGATTTTTTTGTGAGCATTATTTGAGTTGTTGAGATGAAGTGGATAAAAGTCTTTTAAATTTTAATGATACTATTTTATTTTAATGATATATATATATATATATATATATATGTATACATAATTATATAAATTAAAACTAATCTATACTATATTATAAAGCAATTGGCTAAAACTTTTAAAAACTCTTAAAACTCTTAAAAACTTTTAAAAACTCTTAAACTCTTTCATTCCTAAACGATTTCATCCCTATCCGATTTCATC
>NC_037529.1:6881372-6929877 GCF_001531365.2 Cynara cardunculus var. scolymus | reverse complement strand
AATTTGAATTAAAAAATTACACAAAAAATGAGGAATTTCAAATAGTTAATTTGATACTAATATCGATATACTTTTGTCAAATTTTTATGAAATCTTCAAACATATATTTTATTTAAAAATAAAAACACCATCGCAATCTCAAAATCATATAAAGTCATATTATAACATCGACTGAGATAAAGAATAAAATGAAATATTAAAATCACAATGTATCTCGCTGCATTGCGCGAGTACCCTTCTAGTATATTATATATATATACATATCGGGCCGGGCCGGGCCGGGTTGGGATGGGCCGGTGATCCACGCCCCCGTCTCCGAATTCGTCCCCGATCTTCCCCCCGTCCCTAATAAGATGTCCTTGAACTCGACCCGAAAGTTTCGATTTTCGGTTTTCACCATCGGTTTTAGTTTTTACCATCCCTATCCATTAGATGTGAATTGATAACGTACACGAGGTTTGAGCTGATGAAGTTTTATAGTAATCGACATATAAATAAACCAATAAATTCAAAATATATAATTAAATCTCATTAAATTGGAAATTGGAAATTGTGCAGAAAGTAATTAGAATGAGACAAAGCATGGGGCAAAAATCATAATTCATTTAATGGAATTTATAATCTCCAAAGCATAACATCACTAAATTCTAAGTTAACCGCTTCTTTCCTTTTCCATGATAATATCTCAACCCAACATCCAATGCATTTCATAAATCAACATCAGCCCTCCATTAAATGCTAATTATGTACAAAAAATATGTGTTTTTATCATCAATTTAAAAGAAAATATTATATAAAATAATAATTAATTCAATTTTATTGGTGGAATTGAATCAAATAATAATTTTTCTCTTCTCATATCAAGATTTAAAGAATTCTATAAATTTAGGGAGCGTTTGTTTTGCAGATTCTAAAGAAGTCTGATATTGGAATGTTGAATTTCATTCACTAAATACCATCCCCTCGTTTGGTTCATTATTTTTCAATCTTCAAAATTTTACAAAATATTTCTTAGCAACTACATGGTATTTTGATTGAATGAAATTTTCTATTTTCATAATATCAAATATGTCTCTAATCCAATATACCCTAATCTCATAAAACCCAATATGACCATCGTCGACCACCTTCTTCTGAACCACCGTCGACCATTGTCATCTAAACCACTGTCGATCACCATCTACGACTACCACCGATTTGAACCACAATTGCCGATTTAAACTGCCACCGATCTGATCCAGTGTTGATCTGAACCACCACCAATCACCGCTATCTGAACCACCATTAACCACCACCAATCTAAACCACTGTTGACCATCCCCATCTGAACCACCGCGGACCACCATTGATCTGAATCACCGCCAACTACTACCAATCTAAATTACCATCGGTCACCGTTGATCTGAATCACCCGCTAACCACCTCCATTTGAACCACCGCGGACCACCATTGATTTGGACCACCGCCATCCCAACCACTGCAGACCACCACCGATTTGAACCACCGTTGACCACCGTCGATTAAGTTAATGTCGTTTGGGTTATAGTTATATTTGGGTTCTGTACTTTATATCGTTTTACATATTAAATAATTATTTTATTAAAGCACTTTTAGTTTAAAAAAAATTAAAAAAAAAAACATTTTCGTCATTTACCAATGTCTCATTTCAATTATAAAACTACATCATGTGAACCAAACAGATAAATTTCAACTTCTCAAACAGATTCTATTCCAATATACGTCAACCAAATAAATAATCAAAGCTGACAACATTTCATTCCAATTCTTTCAAAATCAAATTTTTTTAACAAATTACATTACATCCAAAAACATTTTATATACCAAACACCAGCTTAATTTATTTTTTTCATGATTTCTCTATTTTAAATAATACTCTAAAAGAACAGAAAAAACAAAATCTTCATTCCCTTAGAGAGCAAGTTTGAAGGGTTGAATATGTGATGGAAACAACAAATGACAAATGGAGAGTGCCGATTCCTTAATCCCACCTCCAAACACTACTCACATCGCATCCTCTTCATTTCCCCATGCGCTTCTTTTTTTATTCCCTAAATACCCCTACTTCCTTTGCTTTCATTCCCGAGACGCCATCCTTGTACCCTAATTTCAACACTTCTACCCCCCCCCCTTTACTTTCACCATATTCCACTTTCACCCCCCTAATTGATGGTTTCTAGCAATGTGCCAAAGAAACCCCTCAACGGTTGGTGTTGTTATGGTTTGAACCTTAAAAATTGAAGGAAAGAATTTTTAATGTCTCAACTTAAAAAGGTATAAGAAAATATTATTGGGTACTTGGGTTCAAAGAAATACAAGGGACTGAGGAGTGAAAAGTAGTTGAAGTGTAAGGGGGTAAAATGTAATTAAATGATCATTCGATGCAAACTCCCCCTATAAAGGAATAGTAGGAGTCGTTTGGCCACGCAAAAAAACAAACTGACCATCCCTATCTATCTACTCTTTCTGACTCTCTCCTATGATCATGGACGGCGGCAGTACCAGCGGTACATCGGAGGCCCCAACTGCGGTTGTTGGAGACGGAGCAGCTGGGTCACCGGTGTCGGGTAGGTGGAATCCGACGAAGGAACAGATAGCCATGCTGGAGAATTTATATGGACAAGGATTAAGAACACCGACGGCTGAACAAATTCAGGAGATTACCAGTAGACTTCAAACTTATGGACACATCGAAGGCAAGAATGTGTTCTATTGGTTTCAAAATCATAAAGCTAGGCAAAGGCAGAAGCAGAAACAAGATCATCTCTTATTGTTCCGGCAATATCACCACCATCAGCTCCGCTGTCCTCCGCCTTTCCTCTCTCTACCTCCGTCGCCAAACGGTTTGTACAATTCGCTTGCAATATGTGTATAATATGTGTATGAATAACCATATGATTTATTTGGCATTTGTTTTTGTTCAGTTATATACGAACCATGCTACATGCCACAAAACAGTTTAGGGTTCTATGGTCAGTGTCCACAAGTCGTGTCACCTAGCACCGGAAGGAGAAGATCTCCACGATCCACTAAGCCAAGGTCGCCGGATGATGGCGGATTTCTGTTGACCCACCAGCCTGAAAGTGTTGTCACGCTCGCCGGAGGACATAACACGATGGTAAAAGATCAAGAAGAGGATATCATTAATGGGAGAAGTTCCAGTGATCAAGAAACTTTGGATCTTTTTCCACTGCACCCAACTGGGAATTTGCAAGAACGTGAGGATACTACAAGCAATGCTAGTTGTACTATTGCTTCTACTGCTTGTACATTAAGCTCCTCTGGAGGCGCCATCGACCGTCTGTACTTTGACTTTTTTGCTTGACGTAGACAGTGGTGTATGGTGATGTTAAAAATTCTTCAGTACCATATATAGTCTCATGCATGCAATTTTTTGGATGTGATCCATCTTTATATGTTATATCATGTACCATCAAAATGGTTGGATAATTTTTAAATAATAAAAAACGTTCATTCTTTTAGTGTTGGTGTTGTCGCTTTTCTTGGTGAAAGGGCCGAAACGAGTTGAACTTGTAGGGTGGACTTGTGCCGTTATCAACCTCGTTGTGTTTGTCGCTCCTCTATGCATCATGGTAATAATATAAAATACTCATTGGAATTCAAACGTTGCAAAAGACCTGTTTTGTGGCTAACTCAAAACACCGTTTTTTTATGCAGAGGAAAGTGATTTGAACGATAAGCGTTGAGTATATGCCATTCATGCTTCTTTCTCACTCACTCTATATGCCACCTTGGTGGTTCTTCTACGGCTTATTCGTAAACGACTACTTCATAGCAGTAAGTTGCTAGAGGACATTCGTGACAGCCTTTTTTCTTCGCGAAAGTATCTGTTTTTCGGTTCGTGATCTAATGTGCCGGTTTTCATTGATGGGTGCCAAATGTTGCTGGATTTTTATTCCGGATCACTCTAATGGTTCTTTATTGTGTATACAAGGATTCCAAGAAGCAATCTGGTTCGGATTTGGTTGAGAAACCGAACAAAACTGGCACCGATAAAATCTCGAGGTGGAGTGGTGGTTTCGAACGGCCATCGACATTAGTTTGGTTATGGTTACTTTAAGATACAAGAGAAGAAGCATATATATCCCAAGAGGAAAACTTGTTCTTTGATGAGTTGTCAAGTTAAAAGTATTTTCTATATGTCAAGTGAAAAAGACTAAATTACCCTTGTAGGTCTCGTATCAGTATACGGTATTTGAGATCAATATACGGTGTACAAGATCAATAATTAATACGATATTAGTTTCATGTCTTTTATATTTATGTTTTGAGTTACAAAGTAGTACATCATATTTAAATACACTTCTTTTAAAGGATCCAACTATCTTGTCGCTTATTATAGCAGTTTCAAAACTTGTAGGGGCAATGTAGTCTAACAGGCAAGACTTAAGATATGACTAGTTGTGTACCCGCGCAATACGGCGGGAGCCATGAATTTCAAAGATTTTGAAGTTTCACTGGTTTGATAAGATAAGATTTAACGATGATATATGTTACACTTGGTCTTTACATATTAATACAATTTGAATAAATAAGAGTTATGGTTCAAATTACAGAATATCGATGAAAAAAATTGTATGACAGTTTAAAATCCAATATATTTAAACGACTCCACAAATGTGTTCGATTTACACCAAGAGCAAAAAACCAAGGAACTTGAGTTTTAAGATAAACACTCAAAACCAATAAAGAAAACTACAAATTTAACAGATCATAAGCCATGAAAAGACCAAAAAATATGAGTTTTAGAATGAAATTTCAACTGTTTACCCTCTTTCTTGTCCAGAAACTCAAATTAAGGTTGAATTAATACATGTATATATATTTTAAAAAAAACCCAAGAACATATTAATTCAGAACATATTATATAGTGCAATTTGGACAGCTTAACCCCAAAATATATACTATATATATAAATAAATAACTATAAAATTATAAATCGTAAATATTAAAAATATTTTTTCACAATACATATAATATATAATAATATATATAATTTCAAAAACTATTTAATATTGGACTCATTTCGAAGGCATTAAATAGACGATTATAATGGTGTAACTTGTTAAAATAAAAATGTATTTTTTAAGCATGTTTTAACTGATATATGATTATGTATATTAATTTGATAAAGATTTAAAATGAAACATTTAAAAGTAAATGACGTAAAGTAAATTAATTAACTAATTATAGGGGTATAAAGTGTAAATTTAAAATTATAATTTAAAAAAAATGGGTTGTGAGAGGGTGAGTGTATGTGAGGGGGTGAGTGCATGTGAGGAGGGGAGGGGGTGAAAAAGTGTATAAAGGGTATCTTGGTCATTTAGTATTTTAAGACTTTTGCTAAATTTGCTTTATAAGATAGTATAGATTATTGCAAGTCTTGCCTACATGAAAATATTGTTTTATCTGAATCTCGTATGTTAGTTAACACAAAAATATCAAATTTCACAATTATTTAAAACCCTATCAAACCCCAATTTTGACCAAAAAAAATACATCTAACCTATCAGTAAGTTAATAAAAATCGCATGATATAACATTGTTGGTAAGGAAGAACTTCATTATTTATTCGTATTCAAATTAGGGTTGCGAAAGTTCAATTAAGTTTAGCGTTTATGGAATTCCAGTATGGATTGAAAAATAAATAATAATTTGAATTCGAGTTTATAAAAAAGAACTCGAACTGAATTCATGTCTGAGGTTTTCGTATTGTATGTATGTCAATAAGTACTAAACTTTTTCAAGTCATATAACTTTAAAACTTTTTCGTATTGGTGATGTTTGATTGTTTTTCATTAAATCGTGTATGGATAAAGTTGTTTGTGTGTATTAATGTCGGAATAGATTTACAAAGTTTTTGTTGGAGGGTTTTTTTTTCATAGATGTTGGAGCGTGTTTGTTAATTGGGAATAACATATTTGGAAAAAACTTAGTTTTCTGCATATATTTTCCTCTAGAATACTGAAAATTATATCTATATCCTTAAGCCCCTACCAAGCAATCATGTATAACTTACCGAATAAGTTATGAGTCTTTAAGCTACGAACAAAGAAGCCCTTAGTGGCTGTTAATTTCCCATTAAATTTTGTACGGATAAAGTTGTCTGTGTGATCAATCTATGTGTATAGAAAGGTTTTTGTTAAAGCGGATTTTCATATATGAAATGAGCATGTTTTCTAATTGATCGGACATTTAATTTTCTTTTGACTTTCTACATAACGCTATCCCTAAGAATTCACTAAATTAACCACTTTCTATATTATTAAGGTGAGAAAAACCTAGACTATATAAAAAAAAGTCGGTCAAACTATCAAACCAAAATTATAGAGAAAAATATTAGCAACGTGGAGAAGAAAAAGGTAGACATGGCTTTCCCTGATTTGAACCAGGTTTACCGTTTTAATGGAATATTAAAAGTTAGCCGTCCGGAATTTGATGAAAAGATAAAAAGAGCAAACATGGTTTGATATGACAAGACAAGACATGACAGAATTGGTTAAAATGACCAATTTACCCCAGTGAGTTTAAGTCTGATAATAATAAAATATATGTCATTATTCTGATAATAATAAAATATGTTATATATTTTGACTAGTGTTTAAGTCTAATATGTACTTGATACATATTATTATTTCCATTGTTTTAAATGTATATTTAATTTTATGTGTGACATTAATTATATAAGTTTTATATTTTTGATGTAAAATTTATATGAAATAACTAACAACTAACTAATAAAACTACGGTTGGTTTTAGGTTGATTATTAGTTGATTTATAAGTATATTAGTTGCTTCCAAGTATACCACAAATGACATTTAAAATATTAAACAAAAAAGGACAAGGTGTGGAATGTAAGAAGTATGTTAGAAGATATGGTCTCCCACTCTTTCTTCTTTTCTTCCTTTTGAATATATCATATATATGCATGTGTGGTGATTCAATAAAAAAAAAAGTAATACATATTCTCATACTATGCTAACGTTTTCTAAGCTTTCTCTCTAAAATTCTAAGTGTTTGAGACTTTTGAGAAAGAGTTATTGAGAGAAAAAGTGAGGAGATACATACTTGGTTTTTATTTCTAAGATACAGATAAAACACACTAGTTTGGATTGCAAGGAATTAGCATTCAAAAAGGAGGTTGCTTGTTGTGGATCAACTTTGAAGGAAAATCCATTTTTCTTCTCTACCCAACATCAACGTTCAAGCTTCAAAGATTGTAGTTCTAAAACCCACTATGATTGTATTTTGCATTTTTTTAGTTTTTTTAATGCATAAGATCCTTGTTGAGAGTTTTTGTGAACATCGTTGTAGGTTTATTTTATGTTTCCGTTGCTATCTTTGATAATATTGTTTTAAAGTTTCCCACAAATCCCTACATTTTATCCATTGGTCTTGAGAAGTTATATTTTACCTACTTTGGTGACTAACATCTCGATATAAGATTTGAGGGATTTGGATTTCAAATCATTCCAATCTTGTGTTTAGTTTGCAGGATTGTCAGGATTTGAAATCTAATGATTACTTTGAAATCTTGTAATTGATGTATTTGGAAATCCTTTGGAAAGGGTTGATATTTGAAATCCAAATCCTGTATGATTTCATAAATCGATTCTTATCCTAATTTTAACTGTCTCCTTCCTACCCTCTGGCTTTGAACAAAAATGACACGCTCTCTCTAGCCATTGCTCCCCTCCTCCGTTGTCTACACCGCTGCCCTCTTCCGTCATCTTCACTGCTGCCCTCAGGTCTCATTCCAAAAAATCTAACAGCAGAGCTTCGCTCTGAGAACCAGACAACTTTGACCTCGCCTCCTCAACCTCCATTCTACTCCAACTCCGGTGAACGTCACCTCCAATCGCCTTGCCCCATTGGTTTCCTTCCTCGAGTTTCCTCCCTACTGATCTCCTTCTCCATGTTGTCATCTCTCTCCTCTTTGCTCATTCCTTATTTCCCCCGCCCCACCACTGCTCCTTTGCTCTCCATGTTTTGGTTAGAGTTTGTTTTTGTATGTCTTGTGTTTGGGAAGAAGAAACGGGAAGTATGGATCTTGGTGAAGTTCCTTTCGAATTCAGAACTAGTTGACTGAAAAAAGCCATAATTTTTATCTTTTTATTGCTTCGATTGCCAGAACCATGTAATAATGATATCAAATTTGAGGTAGAATTTTGGTTAAGGTTAGTGATTTTTTTCCCCTAGAAAATCATGATAACCCCAATGCTAATGTCTTTGTTGATGATAATAATTATGGGGATGATTTCTTTGTATCCAGGAGGATAAGGGGTCGCCATGGTACCCAATTTGAATCCCACTGTTCATCTTAGGGGTGTTCAACCAAACCACCCACATTGCAAAAGCACGGTTTTGAACTTTCGCGGTGCGGTTGCGATTTGCATTTGTACCAAATCGCACTATGCGGTTTGCGGTTTTGAGTTGTCAAACGCACCGCACCGCATAATTTATACGTTTTACTAATTTTACATATAACACGCACATATATAGAATAATTTATTATTTATGTAATATTTTGGACTTTAATTTTGATCCAATATGGCAATTGACAATATTAATAAATTAGTTAGACACGTCACAACTCATACGCCCAATTTAGTTTGAAGTTTATTTTTTTTACCTCTTAGACTATTTTTATTTATGCAATATATATTTGAGAATTAGATTTACTGAAACTCTTTATTTTTTTAGATTACAGTCACTCTATCATTAATTTTATAATGTGTTTTTAAACTTATAATTATTGAATTGTAGACATAAAATATGATAGATACAAATCGCATAAACCACACTGCATTGTATTTTGCAATGCAGTTTAAAGTTTAAGCAAACATGAATATAAAGGAATAAATTTTAAATCAATTCCAAATCCTACAAATCAAACACATAAAAAAAATAAAAAAAATAATAATAATAAATAAATAAATATTTAAACGAAAAAAGAATTAAAGAAATACAAGAGTAGAAGCGTCCCGAAGCAACCAGGCGTCCAGGTGTGAGAGGAAGCGAAAAACGGTGATTCAAAAATATTTAAAATAAAAGAAAAAAGAGGAGAAATCTAGTACGTTCCAACCGCAGTTTTTTGACAATTGCCAAATATCAAGACGCAAGAACATTCTGGAATTCAACCTTTTTCCATCTTATATAACCGCCCTCCCGCGTTCGTAATTTTCATCCTACTCAAAAACAACAAACAAATTCTTGCTTTTGCTATACGTCTAATCTGCTCATTTGATCTTTGTTTTTCTGGTCATCGGAAAAAAATGTCAGGGAAAGGTGAAGGACCGGCGATTGGTATCGATCTTGGAACTACTTACTCCTGCGTTGGTGTTTGGCAACATGATCGTGTTGAGATCATTGCCAATGATCAGGGCAATAGGACGACGCCGTCTTATGTTGGATTTACGGATACTGAACGTCTCATCGGAGATGCTGCCAAGAATCAGGTCGCCATGAATCCGACCAACACTGTTTTCGGTATGCCTCTTTCTAATATTTAGTTCTCGACTTTGCGAACTTATGATTGGTGCTTATATTTATAGGGAAATTGATTTCTGGGTTCTAGTGGTACTTCTTACGGTTGTATACGATGTTCTGTAGTGTTGAGAAACAGGGCCTTTTAGTTCGTAGAATTTGAAATATATGTCGAGATTTCTTGTGAGAAAGTAGTATATTGTCTTGTCCCAAAAAAAAATAGATTTTATGGCTGATTTTTCGGTTTTAATTTGATGGGTTCTATTCAGCAAGCTCGAGATCTCTTTTTAAGTCAAATTTTATGTGGTTTTCGAGTCTAATTCGATCAAAACGATGTGATGTTTGCAGATGCCAAGCGATTAATTGGAAGGAGGTTCTCTGATCCATCGGTGCAGAGCGACATGAAGCACTGGCCATTTAAGGTTGTTCCCGGTGCCGGAGACAAACCCATGATTGTTGTCTCGTACAAAGGTGAAGATAAACAATTCTCTGCTGAAGAGATTTCTTCCATGGTTTTAATCAAGATGAAAGAAATCGCTGAAGCTTACCTCGGAACCACCATTAAAAATGCTGTGGTCACCGTCCCTGCCTACTTCAACGACTCGCAGCGTCAAGCCACCAAGGATGCCGGTGTCATCTCGGGTCTTAATGTGATGAGAATCATCAATGAGCCGACTGCCGCCGCCATCGCTTACGGGTTAGACAAGAAGGCTGCCAGTGTTGGAGAGAAGAACGTTTTGATTTTTGACTTGGGTGGGGGCACTTTTGATGTGTCTCTGCTCACCATTGAAGAGGGTATTTTTGAGGTGAAATCGACTGCCGGAGATACCCATTTGGGTGGAGAAGATTTCGACAATAGGATGGTTAACCACTTCGTTCAGGAGTTTAAGAGAAAGAACAAGAAGGATATTACTGGGAATGCAAGAGCTTTAAGGAGGTTGAGAACTGCTTGTGAAAGAGCAAAGAGGACTCTTTCATCAACAGCTCAAACAACGATCGAAATTGATTCTTTGTATGAGGGAATTGATTTCTACTCAACGATAACACGTGCAAGATTCGAAGAATTGAACATGGATTTGTTCAGAAAGTGTATGGAGCCAGTTGAGAAGTGTTTGAGAGATGCGAAGATGGACAAGAGCAATGTTCACGATGTGGTGCTTGTTGGTGGGTCGACCCGAATTCCCAAAGTGCAACAACTACTGCAAGATTTCTTTAACGGGAAAGATCTCTGTAAGAGCATCAACCCTGACGAAGCGGTGGCCTATGGTGCAGCGGTTCAAGCTGCCATTTTGAGCGGCGAAGGCAATCAGAAAGTCCAGGATCTGCTTCTGTTGGATGTGACCCCTCTGTCTCTGGGACTGGAGACTGCCGGCGGTGTTATGACGGTGTTGATACCAAGAAACACCACCATTCCCACGAAGAAAGAGCAGGTGTTTTCAACTTACTCCGACAATCAACCTGGGGTTTTGATCCAGGTKTAYGAGGGTGAAAGATCAMGRACYARAGATAACAATCTGTTGGGCAAGTTTGAGCTTTCTGGGATCCCACCGGCTCCTCGTGGAGTTCCACAGATCACCGTCTGTTTCGATATCGATGCTAACGGGATCTTGAATGTGTCTGCGGAGGACAAGACGACAGGGCAAAAGAACAAAATCACAATTACGAATGACAAAGGGAGGCTGTCAAAGGAGGAGATCGAGAAGATGGTGCAGGAGGCGGAGAAATACAAGGCTGAGGATGAAGAACACAAGAAGAAGGTGGAGGCGAAGAACGCGTTGGAGAACTACGCTTATAACATGAGGAACACCATAAAGGATGATAAGATAAGCTCAAAGCTGCCGGCGGATGAGAAGAAGAAAGTAGAAGATGCGGTGGAGGCGGCTATCCAGTGGTTGGATGGTAATCAGCTGGCGGAGGTTGACGAGTTTGAAGACAAGATGAAGGAGTTAGAAGGGGTCTGTAATCCAATAATTGCGAAGATGTATCAGGGTGGTGCTGGTGGCCCTGAGATGGATGAGGGTGGTCCTGCTGCTGGCGGAAGCGGTGGCGCTGGGCCAAAGATTGAAGAGGTGGATTAAGTGGGTGAGGATGTGCTGTTTGTTACAGTGTCTTTAGTGTAGGTGGTGGTCATGTTTTGGTTGTTAATTTATGTTATGTCGGTTCTCTTGTTGCTACATGTGTCTACGATTATGCTGTTCTAATTGGTGCATGTTTTGTTGGTTGTATGATCGAATTCTAGCCTTAGGGGTTGTTTGTTTGGGTCTGAATGATGATATTGAGAGTAAACCTTTTAATGATTACAAAAGCCTCCTAACCCCACTAAATGGTTCAGACTCCTATTGTTCCAAATTTGCCCTCTTTTCCAGCAGCTCTTCTTCACATCGCAGCCGTCTCTGGTCGCTGCCCCTGCATCTTCAATAATCCCCCAGTCGCCTCTACTGTCTTCTTCTGTGATAAACTCACTGCTTCCACGGTCGCTGTTCTCTCCATCTGCTTCCACGGTTGCTGTTTGCTTCAGGTGTTTCCCTAAAATCGATCTCCTTGCTTCCTTACATCTGCTTCTCTATCGTTTCCTTCTATGTATATGTTTTAAACCTTGCTTCCCTACATCTCGGTTCAAACGATTTGTTTTTGTGTGATTCATTACCATCGACTGCAACCACAGATTGAAACCATAAGTTTGCATCGATTGAAGCCTATCACATTTTCTGGTTGAAACCATCGATTGAGACCATCATTTGAAACCAACTGCTCATCTCATTTTCCATTTGTTACGATTTGTTTCAGTTCGATTCATAACCATTGACCGAAACCATCTCATTTTTTGGTCGAAACCACCAACTGAAACCATCTATTGGTCGCATTTTCTGCTCGAAACCATCTGTTTGCATCGATTTAAACCACTGCTTGCATCTGTTTGACCGATTGAAACCGCGGATTGTGTTTGCCATCACCTCAAGAGGAATCTACCAGATTCAAACTTTTGAAATTTTATGGCTATTAAAAGAATCGTTTTTAGAAGAATCATTTATGGATGATAAACAATAGTTATCAAAGACTGAATCCAAGACCAGTCTCATAATCATTATCTTAAAACACAATTGTGGACTTTTACCTGTACGTTAACATTATGTTCATCCACCTTGAACTTCCATTTATGTCATGTTGGCTAAAGATTATAATGGGCATTACAATGAGAGACTTTTTCGATTAATATGAAATATGTAGTTAGACTTTTTCGATTAATATGAAATATGTAGTTAGACTTTTTCGATTAATATGAAATATGTAGTTATATTTGTAAATAAATTATTCTATTTAGATATCTGTTAAACAGTTATATTTCATTAAAGACTAAATCATATAAAAGGTTAAAATGGTAATTTTTTGTCATTCAGAGAATTCTTGAGAGATTATATGATATTTTAGGCGATTTTAAAAATGCATTAACTTCTTTATCCAACAAACCATTTACTTCAAAATCAAATACTAATTTTGGCAAGTAAGATGGCACAACATAAAGACGATCATGATTGGGAGTTGTGGTTCATGTAATGAAAGGAAATTTGTTGAAAATATTTTCTAGAGATCTATTTTTTTTTGTATCTGCCACGGATATTTAAATATTCCATAATAGAAGTTTTAATTTCAAATATATGTTGACTTTTGGTTTAAGTAAAGATAATGATAGAAGTTTTAATTTCAAATATATGTTGACTTTTGGTTTAAGTAAAGATAATGATAGAAGTTTTAATTTCAAATATATGTTGACTTTTGGTTTAAGTAAAGATAATGATGATTATTCAAAAGAATAAATATGCAAGTTTAATCGTGATTTTAGTCATTTATTTGATCATTACAAAACAAAATTATGGTGGAAGAAGTGTGCAAAAAGAACTATTTAAATCATGGTAACTCGAGTGCTACTTCTAATTCTCAACACCAAAACCGGATGAATTTAATGACTAATTTAACAAGGTTCAAAATTTTACAATTTAAAAATCTAGAGTTGATACCGACTTAGATGAACTAATAATATGTATATGCATACTAATTTTGTTTCATTTTCTGAAAGTATTAGTTTATTTTTTTCTAAAACAACTTCAATCCGATTTGGTCGCTATGTCCATGATATACTAACAATCCAAGCTAGTAACGTAGCTTTGTAGTACGCTTCTTTTTTCTTAGTCGCAAGATCATTTCGATGCAGAAGACAAGATTTAGCCTAGAGTCCATGGAGTGTTGTATGCTTGATGGATTATTTGGATAGAAATTAAAGAACTCAACACACGACATCACTGGAGATTGAGCTTGATGAAGTGGAAGAAATCGAGTACTCTCAAAACCTAACAACGCTCCCGAGTATCGATACTGGCACCTACTCAGCAGTAGACGATGATGATTTGAACTTGACCTTGAGGCCCTTGTTACCCTCTATGGAACATAAGTTTAAGGATTATATTGATGGAAGATTTGAAGATCGAAGAATAAATTTTATTATTTACGGATCACATATTATAGACTTATAGTTATTTAAAAAGGCAAATTGCGTGAAAAGATAACTTACTTTGTTTTGATTCCTATTTTGAGTAACATACTTCCCAAACATTTATTTTGGTACCTATGATTAGAAATCTTAAAAATTTAAGTACCTTGATAATCCATTTAAATATTAACTGGTTGTGTATCTGCGTAATGCGGCGGGAGCCGTGAATTTTAACGATTTTGAAGTTTTACTGGTTTTATTAAAGAAGATTTAACGATGATATAAGTTACACTTGGTTTTTACATATTAATACAATTTGAATAAATAAGAGTTACGGTTCAAATTACAGTCTATCAATGAAAAAATTGTATGACAATTTAAAATCCAATATATTTAAAATCCAACATATTTAAACGATTCTACAAATGTGTTCCATTTACACCAAGAGCAAAAAATCAAGAGATTGAGAAACGAGACCGAGAGTTCTAGAGCAATTGAATGGGAGAACTTTTAATAACTCATGGTGAATATCAGTTTAAATCTCATCTTGGGGGATTGGGACAAGACATAGAGGTATGAGAGGGTGAAGGCATGAGTGAAATGTGTCAAAAGTATCTTGGGAACATGAAAAGAAAAGTTAATAATGTGCATCGGTAACTTGTACTATATGTCATTTTAATTGTAGATTAAGAGATTTTAAGACTGAATACATAAATTAATAGTACATAATAAATTATGAATTATTTTTAAGACTTTTAAGACTTTGTGCATAAACATAAAGTACTTTGTGCATCAAAAATTATTTTTAAGATTTTTAATAAATTTGGTTTATAAGATAGTATAGATAGATTACCATGTCGACATGACAAATGACATGGCAACCAACTCAAATTTATTTGTTGAAATGGCTTATGATATGGATTTTTTGTATAACATTTTAATTTTAAATTAAAACTACATTTTTTTCATCATCATAAAAGATCATGGCTCCAATCCGAACCAAACATCTTTTCATGATCAACATCTCGGATCAAAACCTTGGTTTTCTTGTCTTTGAATGTTTGATATCGATATATGAACCTGTAAGCATCTCAAATCGGGTTCGAAATTGAAAATGATTTGAGGTTTTTGACCAAAATTTTTACAAGTCGAAGAAGAAATTGAAGGTTGCTAATCAAAGTTACGACTTGATCCCGTTCTTCATATTCAAGATCGGAGTTCCAAAAAATGGATATCATTGAGACGAACCTTTTTGAAAAGATGGAGGGTCTTGGCCTTGGTGAGATCTCGAGCAAATCAATAGAAATGGGAGAACATGGAGTTTTGGATTATGGGCATGAGATCTCGAGCAAACTAGTAGAAATAGGAGAAAATGAATTTTTGGATTAGTGTTTTGAATCTTGGCCTCGATGAGATCTTGAGCAAGCAGTACGATTATGGAGTCATGCTCCGATGAAATAATCATCGCAAACCACCATCACCTTTCATTCAACTTAAGTCTTCTTTTTTATCTTGATTAAAAAATTCTGAGAAACTACTGAGATAACCATAAAAACTATTGTTGATTTACTGCTTGTTTGCTAGCCACTTACCGTCTCTTATCGGTGACTAAACACTTGTTGCCTTTTACAGGGTAAAGAGATGATGGTCGTTACCAACATTTTTACCGTGCCATTTTGCTAACTGAAAATCATATCCAGTAAGTGAGAATGGTGATTCTTACCCGGTTACTGCTTACCGGGTAAGAGACGTATATAATATGTTATTTTTGATGGATGAGAATATTACACAATAAGGTAAGTGAGGGTGTGACTCCTACCCGGTTGGTGCTTACCAGGTAAGAGATGCTTATAGCCTTATACTATGCTATTTTTGGTGATCGAAAATATTACCCGGTAAGATAAGTGCGGGTGTGACTCCTACCCGGTAAGCCTTACCCAATTTGTGTTGGTAAACATCCCCTTAACGTTTTCGTTTTGGGGTTTTAGTTTTGTTTTAATTTTGGGATTTGATATTATTTGTTGATGATGTTTTTCATCTTCTTTAATACCCTTTATAAATCAGTGTTGATGGTAACCTATTAATTTTTAAACATGTTACTCATATATTTAAATGTTTAATATTTTTAATCATAGTTTTAAAACGAATGTTTTGAATGTATGTTACTCAAAATAGAATTAAAACAAAGTAGGTTACCTTTTTACACAATTTACTCTATTTAAAAATGTAAATCAAATGTGAAATTGGATTTAAAATGAAATTATATTTAAACTTATTTTCAAGTGTATTTTTTTGACCTAGTTACATATTTTAAAGTGTATTTAAATAATATTTTACGTACTAAAAAAATCATCAAAAATTATTTTTATAAGTTTTCAAAATTGATTTAAAAAAACTTGCAACCGGTTTGGACCGGCCTGTGACAGGACCGGTTTAGAAGGGTATGTGACGGGACCAGTTGTCCGGTTGTGGTTAAATGGGACTGGGCCATGGGCTATTTTAACTAAAATATAACATTCAAACTAGACACAGATATATAAACATTCCATTCAGCAATTTTCTCTTGTACATTAAATCTCTCAATTCAATCTGTTTGTGGTGGGTGATTGGAAAGATGTTAGGGAAACGTGAACAACCGGCGATTGGTATCGATCGTGGAACCACTTATTCTTGCATTGGTGTTTGGCAACATGATCGTTTGACATCATCACGTTCACGGCAATAGGATGGCAGCTGGTTTCATAGATACGGAGTGTCTCATTGGAGATGTTGTTAACAATCAGGTCGTTATCAATCCAACGAACATTGTTTCCAGTATTGCCCTTTTTCTCCTGCATTCAATTTTTTTAATATCTAGTTTTCTTTATCAACTTGTGAATGAAAATAAAGGTTTGATTTCTGTAAATGCCAAACGATTAACCGGAAGGAGATTCCCTGATCTATCAATGCAGAGCAACATGAAGCACTGGCGGTTTAAGGTTGTTCTCGGTGTTGGCAACAAACCCATGATTGTTGTCTCATACAAAGGCTCCAAGAGCAATGAACCTTTTAAGCCAAAACGTGGAAGAAATCCACAAAGAATTTTCTCCATTTAAGGTTAACAACACAAAACTGGGCCTTATTAGCGATGGCCTGATCTAATCTTCTTTGACCAATTATTCACAGTAAAAGAATTTTCCCCAAGTGGAATACCTTGGTTGTATATCAATTATCAGGTAGCTTCTATTGTAGTTGCATGCATGAGTCCCGATATTCTACAACAGAAAATATTGAAATTATGCCCTCAGTCTATTTACAGTGGAATAGCCTGAATAACCCCATCTATCTTCCTGAGGAGACGCTTTGAACCGTATGCGTCAAAAGGCGCCTGTACGGTTCCGAAGGGATACAAAGCACGATATTAAATGGCTTATTGGGATCGTCTGTAATAGCATTTTGAGTTCGTGACAACCACAAAGCCTTTGATCATAGAATATCTCGGGACCCTCGCTAGTAAATACATGGCTCTGGCAGCTGCACTTTTTTTTATATGATGCATCGAATGCTTCCTCTGCTTTCAATAAAAATCTCAAAAGCCTATTCTCGAGGCACTCTTCCTCTTATAGCGCTCTTTCCTTCCCTTCGAGCTAGCCGTCAAAAGTAATCTATCTTGATCCTTATATGACACAATTCATAGATTTGGGCAAGTCAGAGTGAAATCAAAGTCAAGTTATTGGCAATCATACCTACATAATGAGAATGCTCTCAAGTCCGGTCAATGTCTTTTTGATGATACGATTCTCAGGTGCGAACTCAATCCTACGGCCTACATTATTAGAGGAGAGTTACTGTAAAGACACAACTACCACCCTGTTGGCTGTAGTTTTAGCTTGTATATGTGAAGAAGAAAAAAACGAGACTTTTTCATAGAATAACTTTCTATTGCGAAATAGAGATCTTGTTAAGCCTAAGTAGCTATATCTTACATACTCTATTGTCTGATCATAGCCGTCTGAGAGTCCTGCCCGAGCAGGAGGAGCATCCAATATGTACCCTGTTTTTATGGCATACCGAGGTTTCCCTTTTTTCCTGTGATAGTATCTAAGGATACAGAGTTCCTGAGCCAAAAAGGCATTGTAATCTTCCTCCCTTCAACAAAAGCAGATTGGGTGGGGTAATGCCCTTTTAGAAGCTTGTCTGAAGTAAAGAAAGACTAAAGACTTTATTCTATTACATCTTGACTCACAATTTCCAAGCACTTTTGAAGAAGAGGCAGAATACCCATCAAAGTCCAGGGCCTTGTAACTTTTAAGTAAAGGGGAAACTATAAAATTTCTCTTGTACATCCAAGCCCCTGGCTAGGGGTGGCAAAAAATGACACAACCCATTAATTCAACCCGAACCCAACCCAGAATTAGCAGGTTGGGTTGAGATTTTCAACTTATTTAAATAAATGGGTTAACCCGTCTAACCCATTTAAATAAATGAGTTGGGTTGAGTTGAATTTTTGACCTGTTTTCAACATGTTTTTAACCCACTTAAAATATTATATAAATTTATTTTCTTCTTAATATTATATCTATTTTATTTTTTATTTTATTTCTTCTTAAATAAATTGGCCCAAGTTTCATCATGACTCTTCGATTTCAATCCTTCAATAATCAATTCTTCTTACGCTTTATTACTAATCAGTATCACGAGTCTCGACGCTTTGCCTTCGATTCTTCAATTCTTCAATCTTTCATACGCTTCGATTATCAATCTTTTCCCCTTCTTTTGAGTTCTACCTTCTACAATCAAATATTTGGATTGGTTTCAGACTTTCAGTTTCCGATTTGAGGTTGAGGGCTTGAGGCGGCGTCGAACGATAGCAGAGTAAGTTATTTATGATCATGTTTGTTTAGTATTTTGTTGTTAAACTTCGTATATATCATATGAATTTCATGCTTCTTTTTTAATATTTGTTACTTTATGTCTTTATCGAACTTTAGTGATTTCTTTCAAGTTTGAATTTGTTATTTGTGTGGTGTGGCTATCTATTTCTATCACTGTACCTATATACCTCAGAGAGAATTGTTATCATTCGTCTTCATTGAGATAATTATACAAGCTACATATAAAAAGTTGTTTTGTACGCATGGATTACACTTGCTGATGGACTATTGGTCTTAGGATTTTAGGTACGAGAGTGAAATTAGGGTTGATTAAAGTGAAAGTCGAGTTACTTAGAATTTAAATTATTTCAACTTATTTTGAACAATATATTTGTTGTGGTTGTGTTTTATTCAAACTTTGAACAATTTGATTATATTTGTAATTGTATTATGTTTTATTTTCTTTTTTTATTTAAATTTTAAAATTAAATAGATCAATATAGGTTCAACCCATTTATTTAACAAATTAGGTTAAAAAAATCGTAAATGGGTCAATCCGTTGACAACCTTTTAACCCAACGGGTTGGGTTGAAAAATCTCAACTCATTTAATTAAATGAGTTAGATTGGATTAAAATTTTCAACCTGTTTAATAAAATCCCAAAAACCAAACCCAACCCAAACCATTGCCACCCCTACCCCTGGCCCAGACCTATGTCCCCATTACTGAAGGTTGGCTGGATTAAAATGCATGTCATAACCCAAAAGGGATATACACTAATCAGAAGAAGAGACCAATACATAGTATAAAACCAAGATATAATTCTAAAAGGTCGATCGGTGGCAATTTCATATCAAATCATAAATATAATCGTTACTAAAGAAGTCTGAAGTCTAACCAGATTTTATATAACCATTAGAACCAACATTAATAACTGCTTAATGTACCACAACCCCAAAACACACAACCAATGCTCACAAAACTTAATCAACCTCTTCAATTTTAGGACCAGCACCACCACCGGCAGAATCATCCATATCGGCCATACCCCGTCCACCGGCACCACCCTGATACATCCTCGCAATAATCGGATTGCAGATCCCTTCCAACGCCTTCATCTTGTCCTCGAACTCATCTACCTCTGCCAACTGATTCCCATCCAACCACTGGATCGCCTCCTCCACTGCATCCTCCACCTTCTTCTTGTCCTCTGCCGCCAGCTTCGAGCTTATGTTATCATCTTTGATGGTGTTCCTCATGCTATACGCGTAGTTCTCCAACGCATTCTTCGCCTCCACTTTCTTCTTATGTTCTTCGTCCTCTGCCTTGTATTTCTCCGCCTCCTGCACCATTTTTTCTATCTCCTCCTTCGAGAGCCTACCCTTGTCGTTTGTAATTGTGATTTTGTTCTTCTGCCCTGTCGTCTTGTCCTCCGCAGACACGTTCAAGATCCCGTTAGCATCAATGTCGAAACAAACAGTGATCTGTGGAACTCCACGAGGAGCCGGTGGGATCCCAGAAAGCTCAAACTTGCCCAACAGATTGTTATCTTTAGTCCTTGATCTTTCACCCTCATAAACCTGGATCAAAACCCCAGGTTGATTGTCGGAGTAAGTTGAAAACACCTGCTCTTTCTTCGTGGGAATGGTGGTGTTTCTTGGTATCAACACCGTCATAACACCGCCAGCAGTCTCCAGTCCCAGAGACAGAGGGGTCACATCCAACAGAAGCAGATCCTGRACTTTYTGATTGCCTTCKCCGCTCAAAATGGCAGCTTGAACCGCCGCACCATAGGCCACTGCTTCGTCAGGGTTGATGCTCTTGCAGAGATCTTTCCCATTGAAGAAATCTTGCAGCAGTTGTTGCACTTTGGGAATTCGGGTTGACCCACCAACAAGAACCACATCGTGAACGTTGCTCTTGTCCATCTTCGCATCTCTCAAACACTTCTCCACTGGCTCCATACACTTTCTGAACAAATCCATGTTCAATTCTTCGAATCTTGCACGTGTGATCGTYGAGTAGAAATCAATTCCCTCATAYAAAGAATCAATTTCKATYGTTGTTTGAGCTGTTGATGAAAGAGTCCTCTTTGCTCTTTCACAAGCMGTTCTCAACCTCCTYAAAGCTCTTGCATTCCCAGTAATRTCCTTCTTGTTCTTTCTCTTAAACTCCTGAACRAAGTGGTTAACCATCCTRTTGTCGAAATCTTCTCCACCCAAATGGGTATCTCCAGCAGTCGATTTCACCTCAAAAATACCCTCTTCAATGGTGAGCAGAGACACATCAAAAGTGCCACCACCCAAGTCAAAAATCAGAACGTTCTTCTCTCCAACACTCGCAGCCTTCTTGTCTAACCCATAAGCGATGGCGGCGGCAGTCGGCTCATTGATGATTCTCATCACATTAAGACCCGAGATGACACCGGCATCCTTGGTGGCTTGACGCTGCGAATCGTTGAAGTAAGCAGGGACGGTGACCACAGCATTTTTTATGGTGGTTCCGAGGTAAGCTTCAGCGATTTCCTTCATCTTGACTAGAACCGTGGAGGAAATCTCTTCAGCAGAAAACTGTTTCTCTTCGCCTCTGTAAGTGACGCCAATCATGGGTTTGTCGCCGGCACCGGGAACAACCTTAAACGGCCAGTGCTTCATATCGCTCTGCACTGAAGGATCAGAAAATCTCCTTCCAATTAATCGCTTAGCATCTGCAAACATCACAATATACTGATCCGATTAGACAACATCATATAGATTATAGAAAAACACTGAATCTAGCAAGAACACTCTACATATGTTCTGGATAATCCGTCAACAATGGATCTTAAATTTCATCAGTAATATAAAAACGCCATATAAAACCGCAAAAAGTATTATAAGAACCATAAATCAAACGCATAGCGTTTCACTAACACCTCAAAAGAATATCATCAATCTCTGGTCCATAAAGTCGAGAACAAATATATTAGGAAAAATTAAAGGCAGAAGAAAGAAGGCATACCGAAAACGGTGTTGGTTGGATTCATGGCGACCTGATTCTTAGCGGCATCCCCAATGAGACGCTCAGTATCCGTAAAACCAACATAAGACGGTGTCGTCCTATTGCCCTGATCATTGGCAATGATCTCAACCCGATCATGTTGCCAAACACCGACGCAAGAGTAAGTTGTTCCAAGATCAATGCCAATCGCCGGTCCTTCACCTTTCCCTGACATCTTTCCGATCACCCAATATGAAACTGATTAAATTGATGTATTTAACACACAAATTTTTAGCAGAAAATCACTTTTGAAGATCACGTTTTCCGTTTTCTGTTGATGGAGGGGAAGAACGAAGTAGGGGGGGTTTTATAAGGTAGGTAGAGTTTTCCAGAATGTTCTGGCTTCTTCGCTGCGCAATATTTCTAAGTTCCAATTTGAACTCGTTTATTATTTGTTTTTGTTAAGGTTTTTCTCTCCTCCGCGACCTGGTTGGTTCTAGACTCTTCCTGTTGCTATTTCAATTTTCATTAATCTTATTTATATATTTTTTAAATAATATTAGAATTGTAATCGCATAATACAATGAGATGCATTTCAATGTTAATGTTTCGTTTCATTTAATTTTTTGTTTCAGTTGTTGTTATAATACGGTTTTATTTGGTTTAAAGAAAAACGATAATGTTTTTATTTTTAAATAAAATATAAATATAAATATATTATAAAAAAATTAAAAACATATATTGATTTTATTATCAAGCTAGCTTTCTAAAAAATTTCATTTTTTTTATTTTTTTAATTTATTTTTTGTTTAATAATATAATTTTTTATAAAATAATAATTAAGTATTTTATTAGAAGTCAATCATTATTTTAATTATACTATAAGGGTATTCGTGTAATGCAGCGAGATACATCTTGATTTTTGTATTTTATTTTATTCTTTATCTCAGTCGATGTTATAATATGGTCTTATGTGATTTTGAAAAAGCGATAATATTTTTATTTCTGAATAAAATATGAATTTAAAAATATCGTAAAAATTTGACAAAAATATATTGATATCAGTATTAAATTAATTATTTAAAATTCATATTTTTGTGTAATTTTTTAATTCAATTGTTTTTATTATAATATTTAGGTTCTATAACGAAGTAATTTATATTTGGTTTAATAATATGATTTGCTTATAAATATAATAATTAATTATATTGTTATAACTCGATAATTATCTTAATTATATTTTAGATTTTTTATATTTTAAAATGAGATGTTTATCTTCTATTTGATTATATTTATCCGCAGTTAGTTACACGAATTCAAACATGGAGCTTTAATAAGTTGTACTCATGCATAATTACTTGTAATTTTGAATTTTAAGTAATATACATCAATATACAATATTTCATGCATAAAAAATGGTTTTTAAAAGTTTTTGTCAAATGTTTTATAATATATTATAAACTAGAAGGATACTCGTGCAATGCAGCGAGATAAATCTCAATTTTAATGTTTGGTTTTATTCTAGTCTCTATTGATATAATATGATTTTATAGGTTGTGAGAAAGCAGTAATGTTTTTATTTTTTTAATGAAATATAAATTTGAAGATACAATAAAAATTTGAAAAAAAACAAATCGATATTAGTATCAAATTTTTAACTGTTTAATAGTTCTCATTTGTTTTGGTGTAACTTATTTAATCTAATTTTTTATTATAATTTAATTTAGATTTAATAACAAAATAATTTATTTTTGGTTTAATGGTTTAATTTTTTTATAACGGTAATTATTAAACATTATGTTAGAACTCAATAATTAACTTAATTATATTTTTATTTTTTATATTTAAAATTGATGTTTATCTTGTATTTGATTATAATTATTTGTAGTTAGTTACAGAAATTCAAATATGGAGCTTTAATAAGTTGTACTTATGCACAATTTACTTGTAATCTTGAACTTTAAGTAATATGCATTAATAAACAGTACTTCATGCATAAAAAATGATTTTTAAGGGTTTTTATCAAATGTTTTATAATATAGTACATATATAGATAATATTTGGATATCCTCTTTATTTTTTTGAGGTTTGAACCGATCGATAGGCCAAATGTCCTTTGATATTTGATTTTTTTTACCTAAAAAAGAAAAATGACACAACTCTGTTTTTAAAAAATAAATTTTAATTTTAATAAACATTTAGTTAGATATAGCTACTAATTAATTATCTATATCTATATATATCTATAAAGCATAAACATACAATGTTGATGTGACATCTCCTTGTACTAGTATTCATGTCTTCCTTTTTTCTCCATTTTTTCCTTTTATTTAGGTTTTATATTTAATCTAAGACTTTTACTCTTCATCTTCTACCGTTACAATTCTTTCTCTTCTACGTCTTTCTATCATAAACTTATTTACTCTTCGTCTTCTACCGTTACAAGTCATTCTTTTCTACGTCTTTCTATCATATATTTCTTTACTCTTCATCTTCTACCGTTACAATTTTTTCTCTTCTACATCTTTCTATCACAAACTTCTTTGCTCTTCTCCATCTTGCGATCCCTATAAAAAATTATGGATTGACAATATAGCTGGCGGTACGCCTCTCTCTATCTTTTTATACATCTATAGAAAGATATGAAACAATAATTATGGGTGTTTTACTTTTATTTTATCGATCTCTCTATCTACTCTGTTGTCTGCGATTAAAAGCAAACTGAAGAAGATTAGAGAAACCATATAAGGAGGAACAAGAAAAGTCTATGGCAAAATCAGTTGTTGGTGTGTTTCCTTCATATCTGAAGTTTCGAGAAAACTAATTAGATGCTCCAATATCTCGATGAGATTGGATATACAAAACGTGGAAATTGTATGTTTTTATTTTAAATTACTACCTCAATTTTTATTATTTTCATTTTGAAGATTGCAGATTGTTTTTATAAACAATTAATATTTATCTTCTACTACATTTTTTTAGGATTCGGGATATTCATAGAAGGAAAAAAAAATTATATATTTTCGAACTAAAACATAATTTGATAATTTTATATTATAACCACATTCCATGTCACAATTTTATTGGATTTTTCATTATAAAACATAATATTCGGCTTTACACCTATAATATACCGAATTGATATATGTTATTTATAAATTATATTTTTATTTTTCACAAGAAATATATTACACCTCTCTTTATTCTTATAATAATAAGACAACCAAAACCAAGAAAATTAGTTATATATCTACATAATGTATTATCTGTTATTTCACAAGTTAACTTCTTTTACGCTACATATTCATTTTTCTGCAACCAATATATTTTAACTCTCTTTATTCTAACATAATAAAATATTCAGAAATAAAATTGTACCATAATTATTCTGATRTATTTTAACACTTTATATCGAATTCAAACTTATATAAACATTTTTCTACAACCAATGTATTCTAACAAAATAAAACATTCAGAAATAAAATTGTAACACAATTATTGTGATACCTTTTAACATTTTGTATCAAATTTAAACTTATCGATGCTTTCTTTCATCAATCAACAACGGTAAAGTTACCTAGTTTACAATAAACAAATTTAAAAAAAAAAAAAACAAACAAAATGTTGAACATTTTTTAAACTGTAAACTATGATTCATATGCTTTGAGCCGAAATCATACCGTGAAATGTGATTTTGCGGTTTAGAGCATCTCTGGTGGAGATTCTTATAAAACCATATTTTTGTACTTTTTGTTGCCATCTCATTTCCAACTCATTAAATTAAAAACTCTTTTGTCCACAATGGTAGTTCTTATAAGAACCTTATTTTTGTGGGTATCATTGATTTTCTCTACATCAATAGAAATTATAAAGTCAAGAAAATGGAACAAAAACCTAGAAAAAAAATCATTTCTCACAAACTTCATGGTAAGAATCAAGGTTCTTGTACAATAACCTAAAAAGAATAAGGTTCTTATAAAAACTGTTCATAATGATAATTCCTATAAATCATTTCATTTTTTGCTAATAAGAACTTTTCATGATGGTAGGTCCTACAGGTCACTTTACTTTTTTGCTAATAAGAACCTTGCATTGAAGATGCTCTTATATCTAAAGCATTTCAATCTAATAATTATAAAATCATCACTTTAAAATAATATATGACGTTGACATCCATACGATAAGAGTTTTAATATGTCTAGTACATAACTAAAACAAATCAAAAAGCTTCTTACTTACACTGGATGCAACCGGAAAATTAACTTCTTGATGATAAGGTGGCCATACATTATATTCCATCTCGACTCCCAACTCTCGATAATTTATTCATGACACATAAGAAATTTAAACCCTCTGAAAGTAAAACATAAATAATGAAGCATGGGTTTTGAACCATAGTAAATATATATATATATATATATATATATATATATATTCGATCACAAATCAAATATTTTAAATATAATATTTATATTGATTCTAAAAACTATAAAATTCAACCAAAAAAAAAAAAGTATTGAAGATTCTCAAGTTAAGAAAAACAAAAGAAATCGAGATAAATTTATATATATTTTGAGTTGGAGATTGAAATATGCAAGTAAAAATATTGAAAATTAAATTTGGTTAATATGAGATTATTAGTATATAGTCAATCTACAAATGATTACAATAACAACAAAATAGAAATTTTGTATATAAATTAGAAAAATACTAATTAGTCAAACAATTATGAAAAACTATCACTACAACAAAATTAGGTTTTTATGACGCCAAAAAAATTAAGCGTCCTAAAAACCCATCTTTTTAGAGGACGTTTGTTTTTATAGAAAACTTTTTTAAATAGTATCATATAAAATGGTTAATGCGACGCTTTATATTAATCAGTCGTCACAACTACCGCCCAGCCACTATCCACGCATGTGGGTGCGAAGGGGCGGGTCAGGGACGAGGCAGGTAACGAGGTTTGTGTAGGGTGGCAGGGCAGGGAGGGGTGGAGTGGTAACTATAACAACGACAGTAGTGGCATGGTGTCGGTAGAGTGTGGGCGAAGGGTGGGGTAGGTGGGGCTGGGGTGGTAGCTGTAACAATGACGGTAGTGTCATGGTGGTCAATATGAGTGAGGTAGGCGGGGACTGGGGTGGTCTAAACAAAGATGGATATTTCAATTATTTTTTAGAGATTCAATTCTAATTCCTATCAACTCAACACATAGTCAAATTTCATTTCAATTCCTTCAAACTTCTTTGAGGGATTCCAATTCCAGCAAATTACATTCTGCGAACCAAATTCCCCCAACCACTATGGATACCACCATTCTCTCAACCTCTTTTGCTCCAAATTTCCCACAACTGCCATCGAGTAACTTCTCAGTCATCATGGAGACCCCATTTCCCTCAGGTCCTCAACCTCTTGTAGCACTACTTATTATTCGAGATCGAACAAAGAAAGAAAATGTTAAAATGACCATCTTATCCTCGTACTTATGAAGTTGGTATCCATTTAGTCCAGGGACCAAAACCATGACACAATACAAACCATAGGCGTTTTATATAATAAATGAAGTTAAGGGACCAAAACCGTGGTTTTTACCATAATACAGGGACCAAACCGTGATTTTTATCAAAGTACAGGCACTAAGCAGAGAGGGTGACAGTCAAAGTCATCACTGACGCCCACCTCACCTGTTTTAACTGACGTGGATGACTTCACCGAACCAACAGCGCAAAACGATTAAACCAAATGGAGACAAACAAGTCCAACAAATTGGAATACGATCTCTCAGGTCAATCCAGAGTGATTAGTATATCTGTTTCCAATTGAAGATCGAGTGGTTCGTTGCAGGATTCGAGTCCAGGTGAAATTTCTGTTTTTCCGTGTTTTTAGTTCTCCGAATTACGACATCTTTTTCTTCCTACTGTTTCTTTCCCTGAATGTTATAATGGAATCTCCATTTCGTATGAATGTGACTGCCTAGATTTACGATTCGAAATCATGATTTCTTTTTTTATTTTTGGCATGATTGTCGGTGATTCTGATGAGTATTAGCTGTGAAGATTTTAGGGTTTTGCTGTAGCTTTCGCTGGTGATTTTAGCTGTCATCAAACAATTTTGGTGTAGTGATCTACAAGAGATCGACTAGGTAAAAAGGCACACATATATGTTGGGAGGTGCCACCAATGTTGCCTCTATCGCCTTGGATAGCTGGGATCAAGGGTGATGCGCCCCTTGTGGGGTCCTAGAGAAGTGCCCTGAAACCTCTTCGAATTTTAGGAAAGGAATTACTTAGGAATTTTGAGTTTCCCGTTTACTAAACAAGCTCTTACCTGTTCAATTACTTCATCGAGTGTACATAACGAGAACCTAGAATCTTACCGGGCGATAAGGAAGGCAAAGATCAAGAGTCTTGCCTGATAAGTGAGGCTGATGACTGTTACCCTGTAAGCACTTGTCAGGTTATAATCGGTTACCGTTAATCCATTTTGATGGTTGGGAATGTTACCCCATAAAGTAAATGAGAGTGGTTACTCTTCCCAATAAGCACTTACCAGACAAACATTTGGTAAACGTCCCCTAAGAATGAAATCCTTCTTGAGTGTGGTCAGAAGCTTCTGGTTGAGAAGGCCTCATGATCCAGAGCTTCTGAGTCGACCTCTGATCCATTTTCAACCTTATTCACAAACAGTTAAAAAGCTGTGCAGTTACATATTAACTGCCCAACTATCTATAACCGTCGATCTGTCGTATAGTATGTAAAATGTGGAATCTGGGTGTATAAAAAGGAACTCGATTTTATAGCCTTTAAAATCAGAGTGATCATTGGATTATCCCGGTATTCAATTCGTGATACCCCGGTACTCAATTCGTGATACCCAAGGCTTACAGGGTCAAATTAGTGTACTTGGAAAGCGAACTTTACACGATCCAATTGATTTATCCTGTCTTTTTGTGATCTAGGACCCTCAATTTCTAACAGCTTCGACCATAAAAGTCAACTTTGGATCTTTCTGACTTAAAGATTTATGAAACACATCACTTAGGTTTTGTCGTACATAGTCTTTCTTTATGTATCTTGCCTTGTTGTTCAATTTGGCTTCTATGGTTAACCGGTTTAGTTTTCAAATTCACCTGTCTATCTTCTGTTATACTGCAATATTGTATCCAATATCAAGGGAATTTCTAGGCAGAGATGAAATGACCAATCTAGCTTTGGATTTCACATATGGCAATTTGCTTTCAAAATGCAGTGATAACTGATGGATTAATTAACTTAAGCAAAATAGAAGTCTTGTCATTAGCTTTCATTTCTAGTGACGTAAAGTATTCCCCAAATATGTTTGGTAGAAAAATTGAATTTTGAGGTCATACTTGTCACTTCCTGAACAAAAATTTGTTCCAAATTTAGATGATATTTTCTAACTTCCATATTGCTATAAGCTTTAATCATCATGTTTGGCTTTGAAGTTGAAAATTAGTGTACCCAACTTCAAAACTCAAGTTATACCTCCTTTTTATTAGTGTTGAGATGTAAGTCTAGTGTGATAAATGGAGATAGTACTTAATGGTTCTATCTAGTCTCCATTTATCACTTTTCCATTGCTATGTATAGGCAACATATATTTGTGTTGTTGGTTGTTATTGTGGGATGGAGGTATTATTCGTTCATATATCACCTCTTTGGTTTTTTGTACAAGGAGCTTAACTAAGCATACATCTACACAGGTGACTGTGGTGTAATTATTTATTTAGTTAGTTGAGCCCAATAGACTGTAGGAAGAGTTCAGATGGCAACTAAGGTTGTTTACCCAGTAAGTGCTTACTGGTAATTTTTAATATCTTCATGTAACTTACCAGGTAAATTTTAGTCCATTATAACGGCATAGTATGAAACATGTTTATCCGGTAAGCGCTTACCGGGTAAGGGTCGTTACTCTCACTTACCGGGTAAGACTCTCGGTCCTTGTTATTGCTCTTAGTAGATAAGATTCTCAATCATTGTCATGTTCATTCGATAAGGTAAAGTGACCCCGTAAGCGTTTAGTAAACGACCCCTAAGTCATCCCTCCGTTAAGAGTGTGTTCTCCTTGTTTGGCGAGGGATTAGAATAAACATGATTAAAACAAGTATTAAGAAATTTATTTTGGGAACAAGAGATCAGTTAAGCTAGATGAATGGATCAGCACATTGTTAGGCAATTTCTTTGTGGGATCAACTATTACTTAAAAGGGAGATGTTGGAAATGACTTAAAGCATTTGTGAAGTTTAGGTAAAATGGAGCAGGAGAAGTGCATTTGAGAATTCATTTATTTTTCATGTACCTGTATATGATAAAGATGCTTACGCCATAGAGGGCCCGGTTCAAGTAATAAAAGTCCAGGCCCGGTCAATTAGGTCTACTTAATAAAATATAATCATCAATAAAAACATATACCCTATTCCAAAGAGAGTATACTTTCTATATTTGAAACACATATTTTATACCTTCAAATTTCAGAATGGACATGAATGTCTTCAGTTTTTTGAACTTTCAATATGTTTGCTTATTGTATTATGTCGTTACATATAGTTTGATCAGTGTTCAAAAAAGCTCGTCATGGCGTGCGTCATGGCGCGATATGGCGAAAGACGCGTCTTCGCCGTTACGAAATGACCCATAGCGTTTCGCGGCGCGCGTTTTTTGTAACACGTGGTTTTTTTTCAAAAAAAAAATAATATTTATTTATTCTTTTATTTTTTATCTTTTGTGTTTTTACACTTTTAACTTTAGATTTTACATTTTTATAGATCTAACAATCTCATCACTTACAGTTTCGCAAATTCATAAACATTACAGACTCACGGTTAAAATGAAGTTGTAAAATTATCTTTCTAAGTTCTATATTAAATATTTAATCAAAAACCTATTTTTATAATAATAATCTATATATTTTTCTTCTTCTAATATGAATGCACTTTTTTGTTTAATATCATTATCTGATTAGATAATATATAGAAAACATATATCTATGTATACAATTCTATATATACATAAATTTGCCGCCTTATGTCACGCCTTGAAAAACACTGCGTCCTCGCTGTGGCGTGTAAGGCTTGAGGCTTGACCTTGCCGCCACACATCACGCCTTTTTGAACCTTGAGTTTGATGCATGATATTTTCTTAATCTACATGCAAAATAAGTTTATTAATGATTGGGTTAATAATTGCAGTATATCTAACGCCTAAAAGTTAAATCTGAACTCATCTTGGAGATAATGGGAGTACTAGGAAATTACAAATTAAGAATTACAAAATTAAAATACATGAGAAATAAAAGTATAATTATTAAATTGCAAAATGAATGAATGATCAAAAAAGAAATAGAATTGAAATAACACACATTAAGTGATATCAAATTAGACAATTGTTACAGCAAATTGAAATTCACTATGAGAGGTCATACTTATATTTTATTATGGAAACGAAAAGATATTGTTTTGGGTGTGTTTCTTGATACGAGTTTACATGATACTAAGCCTTTAACTAAAACAATGTCCCTTGACATATTTTATCATATTCTGTTTATTTTTATTCGAACTTTGTGGAGTACATTCTCTGGGCTAAGGTCTAAAGAAGAAATAAAAATACAAACAGTCTCTCATTGTCACCATAATACTTATGATGTGCATTATACGTGTACAACAACCATTATCCCAAACTATGTTTGATGTTTGTGTTTCTCCATTTTTTATGATTTTTTAAATATTTAATCAGGTAAAAAGTATAATTGTAAAGTTTGTAGTCTGAAACCCTTGTAAGCGTAGTCCAACAACTAGCATTCAAATGTTTGTTTGTGTTTCCTCCATTTGGTTGCTCTTTGCAATTTCTTTTTTTCTTTTCCATTTTAGTAGGTTTTTTGCACCTCATATTAAACTAGTTTACATTCTAATCTGTAGAAGGTTTATTTTTGTATATTGTGGAAAAATGGGTGGATTGCTTATAAGGTTGACTGTGATGCTAATTACTTTAGTTTGTAAAGTGAACCTTGTAAGAATTTGAATTTGTCCTATTACCTTGATATCAGTTAAGATTTATTCTACTATCAGTAGCTGTAATGCATATTCAGTTAGTATTGTTTTCTCTTAGAAGTGGTCTAATTATTTTAAACTGGAGACAGTCACCATTTATACTTATTTATATGCCGCATAAGTATTGTATCTCCTAAAATCCGTTTAAAGTAAGCTTTCAGATGACCATTGTGTCATTACACGTATACTCATTCCATGTGCTTGCAGGTTGATGACCTCAAGACCTTACTTAAATGTTGCATAAGCAACAAGACAGTTGCATGTGAAGCTGCGGTCTATTTGGTATAAACAGTTTTCTGAAGATCAAGCTTGGCAGCTTGAAAATGTTTGTTTTTATAAGATGGGGATTCTTTCCTAGAGATATCGTTCACATTGTTTCCTGAGTTACACAATTTCTTTATCAGATTTCTTTATTATGGGAGACTCATTTCAGAATCATGTTCCATCAAGAAGCCCTGAAGCAGCAGGTTCCATGGCCAGCAGAAAGGATTCCAAATTAACTTTGGTTGCTTCTGTCTCCAAGCCTCTTTCCCACACATCTTTAAAGCAAATACCATTATTTAACAATGGGAAAATCAGAAAATCGCCTGTGAATGATTTGGCATTGTTTCTACTGAAAGTTGGTGCCTTGGAGACGGTGAGGAGAGTATCAAATGCCAGGTGCCCTTTTATATGGTCTGGTTTGCAGGCTTTACAAGTTTTCTGCTATCCACCACTTAAGTGGCTCCAAAGATGGGATCCTTTTAGGAATTTAATTAAAGGGGCGCAGGTTTGTCTTTGTGTCACTTTATGGATTAAAATGCATACAGATACATCTCACTATGAATAATGATGTTCAAATATCATGTTGAAGTTGCATAAGCATATCTTACCCCCTCGGTTTTGATCCCTGATAGACCGCCTGGATGACCTATTGATTCTAAAATGTTATCTAGATACTCATTGATTAATAGAGATATTTCTAACTCTAATAACTGTATAATATTGACAATAGGTGTTTTGGGACCATAAGTTGAATATAAGTGATGAACAAAATCATAATGACATATGCCGCTCATGTTGATAGTTATGCATCTTACATGTTCAAGTTTAGGAGCCTAGAGACTCATGACACGGATTCATAGCTAGTAAATAGAAGTCCAACACGGACAAAAAAAATTTAGCAACCTGTTCTCTATTCATTAGGATTCTAAAATATCTATTTTGTATATGGATCCGTTGACTGCATAATCTTAATGTTAGTTCTATGATCTGCATAACTTTGATTGTTTGTCATTGACTGTTCATTGCCGTGCCTCTTTGTTGCACATTCTGGAAGTAGGTCATAGGCCGCATTCATAGATCTAATGCATTACCCTTCATAATTCTTGAATGTTGATGGCTATGGCTTTCCTTGCTGCTAGATATTGTCAACGCCATTACTAGTGCTCTCCATTGCAACGACTTTCTCTAATCAGTCTGAACAAAACAATCTCGACTCAGATGATATAGAAAATTCAGATAGAAGAATTGATTGTGATGCTGTTCCAGAATCTCATTCTGAGTTGCCTCCCGTATCGTCAACTATTGATATGAGGTATGCGACGAAGCATAATCGTGTTTATTTATCGTTAAGACTTGGCTTGACTCGAATAATGTCTTCTAACTTTATGGATAAGTACTACTCATAAAAGATTGAAAACAGAGCGCTGTAATAGGCCTCCACATAAAGATTTAACTGAAGGGATGGCCGTTCAACAAGAAATATGTTCCACGCCACCACCAAGCCTTTCATCCCAAACTAGTGTGGTGGGTGAAAAATAAAACTCTATCAGGAAGAGGCAGAGAAATATAACCAGTGATAGGGCCACAACCTTGCTAAAGTTAAACGAAATGTTGGTGTAACATTAACCTCTAGTAGTGGGCAGTGTGATGCCTCAGGTTTGACCCATTGAAAACTTCCCTAGGTTCCCTAGGGTAGAAACACGAAAAGATAAATGTAAAACAACAAAAGGGTATACAAAGAGGGTTAAAGCAAAGAACTGTTCTGATCTAATTGAAGGCTTTACCTTCTTTGTTCCATGTCATCTCTCACAAAGTCGGATAGGCTATTCGTGTGTGACCTATTATTAGGCTTGGATTTTTTTCACCACTAACACTTGCATGAACTTACACATGGAAGGGTAGCTATCTCTTCAAACCCTTCACAGTTTAGCTCAGAAAGTTTTCCTGCTTTATCAAGATATCTTTATAAGTGTTTAATTCGTTTTGACATGCCATTTGCAGGGTCAATGATGAAGCTCAGTTACATCAATCAGGTAGAAATTGGTTGCTTGATCTTTATAGAGAGCTGGACAACCAGGGTGTTCATTTACCTGAAAGGTGATTTAGTACAATCAGGATATATATTTATTACATTCTTGGAGTATATTGATATAGTGATAATGGGTAAAAACTGAATAACAAGGTGAAATCTACAGAGCATATCAATTTTACATGCTAAAGAGACCATGGAGCAAAAGAAACCATGATCTACTAGTAAGACACAATTATTTTCTTAAAAATATTTGTTAGGTTCATGCATGAGCATTGGCTGGTTTAATAAATTAGGGTTTAGTATCCCCTATGTATATAGGATTAGCCAAGTCACCAGGGAGGAGAAAAATTATTTAATAAGTGTATTTTTAGTTTTCTAGGGTAATAGGACTATGGTTAGCAGTTATTTTATTGGAACTAGTAGCTACCGTAGATTGGGGGCTAGAGTGCGGATAGATGGGATAGCAATGCCCAACATGGTCGGAGTAAGAGGATCTGGTTCTAGCACTTCATTTTAAGTGGTTTGGTGTTTTAGTATTTTAGTACTATATCCTCGCCCTTACTTTTCGTGGCTGGTATTAACCTTTTTTCCTCGTATCTCCTTCCTGATGTTGCTATTACTGTTTACTGTCATTACTGTAGACAAAGAAAAGAATTTTTTGACCGTTTCTTTAACACTCTCTAAAACCCTTTTACAAGCCAAAGGTATTAACTTAAACAACCTCTCTATCCCTTGGGGTAGAGCAAAGGTGTCGTACATCCTACGCTAGGCTTATTTTCCTGGGCTGACACTTTATAGGTTGTTCACAATTTTATTTGGGTTTGGGCAAAGGAATAACCAGTTAAATTGGGATGACAAGATCGGGTTTTGCTTGCAGTGTTTGTTGTTGATATTCATTCTGATTTTCAAAAAGAAGAAAAGAATAAATATTTGAAACCTGGTCAGATGAATACAAATGGGGTAACATTTGTAAGATACTCAAAAGGGAATAGCATGCATATTATACATGTAACAGAAGTAGAAGTAAGAATTTGTCACTGACATGTAAAATATATTATGTTAAGTACAGTCATAATCATTTGTATACAAGTTGTCAGTTCAGTAGTGGTTTTGGATCTGACAAGCCACCAACCGAGCCTTGAAAGATCCCCTGACATTCACCACTACCGGCTCAACCACTAGTTCAAATCAGCAGTTTCAGTGCGGATTGGCAGTCCATGGTTATTTTGGTGACCCACCCAACATAAATTATATGGAGGTTAAAGAGGGAAGGAATTCTTTTGATAGCTTGTAGAAGGCATACATGGCTTAAATAGTTGAAGTCGAACACAACTGTGTCTTGAAGTCTTGAAAAGATCTGATCAATAAGTTCGGTCTCACCTCGAGTTATCTAGCTGCATTGCCACTCAGCCACAAATCCCCTGCCATACTTTGATCTACTTATGTATTTCAGAGTCATCATGCTGTTTCACCATTCTTATATCGACTTGCTTTGCGTTATGAGTATTTATCTTTAAATCTTTTGTTTAGTGACACACTGATGTTTATGCAGGATAAATGAGGATGAGCTTTGTAAGTTCCATTCTGCTGCAAATGGTGATTTTTCTTGTTTGCTTACATTAGTCAAGAAGGCAATACATTGGAGGGAAACTTATCGAATTCTTTCAGAAGAAGAACTTGAGATGTGGTCAAATATGGTCTTTTGGCATGGATTTGATGTTGAGAACCGCCCCTGTCTTGTCGTTCGGCTTGTTGCTTGCGTCAGCTTGCCGCCTAGCGAAAGACCTCGCTTTGCACAAGCCATTGGTATGTTCAATTCTATTTGTTTTTTGCAGTTGTAGTACTTCTCCTTCCTACTCATGTGATTATGACACTTGCAATTAATCTTTCGAAGACTTGCTCACCAACAAAACTTGACTTACAAACTTCATGTTTTGCACTTACTTTCCACTCGGGGTAACGGCATCATTTTATTCTGTTTCTATATCTCTCTCTATGCCATCAATTCTGCCAGTAAAGACAAAAGTCACCTCTATTGAGATTTTATTAAATCATGTATATTTTTGTCACATGTGGTTGATTAAATATGGTAAGTTTCTTGCACCACAGACTGCATGTAGATCCCAATAGCTAACTTATAGACACAATTAATGCTGATGTTATTTTTGCCATCACAGTATCTCAGGTAGAACATGGGATCCTACATCTCGTAGATGCTGAAAATCCTCAGATCACAGTATTGGTGGACTGTGAAGGACTGTCTCTAAGGTTCCCCATGCAACTACTTAGATCCTGTTCAGCTACCCTGCAAGAAAACTACCCAACTCGGCTGGGCTGTTTGTTTATTATTCGGCTTCCTCCAGTTGGAAGAGTTATAGCACAGACTTTTATTCAAGTAAGCTTCATGCTCTATTGCACTCCATGTACACTTCTTTGTTCCAATAATCAGAAACATGATAAAATTTAAAAACCAGTTCTTCTTTCCACAATCCAGGTTCCCTTTTGGTTCTGTATGAACAAGAATTTTGGTCCTAGCCATGGGCCATAAAATGATGTAAACTTCCCAAACTACAGGAACTTATTTACCATCTTTATTTTTGTAATGTTTCCATCTCTAAAGTTTTGGCCAATACATAGCAGTAGACTAAGAAACTTGCATTATTTCAGGTATTATAGTTAACATAGTAATTTAAATATTTTTATAATTAATAGGCTTTATTCCAAATAAGTAAGGGATATATATTTATATTATCACTAAAATTGACTTCTACTTCTCCACAAGGGAATTGTAGGCAACGTAATGGACTTCGCTTATCTTTCAAGTCCAATTCAAACTTTTGATTCAAATTGCCCATTTGACTGTAAATCACAACACAAACAGATCTTATCTGCATCTAGATCTAATCTATGTTGTTCTTCACACTTCGGTGATCTTTATGAGGATGGTAGATTGCATGCACATCTTTAAGGCTTCACTTTCTCATTCTTGGAGCACTTCCAGTAGTTCTACAGAACGACTGTTTTACACATCACAAGGGATGATAGAAGACCAAAATTGTAATTTATAGTCGATTTTCACCACTTACAATTTCCTCAAGCACAAATCCAAAATGTCATGAATCACATTTTCACGATACATAAGCCTTAATTAGGTATCAACATTCAAACTGTGATTGAATTAAGTTTAGCCATTACAATTAACATAGTAGCAAATATTATACTCCAACTTGATAAACTTATAAATATTTTGTTTGGATAAACTTCTCTCAGCATTCTAATTTTCCCGATAGATAAATATATCACAGCCAGCATACAGCACCTCATCTGAATTTCCATGCTGAAATTAGCAGCACTTAAATAAAATCTTGACCAATCTTACCAGGGGTTCCATCTCCTTTACCCAAATAAAGTAAACCCTTGACCAGTTACATATCAATGAATGCATTGATCATATATTTTCTGTGTCGAATATTGCTTTCCAAATADCTGTTGTTTACTCATTATTGGAATTCAGTAAATAATAATTTTTAACCACTCAAAATTTAGTTCATAGTTAATATGTTTTAGTTCTCTAATTTAAAAGCCATTGGAGWATGAAGTGTGAAACTCTCAAATGTGGATGTCACATGAATAAGTTATAAGCTTTTGCTTTTGGTCAAGATATCTGTTTTCTTTCAGTCATGCTTAGCTTTCAAATTTATATTAAGTATGGCTTGGGTTTTAATTTATTTTCGATTTTAATCTCCATTCAACAATTATTGTCTATTTTATCTTCTTCTTTTTTGTAATCTTTTACATATTTTTTTGGATATAGGGATACAGTATATTGGTATTCAAATACATTATGAAGTTCAGGTTTTAGAAATGGATACCGATACACCAATATCCATTTAACAATTGTTGGATGCGGGCATGGGTTGTCATTTAAATATCCATTGGAAGTTTATAAACAAATACTCCCTCCATCCCAAAATAAGTGTCCACAATTAAATTAGTACACAGTTTTAGACATGCATAATTATTATACTTTTTAGTTGATCAAAAAACAATTTTATTTCTCTCTTATCAACTCTTAAATATTCGTGCATTAATTAAGGGTAGATATGGAAATTTAGTTATTTGTTTTTGAAGGTGGACACTTATTTTAGGACAAACATAAGTAGAAACATGGACATTTATTTTAGGACGGATGGAGTATATGGTTTGTTATTTGGATGCAGATACTAACAATTATATTCGACCTCTTTTAACATTTGTTTACTACCTATAGATGAATACATGTCTACTTTGGAAGAATCAAATTGTTCTAGGTCAATTATTGCTGTCTACAATCATTTTAAATTTATCAAGCAATTAACTTTTCTGAGCTCATAAATGTTTATAGAAACATCATGCTGTAAAAATGTACTTACTAAATTATTCCTTATTAGGTTCTTAAACCTGCAACCCGACAAAAACTTAAGATAATAGGTCGGATGTACAAAGACTCCCTCTCGGAATACCTCCAAACATTCCCATCGTATCTAGGTGGAGAATGTGCATGCTCAAGATGTGCAAAGCTTAGCAACCCCCATATGCAGCTTCCTGAATTCAACCAAGAATTTAGCAGCAACAGAGAACTAGATGCAGATATCGACAACACCGAGAGATTTTCTCCAAATTATCAGTTCCCTGATGTGAATGAAGGTTGTGAGAAGGTGTTGAGATCTGCTGTGGTCGGCATTCTCATGGTCTGGGTGTTGATTGCTCTTATAGCTGGACTGGTCGATCCTGAAAGCCGTCCAACGTTACCACACTGAGGTATGAACACACTTTTTCTTTTGGTTTCATTAGATATGATGTGAATAAATTGTGCATATTTCATTAGATGGTCTTTTGCTTATTCGTGCAATAATCTGTGTCCTTATTATGTATTTCTGTGAACTACTAGAGACCCTCGAATGTATACCACTATAGCGCTTGCTCACAAAAACCCTTTTATGTATATCGAAAGTTATAGTTTGCTTCACGTAATTTTTAATGGGCAGCGTGTTTCTTGAGTACCGAATTGAATTCATATGACCTATTACAGGTTTGTGTTTGAGATTTTTGAATACAATGTGTTATATTAGCAATGTAAGCCTTGAATCTGTTGGAGATTGTCACCAGATTCAAGGCTTACATTAGCAATATGAGGTAGGTAAATGCACACCTCCATGCTAATTTCTTCCTTACATATATCAACATCAAGACTTACTTTTTACATTTTCAGTTGTATGATTTGACCTTATTTTGATATAAATAGATGTGCATATAGCAACACCTATTTTTTCGACTTCTCAACAAGAATCGAACCCTCTTCAATGTTGTTCCCATCCTCAACTTCCACACTCACCGCTCTAAAGCTGTGATGAATATAGGTTATGTCATAGGGCTCCTACCTGTAGGTCGCCAATTTTAATCTCCTCAAGGCCACCGGAGAATTTCCTAACTATTTTCTTCAAGGCCACCGGAGAATTTCCTAACTATTTTCTTCAAGGCCACATGGAACTTACGAAGGTGCTCACAAGTTGGCCCAAACTCACGGTTTTAAAGGAAAAAAGAAAGAAAGATGCATTTGACAGTTACCCGCCTTCTTCGAGTTTCCATGTTCTGTTCTTGGACGCTTGAAGGTGCTGCAGAGAGTTGGATTGTTACTCCCACTATCACTTTTCATCCTTTTCCACCTTCACCCGTGACAACACCATGAAACTTTGTGTAAAAAAAGAAGAATTATGGAGTAATTGTACGGACCCAGCTCAGGAATACTCGGACAACAAATTCTGGTACAGCCTGTATACGTTTTTAACGGTGGTACAAAATAATTACCGTAATATAAATTGAAATTAAAATTAGTTTCAGTTATAAAATACTGTATAAAACACAAAGAAATCAAATTTCATTTCAATGATTAACTGTTAGGGGTTGTTTGGTTCATTGATTTGGATGGAATTGAAAGGAATTGGAATGATCAAATCTTTTGACCAAATTCCAAATACAATGTTTGGTTCATGGAATAAAATTGATGGAATCCTTTCAATTCCAATAAATTCCTTTACTCACAGATTTTACATTCCACGGCAATACCCTCGGATTTCAATTCCTTTCTGACAAATTCCTTTCCTAATCCAAATTCATTCAACGTTGCATCTATCATCTCATCTAATTATTAACCATCAAAACTCAATTTGAGTTTTGACATATTACTGTAGCTTCTCAATTTTTCGGCAACGATGTAATATGGTGGCACTTGTGAAATCATTAAGGTGACACTTTTAATGGTCTAGTCTTGAATGTTTTTCCAATTGTGTGGTGGCACGAGACCCAGGTGGTGCATGTGGTGTCACAAGCCATCATTTTGTTCATCCGTCGAAGTGTAAAAAATTGTAGGGTCATGAAAAGTGTCATTTTATCAATTTGTTGTGTGTCATCGTATATAATTTGAAATTACAATGAAGACACAAGTTTCTCATAGCAGGTAGGTTTGCAAGGCTTTTCTTCAGCTTCAAACCTCAGTTTGAATCTCATTAGTATCATCTTCTTGGTTTTTAGCTTTTAATTTCAGATTTATTATGTTTCTAAAAAAATAGTAAAAGACTTGAACACAATACCTCACATATGAAAAACAATGAATTAACCAACTAACTAATGACGATTCTATAAAAAATATCCTTATATTTACTTTTTTATAGTCAAATGATGTCATCACTGAAACTGGCATACAGACATAATATACCTGAATCTGAGCTATGCAAATATGCCAATCCCAGGTCCATTCAACCAGCCATTTATGAACAAGCTTGTGTTTAATAAAAAGGAAACATAATTAATATTTTTGTCATGTAAGCAATATATTGCATGTGTATAAACAATGACACAACATAAAAACATATTAACTTGTACGATGTCAACGAAATTCAAATTAACATGTTATTGATAGCTATAATTGATTTATTTTTTTAATATATAATGTTCTATTAAGAAATCATTTAAAAGTACAATGGTATGATGAAATAGATGAAAGTAAGCGTGCATTTGGTACATTGGATATGACAGAACAAAATATGGATTATTGTTTTCATGTTTGGTAGAACTTTTTATGTAGAAATAGAACGGATAGTAACATAGTGGAATCAAGTGGAATAGACCTGTTCCACCCCACTCCATGGAACAAGGTGGAACAGTGTCGAAGAATAGTGTGGAATATACTTATATTTTACAAATATAACCTCAAAATAAAATCTAATTATTTTCTAAAACATCAAATAAGTCATTTTTTTATATTTTATTCATTCTATTTTATTTATTGTATTTTATTCTTATTAAGCTCACTATATTGTCCTCAAAATATTACTTTTACACGGTTTATATATTTTGATTACTTCATGTAGTTTATTAAATATTGATAATAATAATAAAATATAGATAATGTATAAAATAAAGAATGGAAAGTGCATAAACTTTTTATTTTGACGTCACTTTGAATGTTTTGACGAAACCTTTCTAATTATATATTGTTATAAAAGATATTTATTTTATCATTATTTAATAAATTAGTCAAAACATATAAAATATATAAATAGATCATTAGGAGTAAATTGGTCATTTTATGTGTTTAGCCATTTTCAGTTTTGTCTTACCAAACATTGAACAGTTATTTAGTTATGTTTTGTTATATCCTCTCCTGTCTGGATATCAAAAGCACCCTAAGAAGGCGCTTGGTTCGTAGCAGTCTGAGGGAATTCAAAAGAATTGAAACGATCAATTCCATTGATCAAATTTCATTCAGTCGTTTGTTTACCTGTGGAATGAAATTGAATCCATACATTCCACCATCCATGCATTTGGTCTTCCATCATAGTTAACGAAGAAACTCAATTACATCCCATTTTCTAAAGAGAAAATTATCTGTATCTTCTCAACTTGATCTTAACCGCCGCCAACCACCACTGATCTGAACCACCACTGACCAGCAGTCATCTTCTCCGGCCATCCTCCAGTCATCATCTCCGGAAGGAGAGTGAACATAATAGAGAGTGCGTCTCGGGGCTACCAATAACAGAGAGAGATCTCAAACACACAACAGAAAATCAACAGACCAAACCGATTTTTGAAGGATAAAATCAAGAAAAAAACTCATTCTTGTAGACAAAAACAATGACCCAAACCAATCTTCTGAAGAACAAATACACAGATTTGGGTTTTTCATCATCAGTTTTTCCATCTTTCTCAACCAGCGAAAAGGCCATAAATAAATCAAGAACACAAAAGATATCAACTCCATCAACAAGAACACAACAATAGCAAAAATCCCAAATCTAAATCAAGAGGCCTAAAATCCATTCCATATCAAAAAACCATAACCAAAACCTTAATATACGAAACGATTTCTAGCGAAGGATTTTACCAAAAATAAACGACGCAGACCTTCGAATGCTTCCTTCCATATTGGTAAATTTTCATTTGATGTAGAACCCCATAACCTTCGATAGGGGGTTTCAGATCTGGGATGGATATATGAGGTCTTTAGTTCTAGATTCGATGGAGATGGAGTCTCAACAACGGTGACCGACTTTGTTGGCGATGGAGATTTGGGGTTTTCAGAAAAACCTATTTAAAAAAAGTTATAAAGTAAAATAATTTTTAAATAAAATGGTAAAATGACAAAATAGCCCATCACATGAGGGGCATATGAGTTGTTTAACAAAGCTTATGTCAACAGAGTTAGGTCAAGGGATCTGATTCAAAGTAAAAACAAAACCACGGTGATTATACATGTAATTATTTTGTTTTGAGGACTCAATCCATAATTTGTATAAAACCACAGGGACCAAATTTGTAATTTACTCTATAACCTATATGAAAACAATAAATATAATAAAAACGGGTGAGGTTATATGTAAAAGTACCAAGTTTTCTGCTTGTTTTTTATTTTATAAATAGCTTTTTTTTACAAATGATAAGTTGCTTGTAATAAAAATATTATTATTATATATTGGTTATAAGAATATCAAATTTTAAGATACTGATAAGTTTCGTTTAAATATCAGTATTTATGATTTCAGTGATCTTTGAAGTTATGGAGTTAAAACTTTGATCTTATGAATCGTATTTAGATGCAAGCAATTTTACATGTTTGTTTTTGAATTTCTTGATGTATTCGAACACATATGATATACAGTCATCTCGAATTTAGACATCATGTTTTAGTTTTCTTTAAATTTGAATACAGATTCTTTGATCAAACACCATAATTTAGAGATGTTTGGCTCTAATTATAACATGGTTATAGAAAACCTGGCAAAAGAGTTAAATATATTAATTATAATGATTATATTTTTTTAAAAACTTAATATTAATCACATCATTTTTGGTCAGGTTATAAATGATTAATACGATTCAAATGAAAAGGGAAAAGTTTTTTAAAAAAATAACATTCGGATTTTGTGTCATTAAGTTCCTAAATTTTGTATGAATGGAAGCTTGGAACATGGAAACGTGAAAAAAGAAGTGTGAATTGGAAGGGGAGAGTTCTTTATTGCTAAGGGTAGTTGGGGAAATTTAGGGGAAATAAATGGCCTCGTGTAAAGGTGTGATGTTTTTAGCTGATCAATTAAGTCATCGACTAAGCGAATAAGCCACAACCGAACAACTAATTATATCTTAACGAATAAGTCATATTGGCTATACAGCCCATTAAGCCATGGCCGAACAACCTCTAAACATAATATAAGTAATAAAACTATAATAGATATTAAGTTAAAATTAAACAGATAAAAACAGAATAACAATATTCATTTCTGTTAATTTATTTTGATAATTGTTTATAATTTAATTTGGATATATTTCTTGCAAAAAAAGCAAAACCTAAGTAAAAAAAAATTAAAATAGCAAAAAGTTAATGCTTAGTGTGGCTGCTGGGATTCGAGCCCAGGTCTCCACGGCCACAACGTGGAATTCTTACCACTAAACTACAGCCACATCATGTTTGTATTGATACATGAACTTATATATATACATATATATATATATATATATACACTTTACATAAAAAGCTCCTTTGGAATTAAGCTATTTAACATAATTTATTAGAACAAAGTGAATGAAAGGGACCCAATGGATTATAAATCGTAAATCATATGTTTCTAATTCATAATTATTTTTAAAAAGAAATTTAGTATATTATTTATATTATATTATAAAGTATTTGACTCATTCTCTTAAAAATAAATTACCATGCATTCGGTACAATTAATTATTGCATATTACTTAAAAATCAAAAATGCCAGTTAATTATGCATATGTACATGTTTCTAAAGCATACTACTCCCATTGAAATCTTAATTCATCCCTACAATCCTTCTAATCCAACTAACGTCCATATAATCTCTCTTTTTTAAATAGTAGATAGCCATTGTTGATTTCATATTTAATGGGTGGGTTTGACTCAATATTTCTTATAATCACTGTCAACTTCTCTTCCCCACAGCTCGATTGCATCTCTTTCAAGGTAAGCTTCAACCTCATGGATTTCGACCATTGCTTTTGATTGATTTATGGTCTGTATCGATTTTTGTTTCTTTCTTTTTGACTCATTACTTATCGATTCTTTATGGTTTCTTTGTTTGGTTCTTTGTCGGTTTAGGTTTACTTTCTCGGAACTCGATTGTTTCTCATCCCCACATCTTGATTGCTTTTCTTTCAAGGTAAGTTTCAACCTTATGGGTGGCTGTATTGATTGACTATTGCTTGACTGATTTATGATTTGTACTGATTTGAATAGAATTGTGTTTTATCTATTATGTTGTGGAACACAAAGTTCACATAAATCATTCGACAAAAACTTTTAAAAATCATTTTTTATGCATAAAGTACCGTTTGTTGATGCATATTACTTACAATTCAAGATCACAAGTAAATTGTGCGTAAATACAACTTATAAACGCTTCATTTATAAATTTGTATAACTAACTATAGATAAACATAATCAAATATGGGATAGACATCTCATTTTGAATACAAAAAATCTAAAATATAATTAAAATAATCATTAGTTATAACAGAATACTTAATTACTATNTTTATAAAAATTATATTATTAAAYGATAAATAAATTACTTCGTTATTAAATCTAAATAAAATATTGAATTAAAGAAATTAAACAAAAAACCAGAACTTTAAATAGTAAATTTGATACTAATATCGACATATAATTTTTTTTTCAAATTTTTATGGTATATTTGAATTTTTATTTTATTCAAAAATAAAAACACTATCGCTTTCTCAAAACCACTAAAAATCATATTATATCGACATATATAAATAATAAAACAAAACATTAAAATTGAAATATATCTCGTTATATTATGCGAGCATCCTTCTATTAACATATAAACCATGAAGACAGAACATGTAATTTAGGGGTTGTTTACCTGACAAATACTTATCGATAAGAATCAACACTTTTATTTAACTCATTGAGTAAGATTTTAGTTTGTAAAAACAAAGAGCCATCGATCACTTAACCCAACACCAATATTATATTAAATTATTTTATTTTTTATTTATATTTAATGTTTAATATTTAATAAAAATAAAAGAAACCTTCTTTTGAAATATGATCAATCATTCAACTGAATATATGAGTTCATCAGATATTTAGGTATTACATATAATTTTGCAGTAATGTTCTTTAATGAGTTTCATTCTTGTTGGTGAGTTGTTTTTAGTAACCTATACATATTAAAGAGAAATACAAATAATTTTAAAAAGCCGCCAAAACTTTCATCGGGTTATCATATTGGTCGAGTTACTTTGGGCCTAACCCAATAGCTTCGGTTTGCCTCAATTTTGTATCAATTATACAGCGGGTTATCTCGGGTTGATCTCTTTCGGGTTGGGTAAATAATTTATTTTATTTCGGAACCTTCACCGAATATTAGGGGTGGTAATGGGTCAGGTTAGGTTCGGGTTCAACCCATTTATTAAACAGGTTGAAAATCTCAACCCAACCCAACCCATTTAATTAAATAGGTTGAGATTTTTCAACACAACCCAACCTGTTTTCTAAATGGGTTGGAAGCGGGTTGACATGTTTACAATTTTCTTAACCCAACATCTTAAATAAATGGGTTGACCCATTTAATTTTAAAATTTTAAATGAAAAAAAGACTAGACTATTTAATTTTTTTGAATAAAACACAACACAACCACAAATACAAACAAATTGTTTGAAGTTTGAATAAAACACGACCACAACAAATATATTGTTTAAAATAAATTGGAAAATTTTTAATTCTAAGTAACTCGACTTCCACTTTTTCCAATCCCAAAGTTTGGAGGCAATAATGGAGTAATGGACTAAATAATTTTCTTAGGGTTTCATGATGATTAAGAGTAATAGAGGCGATTGGAATTTGAACTTTCATCTCATGACGGTAGGATTTTTAATTAAGAATAAAACAAAATAAAAAAATTAGAATATTATATATAGTATTAAGAACAAAGTAAAATTATATAATATTTTAAATGGGTTGGAAACAGGTTGAACACGAGTTGAAAGCAGGTCGAAAAATTCAACCCACCCCATTTATTTAAATGGGTTAGATGGGTTGACCCATTTATTTAAATGGGTTGAAAATTTCAACCCAGCCTGCTAATTCTGGGTTGGGTTCGGATTGGGTTAGTGGGTTGGGTCATTTTTTTTGCCACCCTTACCGAATATTCATTGAGAAGAAAGTATGATTATGATATAAATGAACCAAACGAGAATTCTTAGGAAAAAGATATTTGAGATCTCTTTCCTTCTTTTTTTCAATTAGATTTATTGTCATAACTTGCATTTCCCAACAAAACGATCTACTTAAACCATGATCAAGACCAAATACATTAATATACTCCTAAAAAATAACTCGAATAAATTCAAGGACATATTAAGAAATTATGACCGCCTATGTTTGTAGTAAACAGTCTCTAATACTTATATTTACTTTTCTTAACGCTTGTTAATTATGATTTTATGTGTGGACAATTCCTCACCCATGGTTATAGACCCGAATCCATTAGTGTGTTCCAAACTCCTATCTTCCTTTCATTACATTATTTTTGAACAAGGTGTTGGAGGTTGTATCTGCACCCCTACCTCAAGAAAGCCGCATAAGTAAATATATAACTTACAGAAAAGTGGCTAATCCAACCAATCTTACTTGTACAATGGAAAGTGCCACCGGTTGGCGAGTTGGGTAGGTTGATCGGTTTTTTGAGCACCCCTACCCAAAGTGGTGATATTGTTCCAAATGCCCCCGAGACCTTGGGATCTTTCATACCCCCAGTCCAAAAAAAACCTCAGTGTAGGTGATTTTAATGTCATCAATCATTTGGTTTAACTGTTATTTACTTGAAATCAATTAAGGTTATAAAGCAAACAATGTGAGTTAGAAGGTGTAGAGTGCAGTCGTGCACACTCACTAATGTTTCCTCTACCACCTTAGATCGTCGAAAGGCAGGGGTCAAGGGGGTTGCGCTGCCTTGAGGGGTCCAAGGGGCAGTGCTCCTAGAGGTGTAAGAAGAGTCTTACTTAGGAATTTTTAAGTTTCAGGATGTTCTAGACGAATATCAGAAGGTTGAAACCTTCTTGAAGTTATTCCTAAATTTAGTAAATAAAATTGCCTAAGTTCTTAGAGCATTTAAGCCTTCAGCTTAAAGCTTATGAGCCTTCGAAAAAATTCTCTAAGTGAGAAGGTTCAGAGCCTCTGGTCCTTATGATCAGAGCTTCTAGACCATGTGGGACTCTGGACATTCAGAGCCTTTCATCCTTATGATCAGAGCTCTGAAATTCTTCTGACGTGTTGCTTCTGACTCAAAGCCTCTAAGTCAGTTGTAACTGTTTTCTAATCTTATCTATAAGCAATTCTAACTGTTGAAGTTACATATTAACTGTCAAACCACTCGAAACTGTTGATCTCTCTCATATTAATTGTCAAGCTACCCATAATTGTACGAATTTGTGCCTTAATTCGTTCATGTGATTTCTGGATTATCACAGTACTAACTTTGTTTAACCTAAGCCATTTCTAAAGGCAAAACATAGTAAAGTGATTTCCAATACACGATTTGAGAATTTTATCCAAATTCATACTAACTACAAAACTCATATTCCCCAACACTCGGGACCATAGAGATTAGTAATGATTTTGACCTACAAAGAATTCTTTTCAAGATTAAACCACCACCACCACTTGGCTAACAATTCGTAACCTTGAGGCTCCCCATACCTAACCCCCCCC
>NC_037529.1:6880271-6881357 GCF_001531365.2 Cynara cardunculus var. scolymus | reverse complement strand
AAAATAAAGAGAAGAAAGAGCTACCCGCCACTTAATCTAAGCCAATCAACCCTCACTCGAACCCCCACCTCGAAAAAACCGATGCCTCGTTCTCTCAAGGGAATTTAGGACACTCAACAGTGCATGTCGCACAAAACAATGAAAAGAAGTACAAATGTAGGCTACCAGTGGCAGATTTAATAAGGGTCAACCGACCACCAAAAAACATTGTTTTTAGCTTTCTAGGTTGCCATTTTTTTTGAGGTTTTCTCTTTGACAATGCTCCGGTTTCTTTTCTAGTAGTTCAAGATATATGTTCTACGTAACCAATTTTCATACCCAACAAACTTCATTCCAATCTCTCTTGTTCTACCATCTCCTACAGATTCTTGAAAACAGAGGTTTTTGCTTCGAGATTTTCAAAATGTCCATAATAGAGAAAATATGTGAGAGAAGGGGATTAAAATTCTTCAAATTTGAAAAACTCTCTCTGTAAATGATTACTTAGAAAGAAATGATATTTTATTCTCCATACCAATGAGATTTTCTTAAAATTAAATGTTTAAAAGAAAATAAATAATATTTATTAATTATATTAAATATTTTAATAATATAATTAACATTATATTATTTAAAAGACAAAAACCTAGTGGAATATGATAATGATTTTTTTTGAAAACATTTATAATTTTAATTCTTTATTTAAAAACACAAAAATTGAGAAAAATATAAATATTTATATTATTATATTCAAGTCTATATATATATATATATATATATATATATATATTGTAACACCTCGAAATTCTCTTTCGTTCCGCTACGAGGTATTCTTATGTTTTCTCTTATTCTTGGATATTTTAAGTATATATATATATATATACTGGTATATGTAAAAAATTGTTTGAAGTTTGAATAACACACGACCACAACAAATATATTGTTCAAAATAAATTGGAAAATTTTAAATTCTAAGTAACTCGACTTCCACTTTCACCAATCCAAAGTTTGGAGACGATAATGGAGTAATGGACTAAAGAGTTTTCTTAGGGTTTCATGATGATTAAGAGTAATGGAGGCGATTGGAATTTGAACTTTCATCTCATG
>NC_037529.1:6854282-6878861 GCF_001531365.2 Cynara cardunculus var. scolymus | reverse complement strand
CTTTCTTGTTATATTTACTTTTAGGTTTCTTTAGCGGTGGGGCTCTAGAGGGTCGAGAGGAGCGCTGGTTCGTGAATTACTCTTTGTAATTTTAGTSTTTATTTCTCTTGCGCGTTGCGTTTTTGGACATTTCGACTTTTGAAGAATGTTAGAAACCCCCGTCTTTAATCTAGATTTAGGATGTAGATTAATAAGTCGTTATTTATCATCTCGATTAGCCGGATTGTAACCGCCATTCTATTTCTCTTATTGGTTAAATTTTATTTTATGCTTTGGGCTCTCTCTCACATGATTTTTTGGTATATGTATTTTTGGGGTGTTACATATATATATATATAATATTCAAGTATGTAAATAAAAATACACATGTATTGATCGTGATTTCATTTATATAAATGAGTTTACAGATATTTTGATTATATATATTGAATACATACATACATATGTATATGTGTGTGTGTGTGTGTGTGTTCAATTATTGTTATGTAAATAACAAATAGAGTCATATGAGATGAAAAAATAAAAAATATAGGATGTAACGAACGAAAATAAATAGTCCAATTAATTTAATGTTTGATAATAATTACATCAATAAAAAAAAAAAAGCAGAGTTCGAAAAAAGAAAATTAGGATTGCGATGCCTAAAAATGTCACCATATTGTTGGTGTTTTTTTTTTACAAAATTACAAATTAAGAAACTATAAAAACCATAAAAGACAAAAGTGAATCCACAATAAAAACAAAAACAATCAAAATTCTCATAAAATTGAAAATTCTAAAGCCTCAATGGAGACTTCTCCTTAATCCATGTTCCAATGTCTTCTTACATATATTGATAAACCCGTGTATATTCTTCTATCATAGATGAGAGATGGAAAAGAAGAAGTGAGAGAGTACCGGTAGTTTAAAACTCGTACATGGAGATGGAGAACACATAAATGAAAAACACCAGAGATTGAGGGATTTAGAGAAAAACTATGGATTGAGGGATTTAAGATTGGAGTTGAAACGTACCAAGAGAAGGGGAAAGGTTTTTGAGTTAAAGGTGAACATTAATTTGCAAAATTACTAAGGAAAAAAAAAGTCAAAATGTGAAGAAAAAAAAAGAGAGAAAAAATTAGGATCTTTGCGTCGAGGAGATGCCACATCAGCCTATCATGATTCTGCTTTATAGATAGACTAGGTTCAATCCCGTGTATTACACGGAGTAATTTGAAAAAATTAAATTATATCATGAACTTATCTTATAGATATAAATGATCATCGAAAGTACGGTGCTACTTCAGACTTGTACTCTTGAAATAACTCTGAAATATAACTCTAAAAAATAACTCTGAAAAATGACTCTTCAGACTTGAATTTATAAATGAAACTATATCAACAATTAGTTAAAATGAAGTTAACCCTAGAAAAAAAAATATTAAACCTATAAATGAAACTATATCAGTAAATTGAATTTAAACTTAGAAGTGAATTTAGAATGACTTTTCAGACTTGTACTCTTGAAATAACTCTGAAGAATGACTTCAGACTTGTACTCTTGAAATAACTTTGAAGTAAAACTCTTCAGACTTCAGAGCTCTGTATAGGCAAACCAGAATGCATGCACTATGTAGAGGCTCTGCATGGTGCTCCATCTGGAAAAGAAGACTACAGATTTCGGGGGAGTTAACTTTGAAGAATGACGCTTCAGACTTGTACTCTGGAAATAATTTTGAAGTAAAACTCTAAAGAATGACTCTTCAGTCTTGTACTCTTGAAATAACTCTGAAGTATAAAATTAATCTCATTAAATCAGAGTTCAGACTTCTGAGTCTGAAAAAAAAAAAGACTTCAGAGTTCATGTAAGCTAAGTCTGAAAAATAAGACTTCATAATTTGGGTGAGCTAATTCTGAAGAATGACTCTTCAGAATTGTAGAATACTTCAGAGTTCAGACTTATTTTTCTAAGTATAAAAAAGATTTTAAGTCTGAAAAAGAAGACTTTAGAGTTCAGACTCCAGAGTTCGGGTGAACTATGTCTGAAAAAGCAAACTTCAGAGTTCGGGTGAGCTAACTCTAAAGAATTACTTCAGACTTGTTCTCTTGAAATAACTCTGAAATAAAAAAATTTAGTAAATTGAATTTAGAAATAAAACTATATCAGTAAATTGAATTCAAACTTAAAAGTAAACACAATTTTTTTCGTGAATCAATTACTAAACGAATTAATTAACCCAAAAATAAAATCAATTACATCTTAAATTAGTAGGATTGATTGAATAAGATGACACATATCAATCAAATGAGTATAATTGAATTGTTAATGTAAATTATGTCTAGTAACGTTCAAATAAGTCTAATTGAACCACTAGTATAAATTATGTTTAGATACGTGTTTAGACGAAAAAACAAGAAAACCAACTCACCAGAAGATGACAGGTGTGGTCCAAACTACTTATCTATTATAAGTATCGATATAGAAAAGTTATGAAAAATTATGTGGAGATATACTTTTTTAGTAGAAAATAATTCTATTTAATTTGAATATACGCTATTAAAACGTCGGTTAAAAGAAAATGACTGGAAAGGAATGAAGGTGGACGAAAACAGTAGGTCATCAAAGCTGTTATTCATTCATAGATCAAGAAAACCACCACTTCAATCTTACGCCATTTCAAATTTCCCCCTACAACTTCATCATCCCACAATCGTTTTTCTCTATAATCATCTCCACAGTTTTCAAGTTTGGGTACGTATTACTTCTTCTTTAAGCAACTACTTGTTGATTTTCTGTTCTTTTTTATGTTTTTCATGTTTTGTTATCGAGGACCCATCATTAGGTTTCTCTGGGTATCGTGATTTTGAAGCATTTTCAGTAGGTGGTACTATTTCTTTATTAATTATTCAATTTCGAGTTGGCATCGTTTGGTGAGATTGCAATTTCTTCTTCTTCTTCTTCTTCTTCTTTATATGATTGTTTGTTTGCGTCTGTAAAATTCGCACACAGACGCAGAACTGAGTTCTACAGCGGAACTTGAACTAGGGTTTTTGTTGGTTTCTATTCTAAATCTCAGGTCTCCCCTCATCTGCTTCTGGTCCTTTTGCTTTAATCTGATTCTTTTTTCTTTAGCATTGTGTTGATTTTGAAACTTGTTGACATCGTTGCTTGAATCTTGCATTGCTAGTGTGTTTTAGTATTTTTACTATCAATTCCCAACTAAAAGTCAAATTCTGTTTTCGAAATCTGAACCTATTAGCATTCTAATTCATGATCAAAACTGACGCACATTTTAATGAATTTTCAATGATTTAACCTAGATTTTTAAAAAATGGAATTTTTGGGACAGAGGAGATTGTTTTAAAAGTTTAAATTCTTGAATCTCAAAATTTGTGTGGGTGTTAGTTGTTTATTATTGATTTTATTTAATGATCAGGGATTTATTTGTTTACTGCTATCAATGACTATTTCAATTAAATGCTTTGATTTGGAGTCAAACTTGTTGCTGCTTGAATTCAAATCATTATGTGGGTTTTAATAGGAATTCAACCATGTTTCTAGTGTTATAGTGTAAGCTTATGTTAGACTTTGGTCTGAAAATTTATAAACCTTCTTGCAGATATCGGCTTTTTGACAATGGCAAGTAATGCTTCAAATGGAGAACATAAAGCAACAAAACCACCTCCAACCCCATCTCCTCTGCGCAATTCCAAATTCTTTCAGGTACTACGTTGCCACCGGATTCATAGACTTGTTTGTTTTTGTTTCTTTTTTCTTGAAATGTCAATTGATGTTATGTTTTCTTGTTTATAATCTTGTACAAAATATGAAACATACAATGTGTACCAGATTTAACAAAGTTGTTGATACTACCGAGTACCGATTCATCTTTACTTTTTAATTCCACTTTGAATTTGGGAGTAGTTGTCAATGGTCCTATCCAAAAGTCAAATTGTACCTCTTATTTCTTCAAAGGAGGGATAGGTTATTTTCCATATGTTTAAGTGTACTTTTGTGCGTATACGTACTCCAATTACTATTGCATGAATTGCAGTCAAATATGAGGATCTTGGTTACTGGTGGTGCTGGATTTATTGGCTCTCACCTAGTGGATAGACTGATGGAAAATGAAAAGAATGAGGTATGCATGTCCTCTTTTAACCAACACAGAATTATATATTGAACTCTTTGTAGCCTATCTTTAGTATCATACCACAAAATGATGTTGACATTTTTTGCCTATGTCTTCTTATCGCAGGTGATTGTTGCTGATAATTATTTCACTGGCTCGAAGGACAATCTCAGAAAGTGGATTGGCCATCCAAGATTTGAGCTTATTCGCCATGGTAATTTCTTGTTCTCTGCTGTACCAATTGTTCTGCATGCCCATTTGGGTATCCACTGAAACAAATAGCTCTTGGATCTTTACGCTGGTATGCTGGGATCATGTGGTTTTGACTTTTTGAGCTAATTGGGATTTCATTTCGAGATCTCCACTGATCATCAACATCTACTTCTTATGCTGATATGCATTTCTATAGATAAAAATGAAATTGGTGGCAGGAACCACAAAGTCGATTTCAATGCTGATCCAGAATTGAGATTCCTGCAGTTTTGTGTCGGTCTATATTCTATATACCATGGCATGACTTGAAAGATGAAGTTTACTTGGAGATAGAATCTTTACTTTTCGTGAAAATGGATTTAAACAAATGTTTTTCTTGGTTATGATGTTCTTGGGTATTTCATATATAGTATCTAAAATATGTCCATAAATTGTAGGAATTTTTCATGTTCTGATATCTTTATTGCATAGGAAGATAATCATATTCTATACAATTTTTCAGATGTCACAGAGCCATTACTAGTTGAGGTTGATCAGATATACCATCTTGCATGCCCTGCTTCGCCTATTTTTTATAAGCACAATCCTGTAAAGGTACGTGTTTGACCATTGGTCTCTGTTCTTTACACTGTGCCCGTTGCTTTTCTTGGCCTCTCAACCATGATCAGAAAGACTGCCATAAATATCATCATTCTTATTTTTTCCCTTTATCTCTTACCAATTTCATAAATAATTCATTTTCTTTTCAGTATAATGTTGAGTATTGTTTTTGTTTATACTCCTTTTGATGACGGAATGATTATAAATGGAACCTTAAGGAATTTGAAACGTGTAACAGACAATAAAGACGAATGTGATTGGCACGCTAAATATGCTTGGTCTTGCCAAACGAGTTGGAGCAAGGTTGGAAGACTTCTCTTATATTTTTTAGAGTTTTGAGTACCTTAATGTTTTAGCTTCACAGTAGGCTTGTATATCACATTTTCGAGTACTTGTAGGATTTTGCTTACCTCAACCTCCGAGGTGTATGGTGATCCTCTTGTGCATCCCCAACCAGAGAGCTACTGGGGTAATGTCAACCCAATTGGTAAGCCCACATCATCATGCATTTCCAATTTTAATCTTTGTTAATCCCTCTTTATCTAAATACTCGTGTGTGGTCCCTTCAATTAAATAAAAACTTTAATTCCATCATCAGCTCTCTTATGCTTCACTATTGCTTGAGATCTCTCTCCCATGATTTCCTTGCTCCATTTGGTGAAAACCCACACATGTATCTTTCTTGAAAAGATCATCCAGAAAAGAAACTCACAATCACTGGATACACCCATGGTGTATTCTGTCACCTTTTGCTATTATTACTGTGGCTCTTGTAGCTAATTTAATGCCACAAATTCATCTCCTTCTGACAATTATAATTGCCAATCAAAATAGTTCTCACACGATGTGTGTGAATTGACCAACCAGAGGAAGAACCCCTCTGCTGCTGGCACATTCCAAGACGTTGATGTTGAAACCCTTTCTTCTCTAAGAAAATGTCTTAAACAATCCTCCTCTAAGAATGAAGATAGCAAAAATACCCTCATGGGCAACCAAAAGAAGAAAGAATATGCAGATGATCATCAAGATGGTAACAGTGAGATTAATCCACTGAAGGGTATTCTTGACCCTTATCCAAGAATTGCATATACTATTTTGACGATTTTAGTGCCAACCACGAACTCAAGGAGAACTGAAATCATCAGAGATTAAAATCACAATTTTATTTCATTTTTGAAATGGAAAACAGAGGAACTGAATATGAAAATCCAAGAACTGAAGGAGAAGTTCATTTAGAACGTGATCAAGAAACAGAGCGCTGAAACTATAATGTTCTAACGCAGCCTTGTTAAAAGTAGGATTTGAATCCTCAAATGGGGATTTGAGGAATAAAGTAACCTATTACAATCAAAGTGGGTTTAGTGTCAAAGATGCTAAAGATTCAATAACAAAGTTGTACTCCTTAAAACAGCATGCTTCTATGGCTTTCTTCTTCTCGTTCTTACAAACCCCATTGACGATTCAAGAACTATGGCGTTAATACTGGTTATGCTCAGTGCCTTTTCTAGGAGTTGCTTTTGCATAAATGTAAGTTTAATAATGCATAACAAAGAGTTTAGATTTCCTTTTGTGTATAATTGAACATGTTTCAGGAGTTCGGAGTTGCTATGACGAAGGAAAACGTGTGGCAGAGACTTTGATGTTTGATTATCACAGGCAGCATGGGATAGGTAACATGATGTACTTGTGTGTGTGTGTGTGTGTAGAGAGAGAGAGAGCACATTTCGAATACAACCTATCCTATTTGTACAACCAATACAACCCTGATCTTAACTGTCATTTTTATTTTATTTTATTTTCAGCCTTTTTTAAATAAATAATCTGTAACTACCTTTTCCACCTCATCAAATGCTGACCGTAAATGAACTAATTGATGGTTAAGATGAGGTTATATTGGATATATATTAATAGTTTGATCGAGTCACCATACAGTGAGTTCAACTCCTTGTATCTCTTATCCTCTCCCTTGTATTATTTAACAGAAATAAGAATTGCTCGGATTTTCAACACCTATGGACCCCGAATGAATATTGACGATGGGCGTGTTGTGAGTAATTTTATAGCTCAAGCACTTCGGTAAGTCCTCTCCTCCTAAAAGAATTCAGTTATAAAAAAAACCCCTCAAATCTAAATGGGCTAAAATTTACACTGAATCATTGCAGTGATGAACCTTTGACCGTTCAGGCCCCTGGAACCCAGACTCGCAGTTTCTGCTATGTCTCGGATATGGTATCTTGAAACATAGTTTGATTATATCTTAAATGTATTTATGATGATCAAATATCGAGTATTTTGCAATGATATAGGTTGATGGGCTTATTCGGCTGATGGAAGGGGAGAATACTGGACCAATCAATATTGGTAATCCAGGTGAATTTACAATGATTGAACTTGCTGAGACAGTGAAGGAGGTTAGTCTTTTCCTTTTCTTCTTTTCTGATTCATTCGAAATCATCACTGGATTTTGAAAAAATATCGGAAAATTGAACAAAAATGCAGCTAATCAATCCAAAGATAGAGATTAAGATGGTAGAAAACACACCTGATGATCCAAGACAGAGAAAGCCAGACATCACGAATGCAAATAAGCTGCTTGGATGGGAACCAAAGATCAAACTGCGCGATGGGCTTCCCCTGATGGAAGCAGATTTTCGTCTAAGGCTCGGTGTTGCCAAGAAGCAGCTGTAATCAATGAAAGAGGCACAAGTGATGTTATGGTTTTTTTTCCCACCGATTGTTTGTGTGTTTCCATTCCCATACAAGTGAAAAATAAATGGGGCTGAGTCTTTACTACAGCTTTTTTGAATTTCTATTATTGCTGTGTTTTGAGGACTAGCATTCTTTTTTGCAACTTTCACGTGTAATTTTGGCATGTGTTTGTTTTGTTCTTTTCAATCTCTACTGGTTTTGGTCCAATCTATTTACAAATTACTAATTACTTCATATATTTATTACGCAACATTCTCGATCGTGAAAACTGATTGTTGCTAAATATCTTTCACCCAATAAACGTTTAACGGGTAAGAGTCTTCTCCCTCGCTTTCTGGGTAAGATTTTGATCTTTGATGTACTTCTAGCCGGGTAATATTTTTGGTCTTTGTCATCTTCACCCATTAAAGCAAGTGACATCCGGTAATCATTTGGTAGACTGTCACTTAGTCGTCAAATATTTCAAAAAAATTATATAAAAACAAATTGAAAAACTATGAAGAATTTCTTTAAAAACCCATAAATTCTTAAAAAAATTGGAAGTTAAACTATTTTTTATATGGTTAAAGTGGTGTTATTAGTGTTTGATCAAAAAGAATTTTGTTTGTCATGTATTACGATCTATTTTTGTAATCGCATGAATGGATTGATTTTGATTAAAAAAACCATCAGATTAAAAGACCAAATGTCAACTACTACGTTATAAGGTATAAACTTGCTTTTGTGATTCTATGGGCCAAATAATTTAAATGAAGTAAAGATTAAATTGTTCATACAGACACAATGTTACCATTTAAAGCAGACAATGATTATAATTTATAAATGTTTAACACCATGGTATTACAAGACGGAAGGAAGGTAGTATATGGTACGCAGACTAGATTGGACTGAACGGGACAAGTTATCTGTGTGGTGTTTGACGGGACTAAAACTAGAGAGGATCAGATTAAACAAATTGTCTCTAAAGGTTGTTTAATGATTTTATATGGTGGTTACTAATGGTGGAATGGTGGAAGTGGAGGTGGCGATTGTGGCAGAGGCGAAGATTGTTGGCAATGTTGGACTATGGTAGTTGTGGAGGGCGTGGAGATGGTGGATGCTGATATGGAGGTAGTGGTGAGTGATGGTAGTGTTAGTCACGGTGGTGGAGGTGGGGATTGTAGTGGAGGTGATGGTAGCCGCCACGCCAGTGGTGGTGGCAGTGATCATTAAAGCAAAATACCTATATTATAGTCATATCAAACGAGGGTAAATTAACAATTTTTAAGTTTTGTCCCATCTGTTCCCACCCGGTGTCTATCTTGTCCCTACCCCATACCCCATGTGGCACCCAACATGGAACAACGAATTTTTGTCTGTCCCATGTCATGCCAATTCACCAAACGTGAAACAGTGAATTTTATCCCGTCCCGTCCCATATACCAAAAGCAGCCGAAAGAAACAAAAGCTGCCCAAATACTTAAATTTCATAGCAACACAATACATGACACATGTTGTGCACTTTAACTTTGTTATTAACTGTATACATTTCTGATGAAGTCTTTTAAGAACAATTTTAAAAACAAAAACCAATCAGTCTTACTCGTTCAAATACAAGAAATATTTTATCCTGATGCATATTAAGCTGCAATCTTAGATCTTTATTACTACTGGAAACTAAATAAACCAATGCTCCAATACTTTCATCATTACCACAGCATGATGAAATCACCCAGAATGGAGCCTCTTCAACTGCAAGACAGAAGAAGCATATAAAACAAATTAGTAGACATGCAACAAAGTATTCATGTGCCCAGGAGACCAAAGAACAAATGCAATCAGCATAGATAAAGATCATGCAAGAAAAACCTATGTTAAGGACCAAGTTCATGATAACCATCTATGTTATACAAATATAGCCAAAGGGTCAAATGGTCAAGGCGTCTAGCGGTAGATCCCGGAAGTCAAAGGTTCAAATCTCACCAAAGGTATGGAGAGTGTGTGTGAGTTAAAACTTAAAAGTTAACACATCCAACATATTCACGGTGCTTAAGATAAGCATGCATATCATTTATTAGGGAATAGACAAATCCTAATAACTGGTAGTTGGCATTATGTCAATTGCGAAATGACGCCTTGCAACTAGTTTCAGCAGGCAAAGAGAAGGAGATTAGAAAGGCAGGAGTGACTCTTATCTTCCATATGATTCATCCTCCGATAGGCCGAAATCGGAAATACCCAACTCCTTCAATTTGCTAAAACCACATGTAATGTACCAGAAGTCCTATAATATATTGAATAAATTTTTTTCCTAGTGCTTCCGTCCCCTTTTTACGAACGAAAGAAAAGAAAAGAAGAGGTCCTATAATACATTGAACCCTACCTTTTACGTATGGCTCTCCTTTATACAGGCAAATCAATTCCTAGCAGAAGCCAAGTATGTGCACAGATTCAATACTAGTCCCCCCACCCAAAAAAAATTGATATGGGGTGAAGAACATGTAGTAAAAAGTATTTTAAAATTCCAATTTCAGGTACAAGTTGCAAAGAAACTTAAGCTACATGTAATATTTAAGATTCTATACCCCATGTTATCCGTGTTGCTAACTTAAGCTTCAGTTTGCTCAACAAAGAAACTTCCAAATCTATTTTGCATGCATTGTCCAGAAACTCAATTAGAAAAAGCAAGAACCATACACAGAGATACACAAGCTTAACGAATAATGGGCGCCCAAGTAAAACATTGAAATATGAATTGTCGGCATGAGTCAACGATTGAACTTATGGGAAATGACATACCATAATACCAATACATGCATATTTTATCAAAACTTGTGACCAAATAAATGAACAGAGAGGGTGCATACTTGCCCCTAAGACTACCAATTGGTTATTTGTTACTTATGGCTGCTCTTGTATGTAATCAGCTGTGATTAATCTGATACTACATAACAAAATACTCAAATGCCTTTGGCTGCAACAACGCCTGAAAATTCCAGGGAGAGCTCTTTGTAACACACTCCTAGCTTAATTATAGCCTAATAGTTATATAGTTACTCTCTCCGTTCCTGTTTCCACCGTTAGAATCTACTTAACAAGCTTTATTCGCCAAATGTAAAAATCGTCATTTTTGCAAAACTACGAAGACATGAATTATTTATTTCGGTTAAAATTCTAAAATGCGAATCTAACTATGGATCGGATAAACTATAATGATTCAATGCTGCCTTAGTAATACACTAAACAGAAACAGACAAACTATGACTAGAGTAATCAAATCTAGGGTTACAAAAGTTGAATGAAACTAGGTCAGATTGGGGGTTTTGTATCGTACCTCTTGTGTCTTTGGGCAAAGACGGAGTTTTTCCTGTCTTCCTCTGCCAGAAAAGAAAATCCATACAATTAGCAGATCCGAATCTCAGGGACTTCGATCGGATGAATGTGAAAAACAGAAAGGATACGAACCAGTAAGGCTGAGGGAAAACTTAGTGATGATGGTTCCGGTGATAGCGAAACCGACGAGGAACGGCCAGTTGCGATTGAACTCCCTCTTGAAGAAAACTGGCCATGGATCGAACTTCCTCATTCTGTATGCTCTCTGTTTGCGATGATTCTCCTCTGCGGTTGCCTGGGTGGATGCCTGAATGGAGACATGGGGGTTGTATTGTATGAATTGACAGATACACGACGCATTGGGCCCAACATATTGGGCCTGGACTCCCCAGGTCCGCATAACCCTCAATGGGGTTCCAACTTAGAACCCAAACTTATCAACCATCGTATGAGAAGGAAAGTTTTGGTGAGAATCGTAAGAGAGATCTTAATCCTTGATCATTTTTAATCTTATGCTTATTTACTAATTTTGCTTTATAAGGGAACAGATCTGATGCATCTTGGTGCATTGCATTGCATTAGTATTAACATTCAATTATGATTTGATTCAATGGTGTAGATCTATTTTTACGCCTCTCACTATAACTTTCTTTCTCATTAGAACTCAACCATTAATGAATAACAGTTCTTTTGTTCAAATTTAAGCAATACTTAAATATCATTTCATATTATCTTAGACGTTGTTTTTCTATTACTTTACGTTTAAATCAAGTTTTCATCTCACAAAATGTCAATTGTCAATTGCTTTGTGATCTTGTCAAACGGACTCACAAAATTAGTTGAAGTAGAATTCAAGGACAAAAATAGCTATAACTTTGAGGGTCACGGACAATGTATAAATAAAGAGTGTTATGTTGCATTATCATTGAAGATAATATAGTTGATTTCTTTCTCTAATTATCTCTCCTCCTCTCTTCATAATTCTTGCGTCTTCCCTGTAATGTCATTCTGTAAAACCTGTGTGTTTTACGGTTGATCATTTAAGAGTGTATATTTGTTTTAGCAAATCAATAACTGTCCAGCTATTATCGAATGTTCGTGGTTTTTGAATCAAGAGTCATGGTAGATTTGGGATGAAGAAAAGTTGTGTTGAGGTCATCTAAACAACCTATAAAACACATAAGATACACAAAAGAGCACAATAGAAAGTGCTTGCTTAAAAACGTGCTATTATTTGCTTAAGCAAGCTTAGCTTCACATTTGAGAAGAGAGTCTTCTCAGCTATTTATACTCATTGAATTTAATGCAAGTCAGGTGGTACAAAACACGAGTTTGTCATTTGTTTTCAAATATACAAACTTTTGATCGTATATGAACAATATTATTTCACAAAGTTGGTAAGCACGTTTGGAGACAATAGAATGACTCCATACACATGCTTTACTGTGTGAGGTATGAGGTTATCTTTTGTGTGTAGGAGGATAAGACAACCTAATATTATGGAGCAAGATTCATTTGATCACTAACACTGACACAACTTTAAAGTTTTTTTAGTGTTCGTTGAATCTTGATTAGACTTCACACTTGAAGTAGACATGTTTGAGGTATGAAATGTGCTACTCATGTTGGCTTTACAGCAATTCATTTTCCTTTAAAAACTATACAACGAGCTTTTGACATTTCTAACAAAACAATATTTTATTTTTATTAACCATGGAATTTCGGGATAACTTAAGAGCAACTTGACCAATCTATATTTTGAATAAGTTGATTTACAAATTGATTTTAACGATAATTTTTTTACAAAATAAATGAAAATCAAGTAACAACTCTAACTTTGTAACAAACTTGAATTTTACGACAATGTGATTTAAATTCTACAACTTAAACCAAATCCCCCGTCATCGAACAACAGGTGATCATCGACAACAACTTCTGTAATATTCAGGTTTCATAATTTTTGGTTTTAGATTTAGAAATTTGTATATATATTAAATGTGTGTGTGTGAGAGTAATTGTTTTAATATTTAAGTGGATGGCGATTTATGCACTTGCTATAAATAGCAAGTGCATATGAGATTTAAAGACTTACTGAGATTTTGGAGTACAAGTCTTTTGAGAGAGTGCAGACTGGTTCAAATCCATTCAACATCTTTTGGTAAGGTGAGTGTATTAAAGCTTTGAGTATAAAATTGTTTTCATACAATTCAGTAGTTAGAACTGGTTATTTATGATTTATAGTTCATATTGTGCGGATATTTCCTTAAATCGTCCATGTGATGACCGGATTGATATCCGGACAATTTCATCTGGATTATAACCGTTCAAGTGTTGTCCGGATCTTATCTAAATCAGACAAGGGTTGGACGACGTATTGTCCGGATTGCTTTAAATCGGTCAAGGGTTGGACGATGTATTGTCTGGACTATTTTAATTGGTTAGGTTGTGAGTGGGGTATTGTCCGGACTTGATATCCGGACAAAGATATTAACTTAATTCTAAGTGTCAACAGGACAAAACTTATACGAGGTGATGTCCGGATTGTTGACCGAAGATGATGGTTACTCTTGATAATCTAAGTATTTGTCAGGATTACATATCCGGACAAGGTTGACCGAACTTCAAATCCGGTTAATGTGTTGAAATGTTTTGAGATGTAATGACGGTGTAACCGCGAGAGAGATGCAATGGCGGTGTAACCGCGAGAGAGATACAATGGCGGTGTAACCGCGAGAGAGATGCAATGGCGGTGTAACTGCGAGAAAGATATAATGGGGGTGTAACCGCGAGAGAAAAATGTAATGACGGTGTAACCGCGAGAGAGATGTAATGGCGGTGTAACCGCGAGAGACATAAATAAGTTTATGTATCAGAACAGGTTTGATTCTAAACTGATTGTTTGGAAAATATGTTGTTTGTTTGAGATTTATACACTCATTAGACCTTTTTGGTCTAACGCTCAAYTGTTGGACTAACATGTTTTGCAGGTCATCATACCTCGCAAGATAAAGACAAGAGAAAAGTTTAGAATGAATGACATTTAGTTATTCAAAATGTATTTTAAGAAAGTTTTTGTTTATCTGTATTTTGTAAACAATGTTACATTTGGTGTTATAAGTATGATGATGTGAATTATCTGTACATGGAATATGTGGGTTGTTACAACTTCTCCGATGTTTGGTCAACGTTTCTTTGTTATCTTAATTGATTCAGAACATTCTGAATTTTCAAGTAACTTTACAACAGTCGTGACGTTGGATAACATATAATTGTAGTTATTATAGTCCGTCATTAAAAATATATTAATAATTTCAAAAATTATTAAACAATTATATATTCAATTACTAAACCATCCAAGATGTGATCATTGCGATTATTTAATCAAATTATTTAATTATTGAGACAAGTATTTAGTAATATTGAACAATAAAAAATTGAAAAATAATCATTTAATGAAATCAATATTATATTTAAAGATAATTAAATATAGAAAAGTCAAAATTTTCAGAAGACCCGGCGCCTAGGTCACTCGCAATCCTTCTCAGGCAGAAAGCACACCACACGGATTGGAATCCGAAATAACGCATCCACCGTCCATCTGACTTTAAATCAAACGGCTGTCATTCACTCTTAACTTTTCAACCATTCCACACTTCAATACTCACCCACTCAAAGTCTTTCAAATCCCGCCCTCATTCAAAACCCACATCTATAAAATCCCCACACACCATCAAGGTTTATCATCACCTCAATAATCTGAATCCACTTCAATCAAAGCCAAAATCTAGAATCTGAATTCAGATCTGATCAACAATGTCGGGCCGTGGAAAAGGAGGCAAGGGATTGGGAAAGGGAGGAGCAAAGCGACACAGGAAGGTTCTTCGCGATAACATCCAAGGAATCACCAAACCCGCCATTAGAAGATTGGCTCGTAGAGGAGGTGTTAAGCGTATCAGTGGCTTGATCTATGAGGAGACTCGTGGAGTTCTTAAGATATTTCTTGAGAATGTCATCAGAGACGCCGTCACCTATACCGAGCACGCTCGCCGGAAAACTGTTACTGCCATGGATGTGGTTTATGCTTTGAAACGACAGGGCCGTACTCTGTATGGTTTTGGTGGTTAGATTTAGGGTATAGATTGGGATTAGTGTAATCATTGTAGATCGTATCTGAATACCTCCTTCGTTGTATTCTATTTTGATTTTGTTGTCGGTCCTCAACTCGAGGTTATGAATTTATGCTATGAACAACTTTTTTCATTCGACCTTCATTTGAATCTATAATCGTTTGAGTTTCGTCATCGAATCAAAACATTTGCTATTGTTTATTTGTTTGAAACGGATTAAAACCACAAGTTGCCAATATTATACACGTGATAAGCTTCTTTAGTTTCTTACAGTTTTGAGGTGGTTCAAGATAATCTTTTTTTTTCCCTTTCAAATTTGTTGTGAGTGTTTGTCGTTTGTCTGTGGGTTGGAATTATTAATTGGGAATGGATTTAGGTTTTATATATTAATTGGCTACGAGTAATTGGGTGTTTGGTTTCTCTTGCCATCATGAAAGGTCTCCTTTCCCTTCCTTCCACGTGGATATAAACCTCACCGAATAATAATTGTTTGCTGGAGTCACGTATCAATTGCTAATAGGAATAGCTTTTATTCATTCAGCTAAATCATATACGAGCTCTTGAAGAGAAACCCTTCTCGGAGCTAATTGGTTTGTGATTTCAATCAAGCTGGCGAAGTATTTCCGCCAACGCGATGTGGGTCAGGCTGACAGCCGAGGGGATTCTGGGTGCTGGTCGTTTCAAGCGGCTGGTGCCGTCCCTGACATTGGTATGCCGAGCGATGATGCGGTGGTGATACAGAAAGGAAAGAAACAGGGTGACCCGTTTGTAATCACGGTCAATTGTCCGGATAAAACTGGGTTAGGTTGCGATATCTGTTGGATTATTCTTGATTTTGGGATCTATATTGTTAAAGGAGGTCAGTGTTTTTATTAAATTTCTTTTGTATGCTTTGATATACAATATATGTTTCCAGAAATTCAATGTGCAAGGTTCCAATCAATCAATTTATGTTTGTGTTCTAGGGTTTTTTCTGAGTTAATAATATGCCGCATTATGTTATAAGCTAGCCCTAGGCCAATTTCTGATGAAAAACTTCTCTGGAGTTGGGGAGTTGAGTTTATGTGAAGAAGGTAGATAGCTAGAAGGCAGATGCCTATTAGTTATGCTATTTTACATAAATCTTTCTTCCTTTTCACAAATGGGTTTTAGCAACTATGCTCAGACTTGCTAGTTTCTATCAAGAAAAATTTGAAGATGGTTATGAAGAGAACCCAAGTGTCAAACTTGTAAATAAACCATGTTTATGGCTTTAGTTTGGCTAAATACTTGCAACATGATCTAGCATGCTTTTCTTCTGAGGGTGTCTGACTATTGGATGATACAGAGATAGTATAGCTTCAGCCTTCACTTGAGGTTTTATATTTACCACCAAACCTGGCCATGATTTATGAAGTGTTTCTAAGATGCCTAAGAACCTAGTAGCTTGTGTAACTGTGTTCTAATCATGCGATGCAACAACCATAATGCTTCTGTTTTACATAAGCATTTGTGGGATTCTATGTTGCAAGGATATGGGTTTGTGACACATGGGTGAGACTGCGAATACATGTGTGTGTGTGTATACAAATCTAAAACGGAATATAAAATAGTTAATGATTCATAACATTGCATATGTAAGATAACTTGCACATTATTAGTTCATGCTCTTATTTATACTTATTGCATCCATATGATATTGTACAAAAAAAGTATTTGTTGAGTCGTCTTGTTTTCTATCCTTGTGAATTTGGCCAATAAAACAACGATATGTTCAACATTGCCTGGGGTGTGTACCCCCATGAACTGTAGTCCCAAAGTGCCAGATACCCTGGGGTGTGTACCCCCATGAACTGTAGTCCCAAAGCGCCAGATACAGGGTTTGGCAACGAATAAAAGTACCCTTGCTTACTGGATGAGATTGTTTTACATATCTTGTTTTACTTTTGAAAGAATACTTCTACATGAAGTTATGGGCTAACATATTGATATACGTACTTGATTTACAGACTCTATTGTTTTCCTGTTACATACTAAGGATCAGTTTGGGCTGATCAGTGGATGACATTTGTATGTGATTCAAAAATATATTTACACTTTAGTGGATCATTAACTTACATTATGGAATTTGTCTATTTGTTTTAGATTTTACGACAGATGGATCATGGTGCTACATAGTGTTATGGGTTTTTCCTCATTCAACTGCACCGACCGTAAGATGGTCAAATGTAAAAGAGCGCCTCCTAGCTGTATGTCCGTCATTTTCTGTATCAGCTTACTTAAATGAGGCACCCCCCCATCCTGTGGCTTCTCCAGTGTACCTATTTACATTTTGCAGCACTGATCGGAAGGGATTATTACATGGTACTTGCATTTTCTCGTTGTTAGTTTACTTTTGGATTATGCTCGTGTCACAATCTAATGTTTTTGTTATCTTCTTCTTTAGATGTCACTCGAGTTCTGTGTGAGCTTGAGCTTATGATCCAGAGAGTTAAAGTGACAACAACCCCTGATGGCCGTGTCATGGATCTATTCTTTATTACAGATAACCTGTGAGGGTTTGTTTCTTAGTACTCTTTCTTTGCATCGAGTAGTTTTTTGTTGCAATTTTGTGGATCAAATTCACACTGCATAACTGATGAACTTGTATAGATTTCATCATGAAGCATGCAAATTGGATATATTTTCCTCTATGTTACCTAACTTGTAGGCTGAAATGTTATAAGTTGTTAATTCAGTTCCTGTTTCCACTACATCTGGTGCAAACTGTATTCCCTATAATGGATATTTTGCACTCTTTTGTGGACATACTGAGATTGAAAGAAAAAACTGCCATGCTTTGTACAATATCCTGTTGATGTATGACTTAGTTGGAAGTCATTGATCGTGAGTAATGTATATAAAACTGATCGGTTTAATTTTGGAAGGCTTGCACCTAAATAATGATGTACGTTTTTTTTAGTATTTTGTGAAACTAGATTTGTCATGGCAGGCTGGTGGTTTATCATAATTTGATTTAATCAAATGTCAAATTATATGTGAGTTTGGTACGAGTATGATCTGTAAATATCGGCTTAAGATCATATGCTAGGTTATTTATAATTAATTCATTTGATGTTAACTTTTCAGCACTCACCAGTTTCAACTTGTTTAAAAAGTGTAAACAGTTTAAAGTTTCTCCTAATACTCCTTCCGTCCTAAAATAAGTGTCCATATTTTTATTTTTATTGTTCCAGAATAAGTGTCCATATTTCTATTTTAATTTGTCCCAAAATAAGTGCCTACTTTCCATTTTATCCTTAATTATGCGATGGGGAAATTCATTCCTCCCGCTATTATTAACGGTAAAATTGTCATTTAATTGATTAAAAAGTGTTGTAATTTATATATTTCTAAAACTGTGTTTTTTTCATTATGAGCATTTATTTTGGGATCGGAAGAGGTACGTAGTAGGAGAGAATAATGATCTGGGTATGATGAAAAACTGAGGCTTCTTTTTGAGTTCTTTCAGTTTCTGCATAAATCATATGGTCATCTTGTTCGTTTATATGTTCCTTTAGTAAAATTGACAGGATAATTTGACATGCATTGCAAAAACGGAACCATCATTTGGGTTGGAGATTATTTAGATTGCTTCAATGTGGCTGCTATTTAGAACTGCTGATTCATATATTTCAGGGAGCTATTACATACGAAAAAGAGGAGAGATGACGCATGTGAAAAATTGCATGCCGTTTTAGGTGAATCTTGCACAAATGTCGATATTCGGTCAGCAGGTTATAAGCATGATGGTGTCCTAGCTATCTCTTCTCTTTCTCTGACGGCTGCTGGAGAATTATTTAAGACGGAATTATCAAAAAAGGAAGATCATTCACATGCTCTTAGTGCGGATGTGAAGAAGTTGAAGAGGGCCAATGTCCTTATTGATAATTCCTTGAGCCCAGCTCATTCCCTGCTTCAAATTCACTGTGTTGATCACAAAGGTTTTCTGTATGACATCATGCGGGTATTGAAAGACTTTGATATACAGGTCACAATTTCCTCTGAAAACTGATACAGTTTTGTTTTCCTAATAAGAGTTGTTTGTTTACCTCTTAACAGTTCCATTAAGAGGCAACATCTGAATCATTAAGAGGTGAATCTTGTTTGGTAAAAAAAAAGTCTGCCTCTTAATGGTTCTAAAACCCTCTGAATGATTTTGTATCATTGGCCTCCCTTAACCATTAAGCGTACTAATTTCATTGTAAACAATTACCAAACAATTATATTTCATTTTGCACTATATCATGAAAGCCTCTTAATCATTCTGACCACTTAATCATTCTTCACCAAACCACTTAAGTATATTAGTAATACCTGCTAGTCTAAAAGAGCATCGACTTTCTCTCTAAGTTTGGAAAACCAATGTCATTTGGGCTTTCAGCCGATATTGGACATGGTGGCTCTAGTTATTCCGGAGGACACTACCTCTGATAGAAAACCAATGTCTTGCTCAATTTGCATGTTTTATCTGTTGTATGTTGTTGCTTACTTCTAACCCGTATTTCAAAGTTTAGCAGTTAGCACTACCCTTCTTGTTTTCAAGTTCTTCTTCGTTGTTCTATTTTTCTCCCACACTTTGCACAGACCCCCACCTCATCCTCTTCTTTTCTGGTCCTGCATTTATTTATTTACCAAGTTGTAAATTTCTTGGTATTGTGATTTAAGTCTGTTTGGGTAGGCTTAATATGAGTATGCAGTGATTTGTGTTGTAGCAGTAGCCATCTAGGCTCAAAATGCAATTACAATTTATTTTAACAGATAGCTTATGGGCGATTCTCACCAGTTAACGAGGGGCATCGCGAACTGGATCTGTTTATCCGGCAAAGGGACGGTTTAAAGATTGTGAACATTGAGAAACAAGAGAAACTGATATCTCGTTTAAAATTGGAAATGCTTCACCCGTGGCGAGTTGTGATAAGCAATCGTGGACCAGATATGGAACTACTTGTTGCTAATCCAGTTGAGTTATCAGGAAGAGGACGACCACAGGTTTTCTATGATGCGACACTCGCCCTCAAGGTTCTTGGGATATGCGTGTTCTCGGTAAGTAAGCAAGAAGTATTTATTAAATGTTTAGAAGCAAACAGACATGATATTGGATTGGATTGTAGGCTGAGATTGGAAGATATTCAACTGAGAATGGAGAATGGGAAGTGTACAGATTCCTACTGGAGGAGAACTGCAAATACAAACTGGGAAGCATGGTGGTTAGAACTCAGATTGTGGACAAGGTCAGAAGAACCCTCATGGGTTGGTCATTTTAGATATTATCTGCATTGCTGAAATTGTTGTTGTACTAACATCACATACTCATTTTATATTTGTTTCTAGGAAGCATATATATATATATATACATATATATATATATATATATATATAGGTATTGTTGTTTCTATGAGTTTGTGAATGCAGTTACATTCTTAGACACACAAATTGAAGATATTGTTCATTCCAATTTCCTTGATTCCATCGAAATCCCCGAACCTAGCACCTTTTTATGTGACGTTTGGTTCACATAATGAAATATGTCGAAATTGGAACCTGTAAAAGGAGTTAGAATCTAACAGAGTTGAGATGGAACTTAACTAGGTTTGATCTGCATTTGGTTGATTAGAATTAGAATATGATCTTTTTATTTGGTTTGTTGAATATAACTTTGCAATTGTAATAAAAATAATTATAAAGAATAATATTTTTTATGATATTTTGATACTATATTACTTAAATTATAAATACTATATAATAAAAAGTAATAATAATATTAATTGGTTGTGATGGTAATGGCATGTTTATAACCTTTCATGGTAGGATTTATGGTATGCACTATCTATCATAGAGATATCTTTTAATGATTAATCTATGCATATATTATATGTTTTTAATAATAATAACAATATTTTTAATAGTTTATTAAATTTCTATATGATTGGTCCATGTTACTTGTCTTGGCCATGTTGTAATTTGAATGATTAAAGTGTTGTTTATCAAATGTTTATCTAAGTATGTGTTTATCAAGTCATATATTATTTTGTCGAATGAATATGACAACGACCATGAATCTTATCTGGTAAGAGCGAAGACAGAAACCGAGAGTCTTATTCAGTAAGTGAGGGCGAGGAATCTTACCATGATTAGCGCTTTCTAGATGAAGTGCTACATATGTACCATTTTGGTGGACTAAAATCTTATCTATAAGTAAATGATAATGTTAAATTTTTTCGATAAACAGTTACCTAGATAAATGTTTGATAAACGACCTCTAAGACCGCTTTGTAGTTTTCTTAAATATAGTTATGGGATATAGTTTGTTTACTTACCAAGTTCCAACATCTGTGTCATTCTTATTTCTTTTTATTTTGCCGGAATCCGACAAAAGTAAACAATTCAAACATCACCTTAGAATATGTTTTGTCATTTAATGTCTGCTTATTTCTTTCAATCATTAGATATTGCTTGTTTTAATTTAATTTATAACTAATCATTGAATTAAATAAGTCATAGTAAATATGCTCTTTATAAAAACATTTGACAAAAACTCTTATAAACTATTTTTTATGCATTAAGTACTCTTTATTGATGCATATTACTTAAAATTTAAGATTATAAGTAAATTGTGCGAATGTACAACTTATTAAAGCTCCATGTTTGAATTCGTGTAACTAACTGTAAATAAACACAATAAAAAACAGGATAGATATCTCATTTTAAATATAAAAAAATCTAAAATATATTTAGAATAATCATTGAATTTTAACAAAATACTAATTATTAGCTTTATAAAAAAAAGATATTAATAACTGACTTCGTTATTAAATCTAAATTGAATTATAATAAAAAATTGAATTAAAGAAATTACATAAAAACAAGAACTTTTAAATATTTAATTTGATACTATGAATACATTTTTTTCAAATTTTATAATACATTCAAATTTATATTTTATTCAAAAAAATAAAAACATTATTGTTTTTTCAGTACAACATAAAATCGTATTATAAAATCGACGGAGATAGAATAAAACAAAACATTAAAATCGAGATGTATCTTACTACATTGCGCGTGTACCCTTCTAGTTTTAGTAAAAACAAACAACCCCTTAATTTTCCATAAAATATAATTAAACAAATATAACAATAAAACCATATTCATCGAAATATATCACACGATCACGATGCATGACACATGATTCTTCTTTCAAGTGTTTAACACGATTAAAACAATATACGTCAAAAAAATTGACACGTTACATTTACTGTAACGTTCAACTTTGGACCCTAATGTATGTAATTCTTAACCAATATCGTTCATAAACTTTAAAAACTCGGATTTGATCCCTGTCACTAACGGTCATTACTTTTTCTTTTAATTCTACTTCAATAATGGGTATTTTAGTCATTTTAACTATTTTCTTAATTTTGTATTAAAATTAAAAAACACATTATATTAAAAATTAAAAATATAATATATTTTTTATTTTGATATAATAAGTGAAAATGACAAATACGTACGAGTATTAGAAAACTGTTAAACCGCTCAAACCGGTCGAATCAAGTTAAACCATACTGTTTTTGGCGGTTTTGCAGTTCAATTTGGTTTGAAAAATAGCCAAACCGCTCGATCCGCTCTGTTCTGCAGCTTGAACTTTTTTTAAGCGGTCTGCACCGAACCAACCGCCAAAAAATACGTTTGTATTAATTATATTTAGTTTTCATTTATAGGCTCAACTTTATGGCACAATAAGAAAAAGTTCTTCCAATACATTTTGTTTTTAGTTTTCATTTCTCAATTGACCGTGTCATCTAAATTAACAAACTTACGAATTCCGTCAAAAATCAAATTCAAAATTTCCAATTATCATTCGGTCTGCTCAATATATTTGTCTAGAATTCTAACTATTGTTAGTAGATTTGTTTTATCTTTTTTCAACATGCTCGATGTTTTTTAGTTATAGAGATAAATGTATCTTTTATAATCCAGTATCCTATTTCTTAATAATGTTATTTTGATAGAAATTTCATTATAACTATAGATGTTATGTTTTTTCTAGCTTAAAGCCCACAAAAGACCCGGACCACCCATACCATTCAGACTAGACCGCCTTTTTGTGGTCTGGTTTGACCTGTTTGGTCACTTGCTTAAACCATTGTGAATTGACAAACATTAGGAAGAACCAAATATAAGTTATTAAAGTTTAGGGACAATATCTGTTAAAATTACAAACGTTAGGTACCAAAATTAAACTTTACTCTTACATTAAATATAATAAACATAGAATTTATGGTGTTGTTTTAGTTTTATATATTTATAATTTTTTTTACATGTTTTTACAATCAAGATTATCAATTACATAATAATTTATTAAAAAGCAAATTAAATAAAAATACGAAATACTTTATTCCAATTACTATTTTGTATAATCGTGTTTTTTATAAATTTTATTTTGGTATCTGATATGTAAATCATATGATATCTTAAACATTTAAATGTATGTGTAACTGGTCTAAACATTAACTCATTATAATGTTAACATGACATATAATTCAGTGTTATTTGCTGATGTGGTCAATGATGTGGATTTTTTGATGAGCAAGGTATATTGCACACATCCATGTTATAAAATCTCCACAATCTTTCTTCTTATCGTTTGAAATAAAAAACCACCATTGTTTGTTATTTTATATTTGATCTGTGTTTTAATCGAATGATCTTTGAGATCGGAAGAAATTATCAGTACCCTGATTCGTAACGAAATTAATGTGTTATCTTTTATTTTAATTTTTGCCTAAAAGAGACTAAGGGACCGTTTACTAAACACTTACTTGATAAGTGTTTAACGCATAAAATTTTTCATAGGATGAACATGAAAAGGGCCAAGAATCATATTGGGTAAGAGCGATGAGAAGGATGGAGAGTCTTACCTGGTAAATTGTTGTATTCGATATGTTTTGATATACTAAAATCTTACGCATCAAAAAAAATTATAGTGTTGACTCCTATCGATAAACGCTTACCGGGTAAACATTTGGGTAAACGACACCTAAATTCATCTCAAGTTCTGAAGCAAGACCCCTCCCTTTTGAAATACGTAGATCTCTAAATATATAATTCATAAAAAAATTAATGAAAAGATTTAAACTAATTTCATAAGAAAAAAACAAATCATTTGCACATTATTAATCATATCAATTATTTTTATATTATTTTTTATTACTAAATATATTTTAGGTTATGTTTGACAAACTAGCTGTTAAGGTAGTTGATGGCTAATAAGCTAACTCACAGCTGATTAACAGATCATGTTAAACAAAACTAGCTGATGAGGATGTTAAATGACCAAAAATGATATCTTGAAAATTCTATCAATTATAATATTTTAAAATATAATTGAAACAAATCTCTAATAATATAATATGTTAGCTAATACAAACAAAATGATAAAACAAATTAAAAAAATATAATATACTAATTAATACTGGTTTTCAAAT
>NC_037529.1:6851417-6853479 GCF_001531365.2 Cynara cardunculus var. scolymus | reverse complement strand
GAATACCAAAAAAATATTAATTTATAATGTAATCCAATATAATAAATAGTAATTATTACGTAATATAATATAAAATATTATAATAAATAATAATCAATTTAAACTTATTTTAATCTATATATTACATTTTTTTTTTTATATTATATTATTAAATATTTGTTTCAATTGTATTTTGAAATATTATAATTGATTAATTTTTCAAGATGTCATTTTGGTGCGAGAGGTAAGATTTTTTTTTACATTAAAACCTTCATAGCTTGTTACAAGTAGCCTTTTTAGGTTAAAAGAATGTAGGTTACCAGTTTTTTAAAATTTGTTGGTTTATTCAATGGTGTCCCCATTCAAAATTTTCTTAATTGGGTTAGAGTTGTTTGTTTACCTCTTAATAGTTCAATTAAGAGATAACATCTAAATCGTTAAGAGATAAATATTGTTTGACAAAAAAAAAATCTGTCTCTTAATGATTCTAAAACCCTCTGAATAATTTTCTATCATGTGTCTCCCTTAACCATTCAGTGCATTAATTTCGTTGAAACAGTTACCAAACAATTATATTTCATTTACACTATATTATAATAGTATTTTAATCATTTTGACCGCTTAAACATTAAGCACCAAACTAGGGGTGCTATGGGTTGGATTGATCGGGTTGAATACATTTTAACAACTCAACCTAATGTTTGCGGTTTGAAAAATCTTAACCCAACCCAACCCAAACAAAAGTGCAACCCAACCCAAACCGTACGGGTTGGTCGGGTTGGTAGGATTGATATTTTGGTACATTAAAATATTATTCTAACCTTGAACATGTTATTTCTCTACACATAATTTCTTTTTCATAATCAACCATTTGATACAACTTATCCATACTTCTTACGTATATCACATTCAGTTAATTTTCTCAATTTACGTATATATGTTTACAGTTATTGAACATATATACGAATGAGTTATATAGATATGCGAATAGATTGAAAAGATGTGTATATGAATGGCGTAGGTGACAGTGTAATTGTCTATTGTATATATTAATAAAAATTCAACAATCATATTAAATCCAAGAAATAAATGGATATCAGGTTCATCGGGTTGGATTGGGTTGGATTCAAATAATAGTAACTCAATATCAACCTAATACCTACGGTTTAAAATTTTTACAACTCGATTAGACATCGGATTAAGTTATTTCGTATTGGATTGAGCTGATTTGATCGGATTGATCGGATTTTTGAACACCCCTACACCAAACCATTAAACAACTCCAATACAGCCGTAAGTCTAACGATAAAGTCACCTTTTTCATATGGGTTTTTTATTTATTTATGGAATTGAAATGAGTAAGTTCAAAGAAAGGGACATGATGTGCAGTTATTTTGTCCACACAAACACGAATAGAAGCACAAACACAGGCATGGTTTGGTAATACGGACGTCACCGTTGCAGCGGTGTGTTCTCTTCCTACGCGTGTGGTGTTGCTTTGCTGCCACGCCGCAACCTACCACCGTCTCTACGCCATTGATTCATTTCCAACGTCTTCTCATTGCTATACACCTCACCTCACCTCACTAACAATTCTTTCATTCAATCAAAATTTCAACCTTAGGGTTAGTTAGTTAATACTGTGTTCTTCCTTTCTTTCAAGATTTCAACCTAGGGTTTGTTAGTTAATACTGTTTTCCTTCCTTCTTTCGATTTGCTTTTCATATCACATGCTCTGTTATTCCATACAGGAATGGCGCCATTACCCTATACTCAACGAACCTCGTCGTATTTCTCTGCTCTCACCCAAGCCATCGACAAAAAGCTTCAGAGGGTTTGTCTAATTGTTTTTTATCGTTTCTTCATTTTAATCATTGTTAAAAGCTATTGATGATTTCATGATTGATCGGTGGAGATTTTGAATTTGTGCATTGAGCTTTTGTTCTTCCTGTCTTCTTTAGGCACTTGCTTCACCAACTCAGAGACGGGACTTGTTACAACAGCTCTTCGCAGACGTAGCTTTGGAAGTTGATGATCGAGCTAGGGGTAATCCATTCCAGAATGTTGCTTTTTCTTAATCGAT
>NC_037529.1:6806165-6851347 GCF_001531365.2 Cynara cardunculus var. scolymus | reverse complement strand
CCCAAAACCCCCACGCAACCCAAAAAAATTGCTCTGAGTTTGGATGTCTAATAGGTGATATTTGCAACTTCGATATTGATATTGGGTTCTAAAAGTTCCGAAGAAAAGATTTCTGACTACATTGAAAGCTGTTACAGGGAAGATAATTGGTTCTAGTGTTAATTTGGTAACCATAAACATGTCAGATTTTCATTTAAGTAAAATATCCTTTCGTATTGTTACTTCTGAATAGCTTCACATTTTTAGTGAATAAAAATAAATATATGGTTTCATAAACATGGAAGCCAATTGCGTCCACCCTGCAGTGGATTCTTAAATGGTTTTGTGGTAGTCTGCCTTTCACATACTGCAAGATGGCCATTTTTACCAGGCCAACCTACCGGCCAAATCCTGCTTAAAATAGTAAAGGTCTAATGATGTCTTTATTAAAAAATGTTGCAATCTTCAATTGTCATTCATCTTGTATGTAAATAAATCGGAATTTTGATCTTCTTGCGAATCAGCTAATCTGTGGAACATGGAATAATTTCTTTTATCGAAGATTGTGGAATTATGGAAACAGTCGTAAATTTTGGAAACAGTCGTAAATTGCTAGCTGGCTTCCTTTACCAATCAACTTGTGTTTACACAATCTTGAAATAATTATATGTTTACATGATTTGTCTGCTTATGCATCCTCTTAATTTCCTCTTAGGCGATTGAGAGCTTGCAGGTCACCACCTAGCTTCAGTTAACACGGTTAAGAACGCTGTAAGCCAATGAAAATTGAACATGCATTGCCACCTCTTATGTGTAGACTACCCACATACGTAAAACTTAAGGGGATGGTGGAAAATTCTGGATGGATCTTGGTATAAGATGTTTTATGATTGCATACTACCGTCAAATAGATTTCACCGTACAACACATCTTGTTGGCAATCTTTTAAGTTATATTTTGTCCTAATGAGTTGTAGAATCATTTCATTCCATAGGTGCTGGTTGTGATTTCTTAAAACCACGGGGATGTGGTAGATGATTATTCTAGAGGACACATCCTCCATCTGTTGTGGTTATTGTCCAACTTTCTTATGGTCTAATGTGGACACTATTAGCTTATCTGCTTCAGCAGTATGTGTTGAGTATTGGCAACATGAAGAATAATCATTTATCTTTCGCCAAAACACTAAAGTTCTGAGAATTAGCAAATACTCTGATATACAAAGGCATTTGAGGAAACATACGTGATATATTTTCGAAAGATGGTATTTCTGAGACTAAGGCAGTAGCCTAGTTTGAGGTATCTTCCTTGCACAAGATATGGGGTTCAGGTATTTTCATGTGGAGCACCTGGTTGGGCGTTACACAGAAAATAGTGCACACAGAAAATAGTGCAACATCTCATTAGATCTTATCATGTGATGAAGCAAGGATCAGGAAGAAAAAGGTGGGATGGGTTTATATTTCTTTAGAACTAAAGTCATGCGTACTTAAAGTTCAAGCTATGCATGTCTAAGATTTTTGTTTACTCCTTATCCTTTGTATGTGTTCTTTGTTATAGTTCATTAAAGAAAACTTGTATGTGTTTGGGTTCTGGCTCATGTAGTTGTTTCAATGTATGAGTACATGATACTGTCATCTAGGACTTCAAAACTTCAGCTAGTGCTACTGCTATCTACTGTTTAACAGACATTTTCTAGATCTTTTTTGCTATTTGATGTCCTTTTTGCCTGTAATGGGATTGGAACAGATATAATTCTTGGACGGGAAGATGCAGCTTCTATGGCAGAGGTGGATATTAAGCTTCCATTATGCTTTTATGATGTGCTTGCTGACCATTTTGCTTGTGAACCTGAGCGTGGGAAACCAATTCTTGATATGATTGTTCAACTATGGAGCCAGCCATTTGCCTCTCATATTTTTGCCTTGTTGTTTCATAAATGGGTATGTGAGACCTTGATTGGAGAAAAAGTTTACTGCAATATTTTTAATCTATCCTACATGTATTTGTCTTGAATCATGTGCTTTATCAGTGCGATTGACGTTAGGTCTGTATATGCTTACTCTGTCCCTGATTGCTCAAGATTTCTTATGGCAGTTCATGGAGGAATTGGCTTGCAATAGAAATTTTCTACCTTAGATGCATGATGCATTGCTGATATCTGATTATTATTGATGTGCATAATTAGCGCAAGTCGAGTGAAGTTTCAAGTGACTTTGTTTGGCCTGTAATCTTATACATTAATGCAGTATTGATCTTGTAATGATTTGTTAATTGTTGGATTTGGAGCCCAATTAAGATTGAAACTTGTCTGCGGCTTTCCAGTTCCAACTTTGTACGAAATCAGTTAAGTTGGAATTTTTTTTTCTTCTTGTAAAGGGTCTGCATTTTTTCATATATACACACTACAACCTAATTCTTGAATCATACAATAAAATCCTAGCAACGTCTGTGATGTAGGCAAATTGTTAACCATGTGTCTGCGCCATTATCTATTATAACTATGATGTCATATAATATAGCAATAGCCTATAGTTCTATTCTTTCATTAAATTTATGTGATGCCATTTACAGCTTCACATCTATCTTGTAGTTGTTTGAAGTTCAACTTGATAGTTCTGATCTCCTCCTTCGCTACTCGTCAGCTCTTGTCCAAGGTGCTACAAATGTCTTTTGGTATGGCCTTGCAACAAATTTCTTTTAATAGCAATTGTTAGGTTTACTCATTGTAGCTTGTTTATTTCAATTTTCTCTCCGGAAGAGTTCTGATATATGTGTATGTTTATTGGTAGGATTGACATCCAGACAAACACGACCCACTTCCAGAGTCTCTTCCGGGTGAGATGGGCCTTTACTCTTAGTATATTTATTATGAATACCGTACTAGCGAGCCCTCTAGATTGATTCTTTCTTTAACTGTTTGTTTTAGTATCTTCTGGAGGATGTTGCATTGGTGCCCGAGAGGTTGAAGAAAATCCCTTTTCAGGTCAAGGATCGATCCTTTACATATGGAAATGACTATCCAAATAAGAGATCATGCAATAACAAAATTAGAATTATATTAAAAAAGCCATTTCTATCCTTCCGTCTTTCAGGCCCAACGCGATCTCTTTCTTCTACTTTCAAGATCCATATTCCTTTATAATCTAGGTATAATTACTAAGAAATACCATTTTGCTACATATATATATATATATATATATATATATATATATATATAGGTATGTCTCATGGACAATGAAAATAAGTTATGCATCTTTTAAACTAATGCTTCTTACAGTTGCAAAGCTCGAAAGCTTCTTTCAGCACTTTCCAGAGTTTCCAAATGCTTTCTTGGTAGGGGGTCCTGCGGATATTTTTGTCATTGAACTAACTGATCAGGTGAGAGCTAATATTCTGCGTAATCTATTATTTTATCCTGCATATTGGTAAGATGGACAAATTTGACGTGTTACGTAATGTTTTCCATTGGCCAGCTTCAAAAATTGAAAGTGGAACCTGTGCTTTTACACTACCTCTCCCGCATTAGAGTTCTCCAAGGTATTACTCTTCACTCGGTGATTCTGCTTCATGTATGACTAGTTGTCTAACCATGCGATACATCCGAATGAAAGATTTAATTGTAAAATGAGATTGGAAAATTAATGCACTTTCTCATTAAAAAGGAAGATCCATATTTTATATTCGAATAAGATATAAAGGACAAGTGGTGGTTAATATGTCTGATTTAAAGACCCACCCGGTAAAAGAAACCCCGAAAAATATTACAGTATAAAATTCTCATCTTTCTGATATAGTAGTTTATATATTTAGATTTAAAAATAAATACGTAATTTATTTTACTTCTAGTGATTGGTATTTTTTTTATAAAAGCAACGTTGGAGTATCTTTTTTGTGGATAAACATAACGATGGAGTATTCATTCCTACAATACTCGTATTAGTAGGAGTCGATGATTATCTTGTGTTTGAGCGTGGTTATCAGCTAGTTTTATGAAGTTCAAAGAGCTTCAAAAAATTATACATATGCAGTAATTACTTGTAAACTTGAAATCTAAGGGGTCATGTGTTACTAAGCAATACCTAATGCTTAATAAGTTGTTAATAAGACTACCTAAATGCTTTGTAATATAACGAGTCTACAAGTTCTAAAATTTTGGAGTCTAGTTGTGACTGACATGACTGATTGGTGTATCATGACATTCGCTTCAGGTCTGGAGCTGAGAATGACAACGAGCACCAGACTTAAAACTTGCTTGTACAGCTTCACTTCTCCTGGTGGTCCAATGTATCCAACAAGAGCTGTTCGTCATGCAGCCTGGGATGCTCTGGATTTTCTTTTCCCGGTGAGTAATTTATCTTATACTTGCAAGCCGGTAGAAAGTTTTTTTGTATGGAAATTTGCAACTTTTGGACTGCATAAGCTGTTGATTCCGTAGGTTTATTGAGGTGGTTTTTCTATTGGAAAAAAGGCTGTGGCGATGTTCAGGGGCAATTCGCCCTTACCAAAAAACAGTTGTGTTGTGGCTAATAGGATATAGGTTAAACGTCTAGTTTACTGATTTGCCCCTCAAATATCCAAATTCTAAATAAATCTATTACACGAGCTCAACTAGAATACTTTACTTTTTGTGCCTCTAGTTGAACCTCTCGTAATTTGGGAAATTCAGTATTATTACTCGACTTGTTGCCTGTATTTTTCAAATTTTCACTGATTTAGGGGTAGTTTACCAAACACTCACCGGGTAAGCGCTGACCAGGTGTCGGTTACCTTACCGGGTGAGCATGGCAAGTACCAAGAATCTTACCTCGCAAGAGGCGTAGCAAAGACCAAGAATCTCACACAGTGAGACAGAAGACTCTTACCCGGTTAGTGGTTACTGAGTAAGAAACACTTACCAACAATCCATTTTGATGGCCGAGGATGTTACCAGATAAGGGAAGTGAGGATGGTGATTCTTGCCATTAAGCGCTTACCCGTAAGCGTATGATAAATGGCCCCTTGTGTTTACCATTCCTAGAAGATCAGCGAGTTTTTGATATTTATAGCCGAGAGCATTCAAATATAACATAGATAGTTTTCAATTCTGCGAATGCTTGGTTGGCACATTTGTTAGCCAATGCCGTAACTCATTAGTAATAATTAAAAATAGAAAGGAGTTGGTTCGATCTAAGAAAAAGAATTCACCAGTCGAAGACGTGTGAATACAGCCTTAGGATTCATCTGTAGATCACATTGTGGGTGTAAGAAAGCAACCCGAGAGCAAATTTGGTATGTAATCCAGTCTGGTCGATATGCAGATAGCATTTTGGTTTAACTATTGATGTTGTATTTGGTTCAGGTTGGTCAATACCCGCGGCATATTATCAGCTTCTTTTTCCGGTTGCTGTATCCATGGTACTGGCCATCGTCTTGTTGGAACTTTATCTTGTCATGCATACAGGCAATATTGTACAAGATCTTAAAGCTAATGTTTCCTAGCCGTAAACCGAGAGACCCCCATCACTCTTAAAATGTAAAGTTGATGCTTCAGTCATATATAGAGGTTTGTTGTATTATGGTCAATCCTACTTATACAGTTGGTGTTTTATATATCCTTGTACTCTTCCTTAAAAGTCATATTGCCTTATAAATTCCTCAAAAATGGCACTTCCTCTTTGGAAATTTTGGTTTTTTCCGGAGGCTGATTAAAACTCACTTGGTTTTCTTAATCTTTCATAGGTCAATATATTTATAAAATGCGTCTTTTCATACCAATTTACCATGGAAACATGACAACGTTTTTTATTCTTTGTGTCCATACCATATTTTATGTATCTGACAACAGATATTGGAAGTCATGAGTGTCTCAATTCGTTTGTTGTATCTAATTTTGTATATTTAAAAAACCTTTAATTTTTGTAACAAAATACTCGGCTCCTGGTTCAGTACACAGTAAAATGTAACATCGTCATCTTCTTTTTTCCTCTCATTTATGGTTATGGTTATGGTTATGGTTATGGTTAATTCAGTTTTTAGAGAACCAGTCAGGTACCCAACAAAATCAAAACTAAACTGGTCAAGCCCTTTTTTCCCTTCCCTACGAAATTGGTCAAGTTCATTGCTCTTTTTCTTTCCAACATTTGGTTCAAGTCAAGTTCCGAATAACCATAAAAAAACCTAACTATTCCATTTCAATAAAAAGAAAGGTCAAATTGGTTTTAGCCTCTTCCTTTTTTATGTACAAGATTTAAACCCCTCTTGATCTATACTACCTTATAAATCAGATTTATCAAAAGTTTTAAAAACAATTTTTAATGCACAAAGTACTACTACTACTTTATGCATTCAGTCTTTAAATCTCTTAATCTACAATTAAAATAATATATAGTACAAGTTACCAATGCACATTATTACTTTTTCTTTTCATGTTCTCAAGATACTTTTGACACATTTAACTCATATCTTCATTCTCTCATACCTCTATGTCTTCTCCCCATCCCTAAGGTAAGATTCAAACTGATATTCACCATAAGTTATTAAAAGTTCTCTTATTCATTTCTCATCCAATTGCTCTAGAACTCTCGATCTCGCTCTCTTGATTTATTGCTATTGGTGTAAATAAAGCGAACACATTTATGAAGTCGTTTAAATATGTTAGATTTTAAATATATTGAATTTTAAACCGTCATACAATTTTTTTCATCGATAGACTATAATTGGAACCGTAACTCTTATTCAAATTGTATTAATATGTAAAGACCAAATGTAATTTATATCATCTTTAAATCTTCTCTAATACAACCAATGAAACTTCAAAATCGTTAAGATTCACAGCTCATGCCGCATTGTGCGGGTACACAACTAGTTAAAGATTCAACAAGGACCCAAGTAGAAAATCCACCGAATTGATTTTTATATGCATATTATATTTGATGCCTTCTGATTGCAACAAATTACATATGATAATGGCCAAGTCAAGAGCTGAATATCATCTTCAATTCAAAACAATTCTTCATCTCCTGATTTTGTTCGGAACTGTAATTCAATCCGAGATAGAAAAAAAGGCATAAATGAACACTGGCTGCACATACATCTCTTTCTCTATGCAGGCATGGCCATGTCCATGGGACCTCAAAGAGAGCTAACCATCAAACGAAAAACTCCTAGTATTTTGACCGAACACCATTCAGCATAATAAAGCATCCCACCACTCCAAACAGCAGATTGACCCACAGATGTGCAGGTATAATAATAACCTTACTTGCATTTGCTCCTAAATCCAAACATACCTCTTCAGATATCACGTCCTACCGATCACCATCACCACAAAATCCTGTCTTTCCGTGCGCTTATACACTATTGCTACTCCCAACACAATGTATGCGCATTGAGAAAGGAGGCAATTTGGTGGTGACTTCACCTTCAACTCTAAACCTACAAAGGAAAAGTAAAGCCTCCAAAGCAGAACAAGATCTTTACCTACTTCATCACACATAACCAACTCCTGCTTTCTAGAGTTTGATGTTTCCAAGTGCTCAGCATCTATTTCCATGCCCATTCTCTCGAATATTTCCCCCAGCATAATGAATCCGAGTTGCTTAATGAAATTGCACCCCTAGTATGACAGCTACACCCTGCTTCTAGGTTACCTGTTTTTGACAGGATAACCAACACTTGATTATCAAATGATGGTCAATATCAGGCATTGCAAATTGGGACCAGATCTACTTTCCCTCATGATAGATAAATGAAACACAGCGAAACTACCTGAGATTGATGGCGATGTATGATGCATGACAGGGACATCCTCCAGGCAATTGCAATTCAGTGAAGATACAGACAAGAATGTTCCCACTTTGATGCCTCCATGTCTGGTACAATGCACATAAAGAAAGAAGCTACTGGGAGTTCGGGACCACAAACTGAGTACGGAATGAATACAACGGTCCATAAACTGAAGTAAGGTTCTTGAAATTTATAAAACAATAACAATTAAGAGACAAAAGCTCCATAAAAACTAAGGTTCTAGAATCCTCCCCCTAGTACTTTGTCCGTAGCCTAGAGAGTTGGGTGTCCAAAGAAATACAAACAGTTTTCAGTGCTTGCTGCATCACTATAGCATACACAGCCGGTCTTAAGGAAGAACAAGCAGATGAGACAATTTCAGTTAGTCTGCATTGATTCTGAATGGTACTTCTCCAAATCAGCATCAAGATCATCGGCAGATATCTTCTCTCCACGGCCTCTTCCACGTCCACGACCCCTTGCAGATCCTCGGCCTCCACCACCACCTCCACCACCACGTGACCTTCCAAATCCAGCATTCCTACCTTGTCCACTGTTCCATTGTGCACCAGAACAAAAAATAAGACATCCAAAATACAAGTAAAAGCATGTTATCTCAATATTACCAAATTGCATGCTAAAATACAGTAGATTTGCCAACACCTAGCCAAATAAAACAGAAGAAAAAAAGAATAATCCGGATATTGAGCAAGTGTTTAATAGCATTCTAGGAAAGTGACAAACAGACTCAGAAAAGTGTCGATGAATTTGGTTGGCACCAATCAAGACTGCAGCATAAATCGGTTCAATACCAAAGTTGCATGCTCTTTGATCAATGGGGTCCTAAATCACTTTAAAGAACTGTGGCCGGTAAAATAAGGCATGATAAGTGTGCAGCTTATGGGGTACCAACTGTCTGGGGTGCAAAGAACTAGGTCACCTCTTTAAGAGCCTTACACTACCATACAAGGGCCTAAACTGAAACTTAAGAAAAGGATGCCATTTCATGATGTGTGTATTATATGATGCATCATTGTATATTCATGTGCATCAGCAAGATTTGCACATAGATGAACCCGAACAATCATGAAGAGAAGAGAAGCTTGAAAGAAAAAAATTGGTAGAAAGGAGCCAACAAACAAACTGCTGAAAGACAATGCTGCTGGATGATGAATTAATACTTTCCATCCCAAAACCAGAGAAGGATCCAAAAAAGACCCTACAGAGGACCATGAGCCACACATTAGAGAAGAAACCTGTGAGATTTTCAAGTCAATCTCCATGGAAAACGAAGAGTACGAAAACCATTGATTTATAAAACCTAGAACTGAGGCAGAAGATCAGTAATCGAAGGTAGGTAGGTAACCATTGATGATTCCACATTGGATTCGACGATAAAATCCATCAACACATATGAAAAATATACTTGATAATTTGGCATACCATGGATACATGGCAAAGATCCGACCATGAAGACACGTTGTGGCTAGAAAAGATAGAAGTGATCAGAGAATGGTTGGTTTATTCATCAAAAAGACGCCTCAAGTAATTAAACTACAAATGTAGAATTCATGAGACCAATGAAATTATATTCAGCTATTTGATCAATTTTATATCCTGTGTTAGTCAAGAATGACACCAAGGAGTATTGGAAGACAAACTCAAAAATCATCAACACGATCATTCCATTGGCAATTGCAGAAGGACCAAGCCACCAACACCACCTAGAGAACTCGAACTCTCGAAGAGCCCAACTTGGCTCACACAGTAGTTGATTACCACACTACCAAACCCGAAAAATTCCACACAAGCAAAATGAAACATATATTTATCTATAATTCAATGACAAGGATTACAAATTTAAGATTACTTGAATGTTAATCTACTTGATGTGTACGAAAACTGAAAACAAGAAACTGTTAATAATAAATTACTTTTAGGATAATTCAAAGATAAAATAAAAACTTGATCAGAAAAAAAGAAAATATTATTTTTGTTCAACTTTAATCAAATTATGTAACATAAATCATCAAAATAATAGTTAAGATGATTAACACATCTCCGTGAATTTGCTTGTCCATCATTTTCTTGTCCCAAAGTGAACATTTATCTTGGTCAATACAACATTGGAAGCAAATGATGTAATCAGTAATGATATTGTACAAGCATAAGTATGTGATCGACAAATAGTTTTGAGGTAAGCAACTTAAAAACAAAAGGAAAAGTTTATTTGTATTTTGCCTAGATTCAATTAGTATTTTATTAAATATTAACTAATATTGATATGTGGAAATACAGTAATTACAATACAACATAAAGATATTGTTTATTTGTATACAAATGTGGCATATATTTTAAATAGCACAAACCTTATATGACTTGGTTAGCATTAATTATCTTATCAGTTTGCCATACCCTTACTTCTGTTAAGATGCCACACACAAGGGCATCTTAACAGAAGTAAGAGAACTTAAACGCAGGATACTCATAAAGTCAGTTTTCTGAAGCCATCCCAAAAGGAGAAGATATACAATACAGACAATATACATGTGTGCACGGTATGTTACGTATAACAAACATATATGTCATGTATATATGTCTGTATATATGCACATATACATGCAGATAACATTTGTTTCTTTTTAATAAAATGACAGATCTTAGTTCGAAAGCAACTTTGCAGTCAGCATGATCTAGATGAGTGATCTTTGCAACAGTAATACTGACTCTAGACAGAAGCAATAAAAGGCACTCATACGGAGATAAAGCAAGGCTTATAGATGGGTTGAAGAAAATTAGCATCACCACGAATAAGAATTGTCTAATGGTTATACCTACCAAGAACTATTTACTAATTGACATTGATGTGATGAAACAAGCCATCCCCTTCTACAAATACTTGTGAAAGAACTTAATAAAAAGTGATCCATTATATTCAGCGAACCATCCTCTGCCATTTGATATTCCAGCTTCACAGTGAATCGCAATCAAAGATTCTTATGACAATAAAAACCGTACCTTCTAGGAAAACCATTCATGTTTCCTATAGAGTTGTTTGCCAATGGAAGACCACCAACAGGAGCTACTATGTTTAATCCCACAATCTCTATTTTCATTGGCTTCCCATCAAGCTGGACATTGTTATACCTCTTGACTGCTGCTAATGCATCTTGCCGTCTTGAAAACACAATCTCAGCCGTTCCCTAAATGAAAATTCGGTTAAGACAGAAGAACAAAGAGAACTATTCTTCATCACAGATACCCTAACTTTGAAATTTACCTTTGATCTCCCGCTTCTGTCATAATGTATAGAATACTTTTTCAGATCACCAACTTCTGCAAAAAGCTCCTGCAAGATTGAAATCAGGTTCATCCATGTAAGATTGACCAATAATCTCTGACTTTCTAGTAAAAATAGATTGAAATCAGTTCATCCATGTAAGATTGACCAAGAATCTCTATGACTTTCAAGTAAAAATAGATCCATAGTACAATGCACAAGATAGAATCTCATTCACATTGTAAACCCACTAAAGAAGTCTGCTACAGAAATTGCACTTCACTCTTTTCTCTTTACTTTTAAAATGTTTGCCTAACCACATACGTCCACGTGTTCACACTAATATCTAATATAACAAAGATGAGCGATCATAATATCGTTAGAATCAAGAATCCAACTTCGATTCTAATTCTATACATCCATCTATCAACAAGCAACAATCAAATCAGGCAAGACACCATATAAAAACTTCAATATCCTCCTATCTCAATAAATTTTAACCAAACGTTGAAGTACAGCTACTCCAAGCATTAAAGTCTGATATCAAAAACTTTATGCAAACATTCAAGTACAGCTACTCCGATCTAACCATGGCTAGTTATCACAAGTACATAAAACAGCAATTACCTTAATATCTTCATTCGAGACACCGTAATCAAGGTTTGATATGTAGAGCTTCGTCCCAGTTTCAATCGCAGATGGCCGGCCGCCAGGTCCAACGTTCCCCATGACCTGATCCGCAACACCAAACATATCATGCTTCCAAGCCGCATCTGGTGCCTAAATCAGACGAGGCAAAGATTTACACACTATTAATTACCACCTACATCTACATGCCAACCAAATAAGCATTATAAGCATCAAACCCGTCCGATCTAAACTAATCAACCTTAGGTCCGCCGTAAGGAGTAGCTCGGTTAGCACCGCGGTTATTGAAGCGACGTGTTGGTCCAGGTGCAGACGGTCGACCACGACCTCGGCCATCCCCACCGCCGCCGGATTTCTTATTGTTCTTGATTAGATCATCAAGAGACATGTCTAAAGCAGCACCGGCCATTGCTCCAATTACACCGTCGATAAGCGAAAGACTAAACAAGATTTTGGAGTGAATTTGTGGTTGCAGATGAGATGAATAAATTAGGGTTCGGAATCGAGAGGGAAATTTCCAGGAGTCGGGTTGAATGATTCGTATCGGAGAGAGATTTCGTATTAAATACAAAAAAAAATTACTTTGTTTATATATATAAAGGTACGGCTTATAACAGCAACTGGTTTCGTGGTGTAGTTGGTTATCACGTCAGTCTAACACACTGAAGGTCTCCGGTTCGAACCCGGGCGAAGCCATGTTTAGTTTTTTAATCTTTTCATCAAATTCTGGGCCAACTAAGGGGTTGTTTGTTTACCTCTTAATAGTTTTATTAAAAAACAATATCTGAATCGTTAAAAGATTAATCTTGTTTGGCAAAAAAAAAAGTCTGTCTCGTATACAATTACCAAACAATTATATTTCATTTTACACTATATCATGAAAGTCTCTTAATCATTATGATCAATTAATCATTCTGCACCAAATCATTCAGCAATTGTCAAACAACCTTAACTTTTACCATCCAACTATAAAGGTAAACCCGGTTTGAACTTCGGACGGATTTGTGGGACCGGTTATGGCCCGACCCAGTGAGTTCAAAAAAGAGCCGTTTTTTTACCATTAGGAACGTTTATTTGACCCTTTTTTTTTTGTCTTTTGGCCTTCTAAACAATATATGTATGTGTGTCATGGAGTATGGTGTAAGATATCAACTTACAAAATGCAAAAAGACGTTTCGCTATATTTTGCGACTTCGGCTCATATTCATTTCGCTTCCACTTCACAATTCACATTTCTTTCTCTCTTTGTCTTACAAAATGGACGGTGAACAACATGATGCATCAAATGAACAAGTTGTCCAAATTCTCGCTGAGCACGGACGAAAGTTCAGATTTGAAATTCATACAACTTTGTGATCCTCACGAACGGGAAAAGAAAGGCACAATGCAAAATTTGATAAACTCTCCTTACAAATTTGAATGTAATTTTAATTATAATAAAATGTATTTGAGTGACCTAAATACAAATTTTATAATGTATTCAAAAAATCTATCGTTAAAAAAATTAAAAACATTTAAAAAAATCAATTTTTTTTTGTAGGGACCGGTTATAAATCAAGTTAAACAGGCTCGAGTTTGATGACCGAGACCAGTTATGAGTATCACTCTTTCAATCCGAGACCGAATTTTGGCCATCACTAATACAGATAGATTAATCACACAGACAACTTTATTCGTACAAAATTTAGTGGGAAACTAACAGCCCATATGGGCTTCTTTATGCATAAAACCAAGTTTTTTTCAAATATGTTATTCCCAATTAGCAAACACGCTCCAATATCTATAAAAAAAAACTCTATCAAACAAAAACTTTTTCAAATCTATGCAGACATTAATACACATAAACGACTTTTTTGATAGGTTGGATGTACTTTTTTGTCAAAATTGGGGTATGATAGGGTTTTAAATAATTGTGGAATCTGATATTTTTGTGTTAACCAACATACGAGATTCAGATAAAACAATGTTTTCATGTAGACACGACTTGCAGTAATCGTATGTTTGTTAGACTGCTTGCTGTAATAAGCGGCATGATAGTTGGATCCTTTGAAAGAATTGTATGTAAATATGATGGATAACTCGATGTTTCTTACATTTAGGGGTAGCTTATGAATTCAAAACAAACATGATTCCATTGAAACAAGTACAACACAAGATGGCTTTTTCATTCGTTCATCTGTTATTATTGCATTTTCTGTTTTGTAAGTTCTTTTTTCAGTTACGGTTTTACTACTTTGTAACTCAAATATAAACATAAAAAGACATGAAACTAATACTGTATTATTGTTATTGTACACTGTATTATTGATCTTAGACACGAAACCTACAAGGGTAATTTGGTCTTTTTTTCACTTGACATATAGGAAAAACTTTTAACTTGAAAAACTCATAAAAAACAAGTTTTCCTCTTGGGATATGCTTCTTCTATTGTATCTTAAAGACACCATAACCAAATTAATGTCGATGGCCGTCGGAAACCACCACTTCCACCTCGAGGTTTTCTCGATCGGTGCCAGTTTTATTCGGTTTCTCGACCGAATCCGAACCAGATTGCTTCTTGGAATCCTTGTATACACAATAGAGAACCATTTGAGTGATCCCGAATAAAAATCCAGCAACATTTGGCACCTATCAATGAAAACCGGCATATTAGATCACGAACGGAAAAACGAATATTTTAGCGACGGAAAAAGGGTGTCGCAATGGCTCTAGCTACTTACTGCTATGTAGTAGTCGTTTACGAAGAAGCCATAGAAGAACCACGAGATGGCACATAGAGTGAGTGAGAAAGAGAGCATGAATGGCATGTACTCGACACTTTTCGTTCGTATCACTTTCCTCTGCATAAAAAGATGGTGTCTTGAGTTAGCCACAAAATTAAATAGGTCTTTCGCAACGGTTTGAATTCCGGTGGGTATTTTATATTATTACCATGATGCTTAGAGGAGCGGCAAACACAGCGAGATTGATAACGGCACAAGTCCACCCTACAAGTTCAACTCTTTTCGGGCCTTTCACCAAGACAAGCGACAACACCAACACTGTACCAAGTCCACCGATGTTGAATACTGATATAAATTTTATTGTAGATATCTGCAAGTCATATGATCATACAAACCATCAAAACATAAGAATTTTGAAAACTAACTTCTCAAAAACGACCTAGTGTTTATAACACGTCTTGCGACAAAAAGACGGGTTTTTTCTAGCGACTAAAATACCGATTCTTGTCTGCGTCGCTAAAATTGTTTGCGTTAAAATAATTGGCTTTGTATAGTTTTGCACCTTGGTTCTTTTGGGGGCATAAAAGAGGTACACTGAGAGGTAAGCTATCTCAATAAGGCATCCGATGCCATTGATACAGACGATCATGTATGCATTCGTCTTAAGAAAAGCATAGTACAACAATAATGCCGCACTGAAGAGAGCGACTATGTACGGTATCGCTTGATACCCTTCTGATGATTTCTTTCTGTAAATCTTGTAGAATGTTGGCCTAAGGAAGAAAACCGGTCATCATGGAGAATTTAATGAACAGCAAAAACATATCGTAATTTTAACGTCAGTTTAAATAAGATATTGAGGTTGTGAGACTCACAGTGGGGCCAAGAACACGAGAAACGATATTATATTACCTACATAAATATATAAGAAACCTTAGAATCAAATGTGACCCGTGTGATATTTATTAACTATAGAGAATACCATCTTTTGCACCATAACATGGTCATTGAACAGAGCAATCAGATGATATTTTGCATTTGCAACATATCGTCTGATTGAATTTGCGACAGACGGAGCACATTGTCGCAAATGTTTTTCTGTAATGCCTTTTGCATCTCAATTCGCATAATGTGATCCAATTTTTAGTGCTTATAAGCCACAAATGTGAACATATGTTATGCATAATATAAATCGATACCTAAGAGGCCGAAGACGATAGCCAAGATGTGAGCGTTCAAGAAGGCCAACATGATGTCTAAGTTTCGTTATCTCAGGTAGACTCGATCTCAATGCTTTTTCTTAATTTTAAGCTTGAGTGCGAGTGAGTTGAACTCTTGATACAAACTTGTTATATATAGTCATAGTTTGGCAGGCGAAACCTGTTCGTTTATCGACCAATAAATTGGAATATTTTCGGAGATTCGGTGGCCACAAAAATGGTAGTGAATTTGGTTGCATTTTAGGGTTGGAAAAATGTATGGAGTTGGGCATGGTTTTTTGTCGTTGTAGGGTGTGGTGAAGACATATTAGGGGAGTTTACATGGAAATGTACCAAAGAAAGATGTGTAACTGAATGTATTTGTCCGTAAAAGCACTACGACGGAGGTGTTGTCGCTAAAAAGAACATAATTTACCGTCGTAAGGGTATGCCGACGAAGATGTCGTCAGTAAAGCTCATCAAAAGCATGTAGGGATGCTATGCCTAGATATGGAAGCAACAAGCCAACAACATTTAATATACAGTTCGTTACAGGGGTGGATGCAGTAGGTTAAAGGTGGGGATGACTCCCATTAAATTTTGTTTTTCTTTTAGATGGGTTAAAAAACAAATTTTTTTAAACTTTTTACGATGGTTCTCCCCAGTAATTCCCACATGTGCCCCTGCCAATCAAAAAAAGGACCTTGAAATCAATAAAAAGAACGATGCTACTATTGTTCGTCTTGCCCCACTTCTAACCCTCCAACACCACCACACCACTACTGTCGTCGTCACCCATCCACCCTACCCTACCACTAACCACCATGCCACTATTGTTGTCATCACACCCACCATCCCTGGTCACTCACTGCACATCCCTACTATGACTATGCTACTATCGTTACTGTCACGTCCCTAATCTAACCCCCACCACCACACCATTATTGTCATCGTTACAACTGCCACTCACCCCAACCCACCATTAACATATGCCACTACTGTCGTCGTCATACTCACCCACTATCCCACCACTATCATCGTGACAGCTACCACCCCGCCACCCATCCCTACCGCCCCACCCCATCCCTAACCTAACCCTCATCCCCACACCATTATTGTCGCCATCACAACCGCCAGTCACTCGCACCCCACCCTACCTCAACCCACCACTAAACACCATGCCAATATTGTTGTCGTCATACACACCCATTCCCATGCCCCAGCCACCCGACCAATATCATTGTCACAACTACCACCCCACCTCCTACCCCTACCCACCCTATCGCCCTGTCTCGCCCCTACCTCCGCCCCACCTTAACCTACTCCAACCCACCACTAACCACCATCCTACCACTGTAGTTGTCACAACTACCACCCTGCCACCTACCGTCCCACTCTAGCCCCACCGTCTCGCCCCACCCTTTTGCCCCAACAACCCCCCTTATGGGAGCCGGGGGGGTAGGAGTGGTGGGGGGCAGGGTTTGGATGGTGGGGCAGGGTTTGGATTGGGGTGGGCGGGGTGATAGCTGTGACGACGACAATATTGACATGGTGGTTGGTAGGGTGTGGGAAGGGGCGATGAGTGCGATAGTCCAAACAAAAACGATTGTTCCAATTCTTTTGAGAGATGTCATTCCAATTCTTACCCACCAAACGCGTGGTTAAATTTCATTCCAATTCCTTCAAAGTCAAATTTCTTTGATGGATTCCAATTCCATCAAATTCATTCAAAGTCAAATTGCTTTAATAGATTTCAATTTCATCAAATTCCATTATGTAAACCAAACACCCCCTAACTTTTTGTGTTATTTTTCATCATGGTTAAAATGTACCCTTTTATCATCATATAGATGTATACATTTTAACTCATGTGAGACTTCTCCACACTATCAACCATTGGGTATTAAACATATTTACATGTTTTTTTCATATGTAAAATAGTCTTTTATGTTTCATACATGAAACCATAGTAATTAAACATGTGAAATAATATAAATCATAGATGTATATATATATACATACATGTATAAATTAACGATACAGGAAAATAGGAATGAGAAGACACACTTAAGGTGCCATACATTGTTTAAATTAGGAACATACGTGTTGGGCAGGTTACTAATTATAAGGTTCTCTACATTGCATGTTTTTGTGCTACATAAATTTTGTTTGTTTTTTAGTGGCAAAAAACTGGATACATTTCTCGTATTAATAGTTTTTTTTAACGTTCAAAAATCTACCAATGAGACCATGTATTTATGCTTGTCATGGAGAAAAATAGTCCTACGTTACATAAAAAAGGTAAAAAGTTGTTTTGTCTCATTTGATCTGGTGTGTTTTTGATAGTAATGATGTGTTACGCAACACACCTCCTGACCTACTTCACGAAGGAGCTTCATGTGATGTGAGACCACACAACGTCTCATATAGTTCAATAAACGTTTCCCATGACATAGTAACAAACGTATATGGATGTAGATTCGACCAGATGATTTCAGAGAAACAAGGTTAAAGAGACACTAGAGTATCTTAGATGGGGGATATTATCTTGTGTGTTGTAGTTTATTGTAGTTAATTCGAGAAAATTTCATATACGCTCTTAAAAATCCATAATACATGCCCATCTCCCTAAAATCAATAGTAAAGACAGAGGTCTAGAACGTATCAACGAGAAATTGACAACACCAGTAAGTTATGTATTTCATGTGTTTTAGAAGAACCGTTCACAACCAACTAGTTTCTTATCCATGACCATCAACGGACTAAAGTTTTCGCCATGAAGAGATTGATCGAATTCTACCATACTTTTGTGAAACATGATCGCTTTTTTTAAAAGGTATTTCAAGTAGCATCTCAATAAGCTCCGAGTTTTTTTTTTCTTCACTTTTTGAATTATGTCTGTTATATTTTACATAAATAGCCAAATATCTCATCAGTTTTTGGATAATTTTATATCATCATGTAACTTATCAATTAGTATTTACCAAACATGACTAGTTTATCAACTAACTTATCAATAATTTACTAGGATTAGTCCAGACTTCTCCTATTCAGACTTCCCAAACCGTTCACATTCAGTCATCTTATTTCACCTCAACTGAAAACCAATTTCACTAAGGGCTACAACTGAAGCAAGAGTCCATGGAAGATGAAGTTTATAGGAAGGAAGGAGAAAGCATAAGTAATCATGATTCATGTTCCACCACCACACAGAAACACATGCCAAAATATTTCAGAAACAGTAGTTATCAAGACTTCTTTTAACAACAAACCATCATCATAGAAACTATTAACATCTCTTTCTAAACCATTAAGCCATTCGTCTTTTAGTTCGCCCGGCTTTTGAAAACGTCGAGATCCATCTCTGTCGGATCTGTTGCCTGAAGCTCCACCTGAATTCCGTCCAGTTCCCTCTTGAATCTGTCCTTCGAGCTCGCATATATCATTTTGCTTCTCACCCTTGCAGTATCAGGAGACCTTAATTTCCAACATTAGTTAATTAATTACACCAACCACCAAAAAAACACATCCATGCATAAATTGGGTTTAACATCTTATATGCTTACCATGCAATGAAAAAGATCCTGCTCTTTTGACAGTTCTCTTCCGTCACAAAGTCATAATCAAAGACAGCATATCGACACTCAGAAGCAGGAAGGGAAGCAGCAAAATCATCGTGGCTTTCACTTGGCTCGCCAACTTTTTCCACAATCACCTGCTTTTGCTTCTCCTCGATCTTGAACACGATGAATCGGTAGGTTCTTTTTGCTTTCAATTCCATAAATTTTAGCTTGCATTCATCATGCACGGCCATCCCAGATGCTGCATTAGCCTACATTGCAAGATTTTACAAATCATGTAAGAATCAACTGTCGACCACATAAAACCTCCAAAATTCGCATACATCTATAAGATGGAAAAACATGTTTGAGTAAACCAATAAAACCTATGGATCAAGCATTTCAACACATGTTAGTTTAGTAGGAAACAATCAAAATAGCAGTCAAGCATTTCAATACATGTTAGTTTAAGAAACTCAAGATGCCTGCTCCAACAGTTGGCAGGTTCATTTGGAGTTCACAAAAACAAGACTACACACACTAAAGAGTACTTTTGTCTTTGAACAAGTGATATACGATGAATTTATTAGTTTGTACCTATTCCTGACAAGATTTATTTGCAGAACAGGGTCGTTGGGCAAGACGTGACATTGACAGACCGCAAGCCATAGAGTGACATAACGTAATAATTAATGAAACAAAGAACAGGCACCGTCTCTTCTGAATGAGTCACGCAGAATGCATTCCTCCGGGCAATACTCCAAGACAAGTTGAGCCTAGTACAGAGTTCTATTTATACAAGTGATTAAGCAAATTGTGTCCGCATTTTAAGTAGTTTTTACTAAAAGTTCCATGCTCTTAAGCTCAAGGAGAGTTGATGCCAACTTGGAAAAATCAGAATGCACCAAGCAACATTTCAAGCACTCGAAATCATATCTAATTCTACAGACAATTGTGATGGTTTAAATACTATGTTCTGATAGAGAAGAGAATATGTTAAAGATATACAAATGAGTGCTGATATACATGCTTTAGCAAGTGACACTTGTGCTAAGACACAGTGCATCGAGTACAAAAGGATGCTACAAAGTTGAAGTTTCCTACCGCTTCCACCAAAAGATTTGAAATTATGACATCACTCAAAACCAAACCAAACGATCCCACCAGGAGGTGAAGTCTGCGGAGTGTAAGATGTATGCAGATTTGACCTCTACTGCCAACGAGTAGAGCAGCTGTTTCCGTGAGGACGTGACATCACTCAACTTCTCATCAACTAAAAGTCATTAATTCAAGATCATGTTGAGACCACTTTCAACCAAAATCCTGACGATTAGCAGGAACTAGCTTGATCTGACGGTGAAAGGAAAATCCTATTCAAGGGGGTATGTTAAGGATTTAAGGCAAGTTGAAAGTCATAAATATTGCAGGCAGTTCACCACTAGCCTTGCCTCAAACAAGAAAGACAAAGATGCTTGGCTTTGGTTATTATAGATCTTAATATTCTGAAGCAGGCAAACGTCAGCATGTAATGGATGTAAGCAATTGAGGTGCTTAATTCAAGAAGCAACACAGGCATAAATAGATTTCAACCACAGTCATATACACGTATACAGGCCTGCCCATAAGGCATAAGATCAAATTGAGCAACCAGCACACAATGAAGTGAACTGAAGAAAATACACAAAGGTGCAGTATGTTTAAACATGCTACTAGTTTAAACTATAACATATTCTGCAGGAAAACATTTTTCAAACTAGCAAAGGATGAACATACATGCTCTTTTTTACTAGAAAATGGTTAAAACCATCTAAGCTAGAGCTTGTTATTGACAAAGAACTTGCCGTGAATAAGGCATCTAGTATCAAGTCGGCTTCACCAGGACATTGGTAAATAATCAGTGTCCACAGTATGTAGGGTTCAAGCAAAGTACATTGTATATGTTGCAGTATTCACCCAACAAGGTGTAACAGGTAGATATGATGATTTCCATAACAGACATTGATAAGGAGTGGACTTGGGTTTTAAAAGTGTGGTGTCACGCCAATAAATTGATATTAAAATGTCAAAATAATACCAAAGTTATACTTCACAACAAATGAAGGAACTAGAATAAAGAAAAAGATGGTAAATAGTAGTCGTACAAGTTTTCAACAACAAACTATTGTTCATATTTTTACGTGGTACAACTGTTCGATGCAAAAAATGATCCTTTATGCTGAAAATTTGTACAACTAGAAGCCTTTCACTCTTCAGTTGAAGTAACCTCAAATGATGCACAAATCAATATGGTCAAGCATGTGAACATAAAAACTTTCTCATCCCAACAAAAAAAAACATCTTTAAGCATTTGCTTGATATGCTTTGCTGCATTTTAATTCAGTATTAATCTATAGCATGAATTTTAACCAGGAGCAATATTTTAAAGATTAACAATTACTTTTAGTTTCAAACTTCTATTTCATAGAGTCATCAAATCAAAATAATTTTCACCGATTATTAAACTGAAGTATTTTTTAAGTCCGATTTCACAATCAAAATTTTAAGTAGATTTACATCTATATATATAAATTGATTTTTGTTCGTCACTTGATAATGTACAATTGTTATAACTTTCACATCGAAGAAATAGTTGACTACAAAAAATATAAGTTGCTATTTTTTTAAATGAAGCCCATGTTTCTGTTAAAACATCTATTAAAATTTACAAACAAATTACTTGATAAATTATTTAAAGATCATAAGATTGATGGTAGAATTAAAAAATCTTACTAATAAAAATTTGATCAATTTTCCCAAAATTTCAAGGTCCAAAGGTATACTGGTTGATCCAAGGGATTTGTTGAAATTGTTGAATGCTCAAAGTAACAGATTCATATTAAAAAACATGTTACAAATAACGAATTAAAAAAAAAGAGTCTTCAGGCAGAAATAGAACCTGCACCTCCAAATACAACGTGGAAGTTAACCAATTAAGCTACAGATGTATGTGTGTTTTGTTTTGTTGGTTCACTCTTTCAAAATAAGCATTTCCCCACAGTAATTTTCAAATTTAGCACTATATATTAAATTATACATATCATGCCCCCACCAAAATTACTTGCAGAGTAGATCACCCGTGACATTGATGATAAATAATGGATGTAGGGACAGCATTGGAAATGTCCTAATACCACACATCGTAGACATAATGCCACATTTATACCAATAGATATCATGTCACCACGCAAAGGCCAAATTTCCTTTTTCAATATATAATATGCATCCCCACCGAATATACCTTTATATATATTTCGTTATTATATTACACCAGTTTTCCAGAAAGACCCCACATTTGAATTTACAAATTCAAATGCAGTGTTTCGAATATATAATTGATAAAAAATTATAAGTTGTCCATCACAATAAAATTCTTATTTGTAGCATTCCTGTACAGCGTAATGAAGGCAACCCTTTCTACCTTATTACATGGTTGATCTAAAATAGTCTAAATGGCCCTAAAATGTCAAATGTGGGATCTATTTTTGGAACAAGTTTCCAAGTCAAGAGGCATCCAGGATTAGTACCGACTGTCTGTGTGCCAAGTAGAATTTAATGTAGATTGCACTTAATTGGTTAACAATGTAAAAGATAGCCTTTAACAATGTTAGTCATTTCAACCGGTGCAACACTTCAAATTAACCGCCAGCGGTCTATTTCCTAGAACAATTTCACAAAGATGATCCATCTAAAACAAATATTATTCATGCATAAGACTCTGAGTCAAAGTTAACAAGGGCATCAAAACCCATCACCATTGAAAAATTCTTGTGATGAAAAATATTCTGTAGCATAAAGTAAAGCATGTGAAAAAACAGAAGGAAAACAACATCTACCATTTTGCGTTAATGGTTTAGAATTCAAAAAAGAACAAAGTCGAAATCTTGTTTTACAGTGTCACCTAAACTATGCTAAAAGTTCGGACCTTAACAAATAAGGGCACATACAATATGACAGATCTACTTGGATCCAGACCATCTGCATGAATTAACTAAATCGCAAATTCGTAGCCACCAACAAAGATTTCCAAACATAAACATCAAAATGAAAGTACCACCACTTTTCGTAACAGGCAGAAGAAAGAAGGATTTGGACCCACAACCTCCGACATAGCACCACCTTAAGCCAAAAACCCAAGCCATATGCTTGTTAATAACCCAAATACATTAAATAAACACACTCCACGAACAAAGGCATACATGTAAAATATCAATTTTCATAGCTACTCGGACCTGTCGTTAGGTAATCCGCCAAATTTAATTGGACCGAATGATAACAAATGATCACGCAAAGGTAAAAAGATCAAGGACTGAATCGTGAAAGTTGTGCAGAAATCAGATCCAGAATCTCAACAGGCAACAACTTGGAAGCAAATCTAGGTGCAATTACAACACTAGGGTTTCAAATTCATCAAAAATAAATGGATCAAGATCACAAATCAACGACCAAACACCAAAGTGCTACACAATTCAACTTACATACGTAACTAGTAACTACACATGCAAAAGAGATAAATTGCAAACTAATACACGTACAAACAAAAAAGATGAACAAAATATACAAGTATTAACTGTAGATGAGTGTTATTTTTGGTGAACTAACCATGGCCGCAGATGATTGATCGGAGAAGATGGAGATGCAATCAAACGGAATTGTAGAGAGAGGAAATTTAGGGGAAAACAGGAGATAAAGAAAAAAGGTATGAATGATTTGTAGAGAGAGAAAGATTTAAGGAATAAACAATAAAACAGAGATTTGGGGGTTTGCTGCATCGGTGGCTACTCTCCCTTCGTGTCCTTATCATATTTCTTCAAAATTTAGTGATGGCCAAATCCGGTCCCGGGCCGGGCCAAATCCGGTCCGAGTCGGAAGAGTGATACTCATAATCGGTCTGATTAGAGGTGAGCATAGGCGGGTATCCGTTCTTTTTGATCGAAACCGGAACCGGCGGTTCTTGAGATATTGGAACCGGAACCGGTTAGAGCGGTTCTTAAATTTTTGGAATCGGAACCGGAACCGCCGGGAACCGGTTTCGGTTCCGGGTACCCGCTTCTTAAAATATTAAAATTTTGTTATTTAGAAATAAAAAATAAAACATTGCCAAAACACTAAATAAATAAGCAAGAATACAAATTATAAAGAATAATGGTTACAAACATTGATTAACGATTACAAACCATAATAGACTAATATAAAATGTTCAAAGTTTAACGATTACATACTATAATAGTAATTGTTCAAAGTTTAACGATTACATACTATGAATCCAAGTGAACACCCAATTTGAAAAAATACGAATCATTTTATATGAAGAATTTAGATGAAGATGACGACGTGCTTTTAAGATGTAAACTTAATATAAATTTGGTATTAAAAATAATAATTACTTTTTTATTGAAAAATACCAGGTACCCGACGGGTAACGGTTCCGAAAAATTGAGAACCGGAACCGGAACCATTCTCAATCGGTTCCGTATTTTAGGAACCGGAACCGGAACCACTCATATCGGTTCCGGTTCCAGAACCGGCGGTTCCAAGGCGGTTCCGGTTCCGTAGACGGGTACCCGGTTCCGCTGCTCACCCCTATTCCTGATTCTGGTCCCGGTTATCAAATTCGAGCCCGTTTAACTTGATTTATAATCGGTTATGAGTAACCGGTTTCAGTCCCTACCCGAAAAAAATTAATACCCGAAAAAAATTAATGATAGAGTTTTTTAATACATTATAAAATTTGTAATTTGGTAATTCAAATACACTTTAAAAATACGTTTTATTATAATCAAAATTACATTCAAATATTCAATTATTTGAAAATACACTTACTCATCGTCGATATTTCATGTCGGATTGATTTGAAGACAGTTGGTATCTTGAATTCGTCTAATAGTTTCTTGGTCATCAATGTTGAGTTCTTCATCATCGTCGTATTGTGAGTAAGTGTCGTCGATATCGATAGTTGGCGTCGTGCTTAGTTCCATGGCGATTTCATTTTCTTCCAAATTTTCTTTCACTGTTTCAATCTCCACCTCTAACGATGTCGTATGTTGATTTCTATCAATGCTATCCAAGTAATCCTTCAAACAAATGCAACACTCCACGAACTCGAGGCTTAGTCTTGTCCGATGTACCGAAATGATCATGGCACTAAGAGACAAAGATGACTTTGAAGTTACGGTACTAGCTTGGATTGTTAGTATATCACGTGTCATGCATGCCAAAACCGAGAATTGAGGTTACTTTTGTTTCCAAAAATCTAATAGATCAATATTTTCAAAATCTTCGACATCATTTTCGAGTCATGCGGCCACAAAGTTAGTATGCACATACATATTTAGTTCACCAGAATCATTATCAAATCTATTTTTTTTACTTGATTCATTTAAAACCTCGTTAATTAAATTAATCATCAACTCTTTCCGACTTTTGCAATGACCACTAGAAGAACTAGAACCCGTAAATCCACGACTTGAAAAGCTTTGTTGTTGGTTTCCTTGTCCATAAAAATGTTTATAATGATCAAATAAATCTTGAAATTTATGATTAAACAAACATTTTTGTTCCATTGAAAAATAATTATTCGTAGACGTATCTAAACAAAAGGTCACACCTATTTGTGTAATTAAAACTTCAACACCGATAACATTTAAATACATGTTTAAGTCGCAACACAAAGAAAAGAAAATGAAATATTCATAAAATATTTTAACAATTTATTTTTCATTGAACTCGTCAATCTTCCTCAATCGTGATGGTCTTCATATTGTGCAATTTTATTTGCCAAAATATATAAATGATTTAAAAGTAAATAGCTTGTTGGATAATAAATATCGGATAAAAAATTTGTCGCATTTTTTAAATCGCTTAAAATATCGTACAATCCTTCAACCACGACCCAATCAAGATCCCCAATAGAATTTTGTGGGTAATGGTGTTTATAAAATGATAAAATATAATTTTTTTGTTTTACCAAATTTTCAATCATAAAATAAGTTGATTCTATCTAACGGGCATATTGAACATTGGTCCTAAAGCTTTAAAACCAACATTTTTGCAATATTTTCTATATTCCGCATTCATTTTCGTATCCTTTGTAAAAATTCGTTGCAACATAAGTCTAAACTTATCTATCGCGGGTTTACAAGTATCTAAACCGTCTTGAACGACTAAACTTATTATATGTGCACAACAACGTGTATGAAATAATCTACCGTTTACAATAGGTGTCAAATGGCTTTAATTTTTTCACACATAGATTTTTATTACTAGCGTTATCAAATGAAATGTTAATTATTTTAGTAGATAAATTATAAAATGTAAAACATTTTAAATAATTGAAAATTGATGTGCACCCGAATGTGACGTACCAAACGGTTCAAACGCAATTACACGTTTGAATAAATGCCATGATTGCGACTCAATCCAATGTGTCGTTATGCATATATAAGAAACCGACAATCTGTATGTTGTGCGGTGCGCTCCATACATCACACGTTAAAGAAATGTTGTTAGACAAAAGAGAAATTATTTGTTGCATTTCACCTCGACATATTTTCCACATTTTAATTACATCACGTCTAAAGGTTTGATGACTTACCAGCTTGTATCGTGATTGTAGTGTCTTTTGGATCAACTTTGTAGCGGCATGGTTGTCGAAATGTCCAGAAGGCAACCCGACTTTGAATGACACATTGTATTGCCATTTGTCGGTTCAACTCGACACTAAACAACCATATTGACATCGGGTGTCAAATATCGGTTGGCTTCAATCGCCCCCGATCTCAACCCCGAGCAAGTTTTTTCGGTGTGCCGCCTTAAAGTAGAATTTCTCTCATCTGTAAGGAGAGCTTGACACATTTTGCATTGTGCTTTTCTTTTCCCATTCGTGAGGATCACCAAGTTGTATGAATTCCAAATCTCGGACTTTCGTCTGTGCTCAACGAGAACTTGTGCAACTTGTTCGTTCGATGCATCATGTTGTTCACCGGCCATTTTATAAGACAAAGAGAGAAAGAAATGAGAATTGTGAAGTAGAAGCGATAAATGAATACGAGCCGAAGTCACAAAATATAGCGAGAAACCGAAAATTGTGAATGTTTTTTTTTTTTTTTGCGTTGGTATCTTACATCATACTCCATAACACTTGTATATATCGTTTAGAAGTCCAAAAAGAAAAAAAAAAGTAAAAAAAACGTCTAGTTTTTTGAACTTATCGGACCGGGCTCCCACAAACTCGTTCAAAAGCATAACCGGTCCCGCTCAACGGACCCTCAACCAGTCCCGGGCCAGACCGGTCCTTTGCCGATTTCGGTTCTCCAACAGTCCCAAGCCGTGCCATACCAGTTTGGCCATCACTACTTCAAATAAGCTTACAATTAAAAATTGGGCTGGACGCATCCTAACTGGACCAGTTTTTCCACATCAAAACATACTTTCGCATTCTCAATATCTAAAATTCTAAATTTACTTGATTCAGATATAAAATGAACTTTTTTATAATGACTGACATATGTTTGTTTTTTAAAAGGTGTTAATCTAAAATCTTATTTTACTTTTGATTGATAAGAGCTAATCATGAATTCTGATTGTCTATTTTTGTAAATTGATAAACGTTTGAATCTGTATAAGATCTTTTTTCAACAACTTGTTAAAACTGATTCTAAATTGTTTCGATTAATAAACCCACCACTTTATGCTTCTAAATTCAAACCAATAAAAATGTGCCAACTATTAAGAGTTTGTTTCACGAAACTTATTGATTTTTTTTTTTTGAAAAACAAGGTCATACAGTGTCAGATTTACGCAGTGTCAGATTTATGCCATATTAAACCAATTTGTATTAAAAAAAAATCAGATGCAAAGCATTCATGAAATATCACTATGTGAGTGGTGTTTTTAAGAAGGAAAAAAAAAACTCTTATATGTCACTTATGTCTGATTCGTTCAGACATACGACAGTTCAGATTGTTTCTTTTTCTAACTTTCATGAGCTACTTATATCTTACCGTCCTCTGGAAAATAAGGCATGACCTAGCCATTTAAAACATCTCTAATCACTTAATCGAATTATTTCCTCTCGAGTCATAGATCGCATGTTTTTCCGTTGATCCAAACATTATCCGGATTGATCCAATTCACCATTGGAGTCCCTGAAACAAAGCCATTAAGACCAGGGCTTGCAAAAGCGACCCACTTACTTTTGGAGCCCCTTAAACAAACGCAAAATCACCAACAATGAAATCTGCTCATCTTCCCTTTTCTTTCCCTGCAATTAAAACTTCAATCTTTAGATAGTTTTCAAGCACTAGCATAAACCTTAATCCGTCATACATATTCGATTTCTTCTGTCTAGTTTTCAGTTTGGCAAGTGACGAGGTACAATCATTTGTTACCAATCACTATGTTTTAATAGATTAAGTAAACTAAGTAATGATCATATGTTAGGAGTATAAAACAAACGTTGTTGTTGTTAGCAGAAAATTGTAAGTGTTCACACTGTAGGCATAAAATGCTCACAATGGTGGCGCAAGTGCACGCCAACGTTGTGATTTCTACAAGTAATAGAGTGGTAAGAATACAAGATCGTATCCACAGGGATCATACTTCAGAGCCTTGAGTAGTAGGTCGAGAATACAATGATTTCAATTAGAGAAGAAAAAAAAATACATTTGAGCGAGTTTGATGATTTTCACAATAAAACAAAAGTAACTAAAAATAGGTACGAGTATAAATGCCGCTAAGAGATCAGCAGTAAGAAGATGGTTAAATACTTTGTATCACAAAAATGTATATAAAGATCCCGATCGTTTGAAAGTGAATCCTTATAGATTGTGCCCATAAAGTATCCACAAAGTCACCACTTTCACCAATCGAAGACTTGTCGATCAAACTAATTAGATTTAAGGAAATCTTATTTCTATTAGTATTGAGAGAATGCTCATATCTTTATCAAATCTTCTTACATCACTCAAGTCGTATTCCAGAGTTTGTCCATCTCTAGGCTAAGACCTAATATTAACATTTTAAAGTGATCGTCTTGTACGCGTTGAGTTAAAGCTTCAACTTCAATAACCATTGTATTGTGCGAGTATCCTTCTGGTCTATTAAAATCAAAATGTATCTCATTACATTGCGTGAGTATCCTTCTGATCCATCAAAACACAAAACTCATTATTTTCAGCTTTTCAAAATTTCAGCGACAATACATTATAGTAGCAAACTGTTAAGGTTTTAATTTTTATTTCCGATATGAAGAAATGCAATGTTTATTTCAAAAAAGAAATCAATGAATACCCATTTTTGTTAATTAAAAAATAATCAAAAATTTTAAAAATATATATAATTTTTTAAACTGAAAACGTGACAAAATTGAATTTGAAAAAAGAAACATGAAAAGGAAAACAACCATCAGGCGGGAAGGATAAAAATTCTCAAAAATTCACGCGAAACTCAAAAATTTCACGAGCTTTCTCATTGGTCCATTCCATTTCACACGGATCACGACAGAACAAAACGCTACCGTTGATTAATCCCAATCAGACGGCCCAAACCCATCTCATTTCACAGACCCGATCCTCCCCCACTAATCCATGTTATATAAACAACTCACCGGTGACCGAAGTAAATCACCAATCACTTGTCAACAAACATAGCGAAAGAGAGAAATGGAAACTACCGGAAAAGCGAAGAAGGGTGCCGGAGGCCGGAAAGGAGGCGGTCCAAGGAAGAAGGCGGTGACTCGTTCCATCAGAGCTGGTCTGCAGTTCCCTGTCGGTAGGATTGGCCGTTACCTTAAGAACGGACGCTATGCTAAACGTGTCGGAACTGGTGCTCCGGTTTACCTCGCCGCCGTTCTTGAATACCTTGCTGCTGAAGTAAGTTTATCTGTTAATTCCGTTTCTCAATCAATTCTAGTTAAGATCCCCACAGGTTATAATTTAATTCTAGGGTTTCCACGAATTGATTCTTGTACTTGAACCGTTGGAACTTGAAATTTAGGGTTTGTAGGTTTAGTTGATTGATTTTACCAAGCATTTCAGTGGGAATTTTCAACTCGAATTCGAAACTTCTCATCTACAATTCCGATCTTAAATTCGCATCTTTTGCCCTAGACCTTAATTTAGGGTTTTTTAAAAACACAATTTAACTGTGTTTTTGTTTGTTTGGCTATAGGTTTTGGAATTGGCAGGAAATGCAGCAAGAGATAACAAGAAGAACAGAATAATCCCAAGACATGTTTTATTGGCGATTAGGAATGACGATGAGCTTGGAAAACTGTTGGCTGGAGTTACCATTGCACATGGAGGTGTTCTTCCCAACATAAACCCAGTTCTGTTACCAAAGAAGACAGCTGCAAAAGAGCCTAAATCTCCATCAAAAGCTACCAAATCTCCAAAGAAAGCTGATTAGCTTACTTTAATAATGAATGATGTTGTTCATCTGTGTCTGTAATTGTAGTTAAATTGAAAAATGGAATTTAGTTTTTCTAACCATTGGGTCTGTTTTAGATGGTCATGATATATTTCTTGGCTTGGTGTGACATCAGTTTCAATGCGAGAAACCTCTTGTTTCTATCTACTTGCTTCTTCACCATTCATGATTATTGTGGGTTGAACCTCTCTTTTGGTGGTTATTCATTAATGAATAATGTGATTTAATATTAATGATGAATAATATTCATTATCCAAAATGAACCTGCGCTTTGTAGTCATTAAAAGCAACTGAAACCACGTATCAAGAAAATGATGTTTACACTTGGGAATGGTGTCATCCTCCTCTGATGTTTCTTTCTGTCTTGGCAACTTCAACAAAAATCAATCTACCATCCACGATCTGCACATCAAACTAGAATTTGTAAACAATAACATCACCAATAATGTATTTGAATCTAGAACTGGCTTAATACAAGTCAAAAGGCAACAAAAATGGATAACCACAAGTCTTTTGAATCTGGAACTAAAATTGTGGCTCCACCAGTTCCCATGGTTATCCCATACTGATTATGCCACTGTCATGAGTACTACCATCTGCTGAGTGCTGACCATCGATCTCACCTACCAAGTTCATAGTTCGCAGGCTTTACTTCTAGCTTTTGAGGCTACCCTCAATCCTTTTTTCATCATCATACTTCTGCACTACTAATACATTGACTTCCTTCTTGCAGTAGATAAATTATACGGCCTCTGATTGAATCATAACGACTTTCTTCAATTTTGAGGGATTAAATTTCTTGTAACATCTCCTTCACTGAGCCATCTTGTTATAGAGCAAAAGAATTCTCACATAAGGATCCCTCCACCGTCAATCTGAATTATCTCAAAATCATCAGTTTAAGTTCATCCCATCTCATCCTTAAAAGAGGTCTAAGGGATCATATGGACGCTTATCCCTATATTTACTCCTACCACTTTATTCGTACATGGAGTCAGGAGGAAATAACCCAACACCTTACGGCACGAGATGGTAGCCATGCACCACCTGTGTCCGCATCTCAAATTAAAGCTATGAAATAAGTAGCCGTTAAATCAAAATTGGTACTGGCATGAAACGCATGATTTTCTTATGTTTGTGATAACATGATCATACCTTACGTGCCAAATTGGCTAGTTAAAATGTATGATCCCTTTTGAATGTCACCAGCAGCAATTTGTGCTCCCACTGGAACCAGCAGAGGGGAACACCAAACATTCCATTGAAATATCATTCTGCCCTTAAAACCTAGCCGTTTGTGCTCCCACTAGAACCAGCAGAGGGGAGCAGATTGAAGTGTGAATTTGTTCAACAAGAAATATCATTCTGCCGTCAAAACCTAGCCTTCCAGGTCTGTTCCATTGAAAACCGGAATCTCCAATTTTCTTCCCTTAATTGCACAAATACAACCCCGTCAGGTGAACCTCCTCTGCGTTCTCCCATTCTCTGCCTTGGTGTAATTACCTTGTTTTCTGTTCAGCATGGTGTTTAATTATTCGATTTGTTTCTCGTCCCCTCCTGCCATTTGTTTAAACACTCTTTAAGTGCTTCATCATCATTTGGACATTTTGTTTAAACACTCTACCTGAACTGCGCTTATACTCCATTCAATCTTGTCCACGACGCCATCTTACAAGTCATCACCATGATCTCAACATACCAATTTTATGCCCATCAAAATTCTCAACCAAAATTGTATTGCCATTTGAAATTTGTACAAAAGAACCCAACTTTCGAGAGACTGGTTCTCTCCCCCGACTTTCCTCTATGTTCTTGAACATTCATAGCCCCACTGCTTCCCCCCACCCTTTCTTATTTATACCCCTCACTACAAACATAACAAAAGCACTGACACAACACATTTTATTCTTTACTACCCAAACTACCCTTATTGCATGCATTAAATTCCCACTTATAGAACTTTACGGGCCTGCTAGATCATCGAATTCCCACTTACATATTTTGAGAGTAGGTATCTAGGCATCAAACTCTAACCAGAAAGATAAGATTGTTTCAAATCTATGTTTCAGCATATTGAGCAATATTTAATACCTTTGTTTGAGGCTTGAGCTTGGACTTACAAAAAGAGCTGAATTTCCCCCTTGTTCCATTCATCTAGATCATAACTTTTTGGTCTTCCCTTATGGTGTTCGTCACATACTTGATTTGTGAAGATTATCTAATACCAATTTATGCTAAGCAACAGGCTGGTAGATGATAAGATTAAGATGCATAACAATCAAGTATTTCTTTCATTACGATTAAGATTTGGAAGTTATTGGTTTCAAAATTTAATCTTCCATACAAATTTCTTTCATTTACATCATTTTCTTTTTTCTACAGTTCCCTTTATAGGTTCATCATCATAACCCCCTTAAATGGAACAATAATGATGCATTTATTTCTTCGCATTATATAAATGCAGCGCATGGAATGAGAATGTTAAATGACCAAAACCAATAAACCCTAGAGTTCAATCTTGAAATCACAAACTCAAATGGGTTTTTGAACTATTTCAATTCATACCCAGAAATATAGATAACCTAAAAGATCGAGAATACCTTCCCATTCATAGCTTTCAACGCATTCTGGGCATCAACATCTGATTCAAATGTAACAAAACCAAACCCCTTAGGCCTCTGAGTTCTTGGATCGGTAACAAGTCTAGCTGCATTTTAATTGAAACCATCTTAGCATGAAATAATTCAAAGTCACCTAAAAAATAATAAAATTTAAGATATACCTTCAGTGATTTCACCGAATGGGGAAAACAACCTCTTCAAGTCCTTATGTGTAGTGTAAAACGACAATCCTACGTAACACAATCTTCAATTACTCACAAAGAAAGGGGGAAAACTACGTCTCTAAAGATGGAGGAGGAGAGATTACTGCTCACAAAAAGCTGGGAACCAAGCAGTCTCTTTGCCATTGTGGAACCTGAAACCCACCAAATCCTTTCTGCTATGCTCCCTCAGGCTGAGGTAAGGTAAAAAAAACTGGGTGTTAAAAAACAGCAACAAAAAGATCGCAATTGATGTTTGCTAAAACAAACTCTTGGGATAAATTAAACCTCAAAAACGTAATAATGGGAGTTTGATTTTCACACATGTGAGAGGAGAATCCATGAGGGGTTCATTCTGGCCCACAAAAGATGATCAAATGCATCGATTTTTAGGTTAACTGAACCAATTTTTTTCCATTTAATTAATTGAATGGGACAGAAATTAGAATTCAGGTTTTAGTTTAGATTCATGTAACATCCTTACATTTCAAACTTTTAATAAATAAATCATTTTGGTGAAAGTTTGAAGCCTTGAGCGAAAAAGACGATCAAGCAAAGAACCAGGTATGGCTTCTGCCATCTTCCTTTATGACAAGCAAGCAGCAACATTCTATTATTACATGTATATATAGAAATCGAAGTTTTCAAAGCCTCACAACTCACTGAAAATTTGAGGAACACTTACTCACTCATCAAGACATGAGGTTGATGTTCTAGTTCAGGCATTGCAATATCATTATTCATTAATCAGGTAATGAAAATAGCTTGCAATCTATTATATATTTCTGTTGGCGATTAATTTAGTGGATTCATGAATCATATAGATTCATTGGTTGATCGTATTGCAATCTCTATAGCAGGGCTACATGTTTTAAAACCCTAACATAGAAAAACCAGAAGAACTGGTAGAGGATAAATGCAGAACCAGTAGAGGATGCTTGTCGTTGATGCTTCTGATGCTTCGGTGTCGTCGAGGCTAGGGGAGAAATCGCCGTCGTTGCTCGTCGGAGATGTACCACGAGAGAAGAGAACTTTTAGGGTTTCGATCGGGTTTAAAGAAATCTGAAAATGATTTGAATGTGAAAAGCGGGTGAGTTTGCTTTTATAACTGGGTCAAAAGAACCGGGTAGTATCCAGAAAATGGGTCCGCGCGTTTTGCTACTTACGGGATTTGGCAGCCCCAGTCCCTGCACTTCTAATTATTATTCTTTAACCACAATTCTATTTTTCAAATTATTTAAAACATCCCCACACGCACAGCTATGCTAAAATAAAAGTTTTGAAGATTTACTAGTTGTGTACCCAGACAATGCGGCGAAAGTCGTGAATTTTAATAATTTTGAAGTTTCAGTGGTTTTATTAGAGAACATTTAACGATGATATAAGTTACATTTGTTCCTTACATATTAATACAATTTGAATAAATAAAAGTCATAGTTCCAATTACAGTCTATCAGTGAAAAAAAATTGTATGACAGTTTAAAATCCAATATATTTATAATATAACATATTTAAACAACTCTACAAATGTGTTCCATTTACACCAAGAGCAAAGAATCAAGAGATCGAGAGCGAGACCGATAGTTCTAGAGCAATTGAATGGGAGATGAATGAGMGAACTTTTAATAACTTATGGTGAATATCAGTTTGAATCCCACATTGGGGGATGGGGAGAAGACATAAGGGTATGAGAGGATGAAGACATTAGTGAAAGGTGTCAAAAGTATCTTGAGAATATAAAAAGAAAATATAATGATGTGCATTGGTAACTTGTATGATATGTTATTCTAAATATAGATTAAGAGATTTTAAGACTGAATGCATAAAATAGTAGTACTTAATGCATTATAAGTTGTTTTTAAAACTTTTAAGACTTCATGCATAAATGTATAGTACTTTGTCATTAAAATTTGTTTTTAAGACTTTATAAATCTCGTTTATAAGGTAGTATAGATGATACACTTTTGTTCTAACAGTTATGTTATACCGTATGCTAAAATAAATAAAGGAAAAAGAGAGATAAAAGAAATCTCTAAAACTTCATATCTAAGAGAGAGAGAAACAGTTAAATTTCTCACCAGTAGAAAACACTGAAATTAAGTGTTTAGAATGAAAAATAATATTTTATTAAATGTATTTGAATACTTTAATAATATTTTATCTCCTCTCCAAAGTAACATATATTTATTTTAAAGATTAATGTCGATTCCATAGAAAAATGAATTTTATCCACCAAATCGACACAATTGATTTTCGATATGTCAAACCACGTTCACTTTACCTTAGGTGAAACCGCTACTTTGTGGGCTCTTAAAGGTGCACTCGCTTAGAATAATTCTTGGGTTCATTACTTCTCTCATGATCTCGCTTGTTCCATATTTTATTTTCTATACTCGCCAAATCTCTATTAAGCACAGATGGAAATTTCGTGTAATGATTACCACAAGGATGCTATTTGGTTAAACTAATATAATTCATGAAATTTTGTTTTATAGTTTTTAATACAAATATATTTTATCTAACTTGAAAATACAAAATATGTTTCATTCAACATTTAGAGACGGATTGAGCGGGAATAAAATTTCCATTCTCCCAATTTGGTCAAGAATGGAAATTAATGAGATTCGGATGATGGGTCCATTATATTATATTCAACCAGATCACATCTTATTTCTTACCCCTCAATTCCCCAACCAAACACCTCTTAATCATGGGGATGGGTACTTGCCGGTGTTAGGGTCAGGATTCCCCGCGTTGGTGGATGACTGAGAGAAGACGAGGGTATATTTCATAGCCGGAACGGGTTGAGGATGACACTACCCGTTCTAATCTCACCTGAATTATAATTTTTTGTACTTCGTTAATATATATATATATATATATAATACAAGTATATTTGGTTTTAAATACTGGTAATTATTTTAGTCGGACAGGGTCGAAGAAATGGGATGCATTACTCTCTCCATTTCCATCCGAACTCTTAAGAGATTCTCTCACAATGCCCACCCTCAATCGAACTTCATCAAGTTACATTAGGTTCCATATTGATGAGCTTGATAGAAGCTCATAGGACTCGTTTGGTTTATGAAATTTGGTAGGATTTAGAATTGGATTCCATTCTAATCCCGTTTTTGGTTTAAAAGAACATATGGAATCGAAATTCACAAACATTAAATTTAAAAATCACATGGAAATGTTTATTTGGTTCTAATACGAAATTCATATGAAATCACATCAATATAAAACTCATATGTTCTTTTTCGTATTAGATTTCATATGTTCTTTAAACACGACACTAACATATGCTTCTCAAATATTTAATCAATCAACAAGTGTTAAGTCAATCAATAAACTTCTCATTCTTTATATTACACAATCCATCAATTTCTCGTTTTATATTCTACGAATCCACCACATCCTAAATCAACTCATCGATGTTCCTTACATTAAAAAAAGGAAAAAAGTACTCGGAATATGTTCCTCCATAATCAAGCCACCCGGTTGGTTGCAACAACTTCTCTCCGTCATGATCATTATCGAAAAGCATATTTATGTTCTTGAATAGAACAAAAGCCATAAATTCCATTGATTCATACAATAAGAGGAAGGCAATTGAACAAACAAACAGCTAAAGATGGCTGAAAGAAAATTACATATATCATATCACATATATGTTCCCGAATCCACAATTTGAAGCAACCAATTCTAGATCCACAACATCAATTACTAACCCTAATAAAAGTTGAAAATCAGAAAAAGCGATTAACATAACTAATACGAAATCAACGGACGATATTAAAATCTACCCTAACATATATCACGAACACATGAAAACAAGCGATTAGCAAAGAGTATGAATTACTTAAGAGCTTGTGAATTTCGTCACCGCCTTGGTACCTTCTGACACGGCGTGCTTGGCTAATTCACCCGGAAGAACAAGCCTTACAGCGGTTTGTATCTCCCTTGACGTTATTGTTGGCTTCTTGTTGTACCTCGCAAGCCTTGAACTCTCTTGTGCGAGTTTCTCGAAGATATCGTTGATGAAACTGTTCATGATTCCCATCGCTTTGCTCGAGATTCCGATGTCTGGATGAACCTGTTTCAACACCTTGAAGATGTAGATCTTGTATGTCTCGACGCTCTTCTTCGTTCTCTTCTTCTTCTTGTCTCCAGCCGCGGTGCCGACCTCCTTTGGTAACTTTTTCCCGGCCTTTGGTTTCTTCTCGGCCGGTGCCTTCTCAACGGTGGTTGTTTTCTTCTCCTCCGCCGGCTTTTTTTCAGCGGGCTTCTTCTCTGCCTTTGGTGCCATCGATTTCAAGGGGAAATTGAAGATCGGGTTTCTAGGGTTTGAAAATTGGAGAAATTTTTTATCGATTGTCTTGAGGAGAGAAGAAAGTTTCGGGGGGTTCTTACATAGGATAGGCGAGTGGCCTCTTATTGGTTATTATAGTCATCACGTGGATTAGAGACGTGGTGCTCGTTCTTTTGTTGGATGATACTGACGAACAAGCAAAGTTAATGGATGGTCGAGATTATATACTGTAAGTGTTGGGATTATGAGGATGCGCGGCGTTTCTTCCTTTTTAAGAGTAAATTAAAATCATGGTCCCTGTAGTTTGCGGTTTGTTTGATTAAGGTCCCTAAAACGTGTTTATTACACTCCCGATACCTGTTTTATGCAAAAATGCACGCTTCAAGTCCCTCCCTCTAACAAAATAAAAAAAATCCGTTAACCTAGTTAAGTGAGAGGGTATTTTCATCTTTTAGCCTCTTTGTTTTGTCTTTTGTTTTTTATCATATGAACCAAAATTGTATCATATTCTAATATCATGTATACTTTTAAAAATATTATTATTATAATATTATATATATATATATATATATATGTATATTTATATAGTGCAAACATAATATACATAGATTACCATCGTCGGCGTGAAATACTCACCCCCACTCCGGTCAAGCCTCCGTCGAACACCTTTAATGTTGATCATCGTCTCTCTCCCTCCTCCCTCTGATGAGACCCATCCCTCACCTGCAACTTTTTTCTCCCCTATCACTATTTCTTCTTCTCCGACTGAAAAATCGTAGGCACTACACCATCATCTTGTTCACTTTCCTACTGATACAACCCATCGTCTCCTTTTCACCTGTAATGCAACATCTATTGTTGAACTTCTTCACTGTTGGACTCTCTCGCTCACTACTTCTCCCTCTCACCATACACACATATTCAAAGGGACCTTCATCCTTCCTTGAGTTTTTTCAATCTCTAATGGAGATCAAATCACTGTCCCTAACCACATGTTTGCTCTTTCTATACTTTATTCCATGTGCAAAAAATTAAAAACATACACATACACACAGTGTTATACCTGCCTGTTTGCTATTTTTTTTAAAGTTTGATCAACAACCTCTGTCTCTCTCATACACACAAGTAAATTAAGTGACTTGACTAGTGAGCTACAAATAGGGTAACAGTGAGAAAGAAGATGGGGAGCGCGAGGGAGAAAAGGGTGGCCTGGGGGTTCACCATAGAAGGAAGCTGATTGGGGTAAAGGAGGTGGCGTGATGGGAAGGAAAGAAACAGTAGGTATGTGATTCACATAGAAAACAGAGATAAAGACAGTGGGTTTGTTCGGAGATGGAGAATAATTGTATTTGGGGGGATCACAATGATACAGATGCAATATATGTTTTGTATGAGTTAATGTGTGTAAGTGTGTTAAGGTATGTGATGAAAAAGTGACCAATGTGTGTGAGAATGTGGCCTGTGTTTTTGTGTATGTGGCAGAGTTAATGGAGGCCGACAAAATTAGGGGTGGGATGCAACTTGATGAAGAGGAGAGGGTAAGAGGGGAAGTGTTGGGTAGGGTATTAATGATAAAAAGACAAAATCATTTTATTATACAAATCAAGAAAAAGACAAAAAAAGAGGGAAGTACCAAAACACCCCTTAAGTTAACTGGGTTAACAAAGTTTGTTAGAAGGAGGGACTTATGTAACACCCCTAAAGCCCAAAACAATGACATTTGTAACACCCTCCAAAGCCCAAAGCAACGAACTGGCTCAATAACTTCGAATCCAATTTAAAATCATGGTGGAACTTATTAGTAGACCACTACTTGAGACTTATAAAGAGCTAACAATTCTCACTTGCAATCAATGTGGAACGACTTGTTACAAACTCCCCCACTCAAACTCCTTACGTCCTCGTTAGGCCTGTCCGAAATCTTCCTCCTTGTCATCGCCAATGTGGGATTTACCTAAAATGTTACAAACACCCCCTTTCGAGGACTCATCATACCCAATGACGTTTTTCCCACCATCCCGATGGTACAAGGATCGGCTCTGATACCATTTTTAACACCCCCAAAGCCCAAAGCAACATACTGACTCAATAACTTCGAATCCAACTTAAAACCATGGTAGAAGTTATTGGTAACCCACTACTTGGGACTTATAAGGAGCTAACAATTCTCAGTTTCCATCCATATGGAACGAGTTGTTACAAACTCCCCACTTAAACTCCTGACCTTCTCGTATTATATTTTTAAGCATTAGCCACTACTAATTAATGTATTATATTTTTAAAATTCGAATTTATAACATATTATCTGATACGTTTGAAAATTTTACTAAACACTTACCAAGTAAAACATTTACCAGTAAGATTCAATATTATCACTTTGTTTATCATGTAAGATTTTGGTTCATCAAAACGACATCGTCGTATACAAAAATTTACTCGGTAAACATTAACCGGGTAAGAACGATCACCTTCATTTACCTGGTTAGACCCTTGGTCATTGTTATCGCTCTTATCGAGTAAAATTTTCAATCATTATCATATTTATCCGATATAATAACGTAACTTGGTAATCGGATAACTATTGTTCGAATGATTTGAAATATAGTTGGAGGGCCTATTTTGTAATTTACCCTCGTATTAATTTTAACTTGGCTGGAGGCGCACGGCGACCATCTCACAAATCTCAGAAGTGCTGAAAGCCTGCAACACGGCCATTGTTGATTCGATAAGGTCGGAGATAGAAGATGGCATGGAGGGGACAACTATCTAAGAATCTGAAAGAACTTCGAGTTCTCTTTTGTCAAACTTCAGAAGCGAGTTCTTCCACAAGGTATCATTCTAATCAATTGACCTATCTTTTTTATTTCAGATTTCATCGATTTATTTCGAATCGTTTAGCTGTTTGACCTAATTTACATGTTTTCCATTTCTTTCTGGTAATAGGGCGTTCGTTGAGAAGAATTACAAGGAGCTGAAGAAAGCAAACCCTAAGTTACCAATACTGATTCGAGAATGCAGTGGCACCGAGCCTCAACTATGGGCAAGATACGGTGCGAAATCCCCTTTATAATTTTTTCGAATCACTTATATCTGGTGGTTTTAGTTTTAATTGAAATGATCTTCTTTTGATTTATTTTGAGGATCTGATTAGGTCCAGATAATTAGACACTTGGTGTAGGGTTTCACTTTCAGTGTGCCAAGCATTTAACGAGAAAACTAAATCTGGATTTTGGATTTTTGAGGTGACATATGCTGATCAAACTACATTATAACTTTGAATTCTTCATTGATATCCATTCTATGAAAATTGAGAAATATAATACTGTGATGATGACTTGAACAAACAATACCAAAGCAGAAGACATGTAATAAGCTCAGAAAATGTAAGTTTGCATTTGTAAATTGTTGGGTTCAATACTAAAACTAAAAGGGGACATCCTGTTCCTTTTAGCTTCGTTCACTCTCTACCTAGGTTTTGATTTTTGAAGCATATTGGATTTGCTTACAACCTTTTTAGATCATGCGGCCTTACTGCCTGAGCAAGACGTATGGATTGTGTAAGAATAAGGGAGTGCTTCATTGGGGCNGGGATTAGGGGGTGGGGAATCGAAGTGATAATGTAAAAAGTTGTTTGGTATTACATAGTATAATGGGCCCATTACCCAAAAGCTCTACAATTCACATTCTTCATGAAAATTTGGGGGAGGGATGAAAAGTCATTCCCATATCCCATCATTCCTATTCTCATTTCCTAAAATGAACCAAGCGCCCCCTAAAATTAAAAGTCAGATAGCAGCCTTTGGACAAAAAGCCCCAATTTGAATGTAGTGGCAGCTTGGAATTTGTTAAAGTTAACTCTTAAGATTTCTTAATATCACCTGATAAGAAAATGTTGGAACTGCTCAACAAACAATCGGGCAAGTTTGTAATTTAAGCATCTGTTGCATGAAGTATAGCTGTAGATTTTCACTTGCTTTTGTTGAGGGTTGTTGGTTGGTTAAACTATGCTTATTGATTAATAATCTCCTGGTACATGTTAAGCTATTAACCAAGGAAAGTTCAAATATAACAGGCTCGTCAGCACATATAGCTCCTTCCTTCAAGTCTAGGGAACTCACACCCTGAGTCACTGCTTTCACTAAAATACCAATTGAGACTGGGGAACAGACATAAATGACTAAAGTTTACCCATCATAGGTTGGGAGGAACAACTGCCATCAAACAGCATCACTTGCACAATTTAAACATATTCCTTTTTTTATTGCTTTATGTTTCATACTGAAGCTATGTTTAGTTCCCTTTAGCTACCCTTTAGTTTAATTGGAAAAAAACAAGTCTTTTCATGCCATTTGAACATAAGAGAGTCAATAGTTGATCTAACAATTGCTTTAGACATCCTAATGCCTAAGAAACTTCGGTTAAACCATTTGCAAACTGCTTAGTGCGACACCTAACAGATTTCTAATCAAGTACCCTTGTGAAAAACCAAAATGCAACGAAGTTTGTCTTAGTTCCTATTCAGTGTAATGATGATTTTTTTTTACTATCAATTAGTGTAACAAACATTTAATTCTTCCCATTCCATGCTCATGTTACTTGATAAAGAGGTTTTTAGCCTACGTGGGATATGTTGATTTTGATGCCACATTTTTCCACATAATAAAGAATTACAATACAATGACAATATGACATCCATATCATCAAGGAAAATGGGTACGAACTAGGAAGAATTGATTGTTTTGTCAGCTAACTGGGAAAAATTACTGTTATACTAAGTAGAACTAGACAAACTTCATTACATTTTACCCCTTGTAGAACCCCCTTTCCTCAGACTACAGACTGCTGGATGCCTCAAACCCTCATTTGTATTATTCTATAGAAAGTACTGCTTTATTTATGATATGTGATTATGAATCTCATATTTCATCATTACTACATTAGAGATTGTTTTATGCTCGAATTATATTTTCTTATTTTTTATGTTTTGAGCAAAGGCCTGAAAGAAACCTGAATTATTTAGAAGCTCCAATCTTGCTGATGGGTTTGAATACATGACAATCAGTATTAGGATCCAACTGAGAAAGATGACCGAACTAAAGAAAATCCATGCGCACTACTTGACACCTAACACATAATCTAAAAACCAAACTAAACGAAACGAGCCTGGTATATCCCACCTGGTCTCTACCACATGGAGTAGACCGGCACTGTTTCTGTGACGACCTCCATTCGTGCAAAGTGCCCAAAGGAAAAAGGAAAAGAATCAATAGATAAAAAAAAGTTGGGGAAATAGGTAAGAAGAACGTTAAAAAAAGAGAACTTGGATTCAAGAAAGGCAGGTAACGTTAACGCATCATCTATTAATGTTAATTTTTCTTTGGTATCAATCAGTGTTCTTACGTCGTGTTTTTGGTTTATGTACAGACATGGGTGTCGAGAGGGGTATTCGATTGGAAGGGATGACAGAAACACAGATCTCTAAAGCATTGGAGGACCTTGTGAAAGTTGGGGCATCCCTCAAATCCTGAAGCATCTGCCAACCAAATCTGGAGAGCCTCTTGAAAGCAATAAGCCTAATGTCAATGAGAACCACCCTTTTGGTTTAATTAGCAAGTCATCAACATTCCAAAAACCAAACATGAATTTGCATTGTATCAATCACACCCCGGTGGATGATCCAGTGAAGTGGTAGTTTTTGTTTCTGAATGAAATTTATGTTTGAATAAAAATAAAATTACCCATATGTAACATACATTTGCACACTAATTGAAAAAGGCGTTTTATGGTGGTTTTGAACTACCATCTCACCACCTCCGGTTCTTGTAATATCCAACTTTGGGTTTAGTTTTCAATGTAACTTGTAGGATCAAGGCAAATGAAGACGGTTCCCTAATAGAAACCTTATACAAAGCTCTAGATGAAGGTAATATATTCTAAATATATCAATCATCCTTAGATGCATTGGGATATATATACACACACATACAATGTAGGGTTTACATGAGACCAGCATGTTTTCGTGAAATCCGTGAGACATCATTTTTACATTTGAAATTTCATAATAGAGTATTGTGAAGGTAAAAAAATATGAACTTTCACATCAAAAACACTCTGAATGTTACCTTCACAGTGTTTTACTGTGAAGTTTCGAGTGTAAAAAAATGGTCTTATAATTTTCATAGGAACAATATGGCTTCACATGATCTCAAGAGTGTGTGTGTGTATATATATATATATATATATATATATGAGAGTTCAAATGAGAACCTCTGTAATATACGAGAATTCGAGAACAATTGTGGGTCTCAAATCTTTTTAACCAATAATTTAAGTTATATTAAATAAAAATAAATCAATAAAGGTATTAATGTAATTAGTTATTTTTATAATTTTTTATCTTATTTTAATTATAATTGGAATTATCCCATGATTTTAGTATTCATGTGATAATCGCTAGTGATTGGACTGTAATAATCGTGTGATACGTGAAACTAATCAAACCAAACAATGTGCAACCATATTTGGTGATAATCGATACACGACTGGGTTGTGATAATCGTGTGACCTAATCGAATTGAACAAAGTGTAGTGGATTTCTTGTGAAAATCATGTGCTATTCGATTCATATTTGAGTGTGATAATCGTGTGATGCATGAACCCCAATCGAACCAAACAATGTGTAGTCGGATTCTGATAGGAGCTTTTACACCCTCAAACGTGGTAATTAGGACAAAAAAAAAATATACAATTATCCTTGATATCGTCTTTTAAGTAATAAAGTGGTACAAATACCAAGTATCGTCCACATGAATGTTAGTAAAAGCTTAATGAAAGTATAATGAAAGAAATGGTTTCAGATGACGATTTTGAAGACTTTGGTTGATTGTTGAGTTAACAATTGCAAATAACGGAATAAATAAAGGTAGCATGAGTGTAAGACTTGTGGTGAGACATAAACACAAATTCCAGCAGACAATGTTGTAGGGATGCCATAGCAAGCAGTCAGTCATAACTAGTTCCATAATTTATTTTGAGGATATTTCTTCCGGATTTCACCATTGCACTAATGTTTAGATTTCAACTCATATTTCTATGTGGTATCAAGACCAGTAACAATGCAAATTGATGTCCTCAAGAGATATGGATTAGCAAATTCCTTTTTCTAGAAATCACTCTTCGGAGTATATTCCATATCCTTCAAGTTGGTGTGTTCTTAGTGGATCCTCCTTGAGTCTACTACTGTAACACCCCCATTCCGAAGCCCCATTCCGAAGGAAGGGAGGTTACTTCAAAACGTAATGGAGCGCTATATAAAACCTCCAAAATATAGTCTCCAATACAAAATAAAATCTTCCAATAACGAAATTGAATATAACTTCAAATAAGATATAAAGATCTCCAAACAAACTATTTCCAAAATCCTCCAACAA
>NC_037529.1:6779095-6804020 GCF_001531365.2 Cynara cardunculus var. scolymus | reverse complement strand
AATATACAAAAGCCCAAGCCCAAGCCCATCATCCAAATTGCAAAGTTAAAGCGAGTTATGCAGAACTAACCCCTCAAGTTTGGTCAACTTCCGAATCTAACCCAAACTTAATATATATATATATACACACAAACACACACATCTGACGGGTATTATAACTACACTTTAACACTTTGGTAAACGACTAACCCGTCGAGAATAATCAATTTGAAAAACATAGATGGCAAATTCCTTTATCAGTAACTGTTCCAAGTCTACTTCTCATATCATTCGAATTGACGTGCATTCAATGACTCATCCCCGAGTCCTCGACACTCTAACACTTTCAAAATGATCAACTCGTCAAGAAGTGTTTTTGCTTTATAAAACTTGAATGAAATAGTGGAACGTTGTTATTGCTAAACAACGTCCACATTTCTTCGGTTTATAATCTCACCATTTGTCTCACACCCAAGGTAATGGAATTAGCTACTCATTACTGAAGCTAAATTGCAAGAAATGTAAATAACATAAAATAAATACATAAAGTAATGATTTGAATGTAAAGAGCGGAAATTAAATGACTTGAATGTAAAAAGCGGAAAGTGAATGACTTGAAGTAAAGAGCAAACTTGAAAGTAATTACGATACTTAATATTTAAATTGCTTTGAATCTTAGAGATAAATCAGTTTAGAACTGATTTTTGGATGATTAGAAACTAAGACCGTTCCTCCCTTTTTATACATAAATAGAAGTACCAAAAAAGATAAAACTGGAAACTTGGGGCCAAAGTAATTAAAAAGTCGACAAAAGTACTTTAAAATAACTAGAGTATTACATCAATTCTAACATGTGATTAATAGCCATGAATCTTCCTAACAAGTATTCAGATCATGGTCTAGCTTAGCTCATTAAGCCTTTCAAAAGAACAAGAAAACAAAAGAATCAAATATGTGAAGTGAATTTGGTTAGGACAAGAGGCGAATCCTTAAAAATTTTCAAGTGGTTTGCGCCATAGTACACAACATATCATTTCGTCAATAACTGTAAAGAAGTTTACACATAAACAAAGTTGCGATCAGAATGAATGGTTGTTCGCTGGGCCTGTCTTTTGCTTCATCGTGGCACAAGAATCCACCGAGCTTCAAGTAAATCCCTTTTTGATCGGGCGTTTCAAAACCTTTTGGCTCACATACAAGGGTTATGGTTCTCGAACGTCATGTGTGACAACAAAGTTGTAATGTAATGTTGTTTGTATAGGAGAGGGTGAATTGGGTGAGGGTAGTCGTCGACAACGTGAAATTTGGGGACATTAACCGATAATAACAATGAAAAAATCATTTTACATTTACATAAGAAAATCCACCTCTTTTGTACTACTATTAGGCGACGTTTGGTTCGCTGAATATTCTTATATTGAATGAAATATGTTAAAGAGAATTTGATTTTGAAGGAATTGGAATGAAATGTCGTTAGGTTTGACCACCTGTTTGCTTGATAGACATTGGAGTGGAATCTGTTAAGGAATTGAAATATGTCTGTTTGGTTCACATAACGTAGCTTTGGAATTAGGATGAAATATTATAAATAACCAAATGCCCCTTTTATAAAAATTTAAATGTGTAAAACAACATGGAATACACCCAAATATAACAATAAATTGATATTAAAATTGTCTCAAAATAGTTAAATCTTTATCAGTAAAACAACTAATTCGATGGTGTCGACAGTGGTCGACCGTGGTTCAGATTGACGGTGGTTGGCAGTGATTCAGACCAGTGGTGGTCCGTGGTGGTTCAAATGATGGTGGTCATCGGTGGTTTAGATCGATCATGGTTCAAATAGGCGGTGATCGACGTTGGTTCAAATCGATGGTGGTCAATGGTGGTTCAGATCGGTGGTGGTTTAGATGGCGGTGGTCGGAGGTGGTTTAGATTGGGGGTGGCCGGCGGTGTTTCAGATCGGTGGTTGTTCAGCTTGGTGGTGATCAGCGGTGGCCGACAGTGGTTCAGATCAATGGTATTCGTCGGTGGTGGTTCAGATGGCACTGGTCACAGTGGTTCAAATCAGTGGTAGTCCACGACGATTCAGATGACAATGATTGGCGTCGGTTCAGATCGGTAGTAGCCGACAATGGTTCAGATCGATGGTAGTCAACTGTGGTTAAGATGTCGATGGTCGGGCGGTTGTTTAGATGGCGGTTGTCAAAGGTAATTCAGATCGACGGTGGTCGGAGGTGGGCGACAATGGTCATATTGGGTTTTATGAGATTAGAATATACTGAGTCAATAACATATTTGGTATTATGAAATTAGAGAATTTCATTTCATTAAACTACCATGTAATTTCTAAAAAATGTTTAATTTCTTTATTTATAGAATTTGTAGGATTTTAAAGATTTATTTCGTGAAAAAAAAAAAAAACCAAATACCCCCTTACTGTACTTGAGATATTTAGATATATAACCTTAAATTAATTAGATCCATAACCTCTTCATTAAGATGAAACTTTTTTTTTTGCATATTAAAGATTTAAAATAATTCAGAACAAAATTTCTAAACGTTTATGTACTTGAATGGTAATATTTGTATAGTTTAGGGGTGTTTTTAGTAATTTAATAAAGCTCTTCCCGTTTGAAATGCCCTATAAAACACCCAAACCCTAATGCGCGTGCCGATCTCTCCAACTCCTCCCTCGTATCGCAGTACCGACAGAAACGCCGCTGCCATTTTTGCCTCTAGGTAAACCCTAATTTTCTCTCTCAAACACATATACATGGGGCTTTCTTGCAGGGACAGTCGCTTTTTATCCAATCTCTTGTTTGTATAGTACGATATAGTCTTTCTTTTGTTGAAAATTTTAGTTTCTGATCAGGTTTCATGTCCGTGCGATCTAGCAAGTGCTTATTTTGATCTGGTTGTATAAGCATTGATGATTTCTCTTTGTTTCGATTTACTTTTGGTACCCGAATGATTAGGGCTCTCGTGCTTCGAGTTCGAGATGTATGTTGTTTTAGCGTCTTCAAAACAATGGCGTTTTTTTTATTTCTTACATCCTTGTTGAATTTCTGTTCTTAACTCATTTGTTTCAGTTGTAAGACATAGAAAATGACCACATTGTGATCGCTTATCATGAACACTTGTAAAAGGGGTTATTGTAATTACTAATGAGTTTGTGCCTTTGTATGGAGTCTGTGGGTAAGAAACTTGTGAAGAATCAAAACAGTGGTTTTAAAATGCTATGCTACATGGTCTTCCATTTTGATATAATGTGCATGTTGGTTCATCTACTGTCGTTTCATGAGATTGGACTAGCCATCCTTTTTTACCCAAGTCTAAATTTGGCTGTTTCTTTGTCCTTGTTATGTTATGCACCGATTTTCCAACTTATGCAGCTTGCAGGCATTCAGTTTAGAATTGTGTATGTTAAGTAGGTTATGGTTGGCTTATTGCAAGTAGGTGTTTGTGGCTTGGAGATATAATGCAACTGCGAACATCGATGAACTAAGAGAGCAAATACTATTTTCTCATATTTGAATTCCCAACTGTACTTGATGGCTGATTCCCTTATTATGTAGAGATAATTTTAGTATAGGTACCAAAAGGCGGTATAACTATGTTTTGTGCTGACCAGAGAATTCAAATATTGGTGCCAGAAGCCCACTTCCATCCAAAAATAGTGAAATAAATTACTTTCCATCTTTAAGATAAAAAGATTAATAGCTTCCCCTTCAGGATGGACACCAAAATTCTTTAATACTTGACAAAAATAACAATTTATTGAGTTTCTTATTTTTTTTTGCACTCATCTTGGGGATGAAAATCCAGGAGCACCAAATTGAACAAAAATACAAAAACAAAGAACACCAAATTGCTAATGTTAAGCAAATTACACATTGTTGGTTGGGTTTAGTAAGATGAACTTGAAATGCTTAGAATTCCTTGATTCCCGCCTTATAATAGATGGCTTGCAGTTTTCGCGTGCACATTGTTTTTATACCTATTCAAGGGTTTGTTCTAAACTTGGCTTTAAGAATTAATCTCTGCCATTTTGTTCGATTGATTATCTGGACTACCAAGAATGGCAGTCTCTTGAGACTCATCCATGGCATGAGTTGTTAGGTTACTATCATGACTTACTCCCAACACCAGGTGGCTCAACAAGTGGCAGTTGTGTTGTCATACCCCCAGTCACTGCTTTAATGGTGGCAGCTACCAAATTGATGCCCAAGTTGCATTTGATACACCAAATCAAATAGCAACCACATTATAAAATCGATGCTAATGAACTAAACTGTAATAATACAAACAAAATATATATTCATTTACTAAACGTTATGGCCCATTAGAGATAAAAAATAGATTCATTGCTTTTTGATTGTTTATTCATGACTTGTGGATGGATAATTCTTATTGAAAATGATACAAACAAGAACAGAACACTAGTATATAGCTTCTTTTGACCAGCTTTTGAGATGAAGTTGTGGGTGAGTGATTATGTTGAAACTAATAGCTGTATCAAACATTTCTTATATTGCTCTGGCATAAGCTGGTAATATGTTTAATCTGCAAGGTTTATGAAGCCATACGGGGACCAAATTAGTTCTAAAAAGCACTGTAATGAGTAAGTTTGATGTTTGCAAGCGAGTATTTACGTAATTCTCTTTCTTGCAGTATCTTGAATTTGTTAGGATGGTGAGGGTTAGCACCCTGAATGACGCCCTTAAGAGCATGTATAATGCTGAGAAGAGGGGGAAAAGACAGGTCATGATTAGGCCGTGCTCAAAAGTGATCATCAAATTTCTTTCGGTTATGCAAAAGCATGGTATGCCTTCTTTTTGATATTTTCTCCATTTTTTCATTTTGTCACTGTAGATGTCCAGGCCTGCTTGTCCCCACCTCGACTAATTCCATGGGACCCTGAAAGATATCAGCCAAGAAAATTCCCAGTGGTCCAAACATATCTTTTCTTTATTCACACACTTGTAAATTGACGTCTTAAGAGAAAACGAGTAAATGATGTGTTTGTTTATGCATCACCTTATTCTGCAGGTTATATTGGTGAGTTTGAGTACGTAGATGACCACAGATCTGGTAAGATTGTTGTTGAATTGAATGGGCGTTTGAACAAATGTGGGGTTATTAGTCCACGATTTGATGTTGGTGTCAAGGAAATCGAGCCTTGGACCGCTAGACTTCTTCCTTCAAGACAGGTAACGTTTTTTCTTGAACAATTTTAAAGCCCATAAAAGCTAGAATTTGAAGTAATTGATATAAAAACTTGCAGTTTGGTTACATTGTGTTAACCACATCTGCTGGAATCATGGATCATGAAGAAGCTAGAAGGAAGAACGTTGGTGGTAAAGTGCTCGGTTTCTTCTACTAGAGCTCGAGATTTTAGTTATTTTGCTGGTAATGATTTTATTAGACTAGACAGCGAAAGAAAGTACGTTTTTATTTGGATATGGGATTTTGTCAAGTCAATCATGGTTTTGATTTTTGTTTGTTTGGGTTTCATTTTTCTCGGTTCAGTCCTTTGTTATGATCGTTTGCAAGTTCTTGAGAACTAAGGTAACGTAATACAGAAGGCAACACATGATTCAACATTCGTTAAGACGAGCATGATTATGCATAAAACCAATCACAGAATCTATAACCCAACACGGTGGATCAAACGTGCCAAACCACACAAGAGGATGGACGATCGTTTGCGCACTCTATGATCGTTTGATGTATCTAGAGGTGGTAATGTCTGATTAACCGGTTACGAGGAAATGGTTCGATCAAGGACCGATTGGGACTGATTTAGGAGTTAGGCTCGGACCGTACCACTTATGGGATTTTAAGAGTGAGTTGAGTTATGAAGGGCTAGTTATTCGGTCCAGTAACGGTTACGAGACCAATTAAAAGGGTTGAAAAAGAGGATTTTATATTCAAACACATTTGTTAACAACCGGAAGATACTCGTGTAATGCGGCAAAATATATTTTGATTTAGATGTTTCATTTTATTTTTTTTGATCTCTGTCGATGTTATAATATGGAATCATGTGGTTTTGAGCTAACAATAATGTTTTATTTTTTAATAAAATATAAATCTAAAGAAATCATAAAAATTAGAAAAAATGTAAAAGTTTTCAATTTTTTTGTAATTTATTTAATTTAATTTAGGTTTAATGACGAAATAATTTATTTTAGGTTTAATAATATAATTTTTATAAAAATAATAATTAAGTATTTTATTAGAACTCGATAATTATTTTAATTATATTTTAAATTTTATATTCAAAATGAGAATTTTATCTTGTATTTGATTATATTTATTTATAATTGGTTACACGAATTCAAACATGAAGCTTAATAGGTCGTACTTACGTACAATTTACTTGTAATCTTTAATTTTAAGTAATATGCATCAATAAACAATACAAAATATAAGTTTTAAGAGTTTTTGTCAAATGCTTTATAATATAGCATAGATAATGTTATAAAACTAATAGTTCATGTATAATTAAAACAACGACATTAAAAAGGCCAACCGTTTAGGTGAAGGGGTCCTAAATGAAAGGTTGAGGGATTTGTCTGTCCAGTTATGATCATACTTAAGACAAGTCAAATGACCGGATAACTGAAATTCCCATCTATAATCGACAATCTGTCAATGTCTACAAGAAAACCGTTAAAATGAGCGTCTAACACACCTTTTGGTATCAAGTATTCGGAAAAGCTCAAGCTTCAACAATGATAAAAACGACATATAAAACCTTTCTTTTTTGCATATCATCAATGTAAAGTTGTTTTTTTTATTTATTTATGAAAACCCAGATGTCTCATAATCCAATATATTTTATAACGTAACAAATGTTTCATAATTCAATATAAATATATGATGGTATAAAAAGCTTCTAAAACAGGTGTTATAAGTTGCAACATATATTAAATTGATGGTGTGTAACAAAATACTCGAAAATGTTTGATAATAATTCATTTTCTTGTACAACATTAACATTAAAGAAAGAAAAGAAAAATAGAAATATTCAATTCTTCTTGTATTTTTTTTGCCAAAGGTTGTGTAGTTGCCCTACTACTCACATACTTCATTCACCACCACCACCGTCCACCACCCTCCTCCGCTTGGTGGTGGTGGTGGTGGTGAGCTTGAACTTCACCGGAGCTTCATAATAATAGAAAAAGAAGAAGAGATGGGATAGTCATGAAAGTGATCAAATATTTGTTTGATTTTAAAGAATGAGTTCTTTAGTTAGTGGTAGAGTATATCTTACGCATATTCTTCCACCATCAACTTTATATATATATAATATATATTCAGACCAACCTGTTTTTTGAGATATGTGAGACATTTTTTTACACTTGAAACTTTACAACAAAACGTTGTGTAAAATAATAATCACAGCAAGTGATGAATCCAAAAAATTAATGGGGGTGGGGGCACGTTGGATGAGACTTGGGAGAGACAAGCATATGGCCCTATGAGACTGGGGAAAACCATGTAAGACGAGGGTAAAAATAGAAGATTTAAGCTAGTCAACAAATGTTTTTGGTATTTGACTGAGAGCCTTTCCCTTCAGTCCTTAAAGGCTAGATCCGTCACTGTTCACAACAAAGCTCTGTGAAGGTAACCTTTACAGCGTTTTTGCTGTGAAGGTTCGACTTCTTTTTTACCTTCAAAACATTTTGCTGTAAAGTTTCAAGTGTAAAAAAGTTGTCTTACGGGTCTCACATGTAAACCTAACCCAACCCAACCCAACCCAACCCTATATATGTATGTATTTATTATAAGTAGTATAATTATAACTAATAAAAGGATTGTGAACATGTAACAATTTTATTTCTCTGTATTTGGGAACTTTGATTTTTGGTTTGTAGTTCGTATAATTAAACTTGATTTTCCTATTTGATGTTAACTATTTAAATGATTTATCACGCATATCCAAAAAGCAGACGGTCTCGTAGCTCAGTTGGTTAGAGCGTTGGTCTTATGAGCCGAAGGTCGCGGGTTCGAGCCCCGCCGAGACCAAATATAATATTATTGTTTTATTTTAATTAAATAATTTATTACTTTGTGCACTATCTTTGTATGTGTATTAATTGTCGTTATAGGGACTTTTATTTCTTATTAGGGTCCCACGTATTTGAATCCTGAATTTATAAATAACTAACATCATTTCTTAGACATTCAACTCACCCAACTTCCATTGAATAAGTCATAGCATTTCGTTCTCAACTCCTTAATTATCCATTTTTGTCAACAAATTGTTATTTATCTACAACATTTTTTAGTACACGTTACTTTATTCAACACGATACAATCTATATCTATAACCGGTTAAGAGATCGAAATTCTAAAAATAAAATCAATTACCATAAGGTTAAGGGCAAAATACGCGAAATATCAACTTACTTTTTCAAAATTTCTTATTATAACATTTTACTTTTATGAACTTATAACAAACATGGTTAATGATAGAATTTAGATCAGTGAACATAATTTTTGTCATCCGCCAACCTTATATCTATTGCATTTTTCTCAACTTGAACTTCATTCCTTCTAGGCATAACTTCATTGTTCTTAGCTATAGCTTGCTCATTTTTTTACTAGCCTTGAGTAGAGTCTCTAGTTTATTATTAGATTGGAGCCTTGATTCTGTCTTTTTCACACTAATTGATCTTTGAGTCGATGCAGTGATGTTTGATAAACTCTCGAAATCTTTCATGAGGTGCAGACATGACCAAACTTAAACCCCTTCTTACATGATACATCTAGTTTTAACATCTCTTTCGCTTCGTTCATCTATGAAAAATACATGTTATATTTAAATTCATAAAACAATGATCAACTAAAACAACAAATACTTACGATATTTTGTTCAGAAGCACCACTTGGATTGATGTTTTAAACTTGATTGATACACCCTCGTAGTTTTTTGACAGCTTTCAGAATGCAAGACATTCGCGTTTCCAATTATCTTATTGGTTGCGAACGGTTCAGTTGTATGATATCGAGTTTTTATTATTGTCCAAAACTTATCTTTTAATTGGTTTCTATTTATTATTGATTTTAATATATATCAAGATAACAATGATATAAATGTATACGAGTATATCTTCATTATCTTTGTAAGATAGTCTAAAGCGATTTTAAACTTGATATTAGGCAGTCAAAAGAGAGGAAGTAGGAAGTTTTAACTCCCTACGGTGCACGAACACAGTTACTACAGTAGTCGGTCACGTCGTTCATATTAAAACTCGACAGCTGTCTACATCCTAATCTCGTGCGCGTCAACACCGGAAACTTTCTCTGTCGGCCTCATTGTTTTCTCCCCATTTTTTGCGAAATTGCTCAGGGGAGTGACCGGCGTACTCTCCGGAAAACAGAGGCACTTAAAAACAGGGAAGTGGCGCGTCTTAGCCCACCGTCGTCGTCGGGAGGCGTATTGTTACTTTTGTCATATGGTACTAACATCCGACTCTTGATCTCCAATGGCAGATCTCTGATCTGGTGTGTGTATCATGTCGATGGCGTACCTTGCTGTTAAATTCATTGATTGGATGTCTGTTTCTAATTTGTGAATCGTTGTTTTGATTGTTTTCGCAGATATAAGCGTGTATATACGCGATTTTTAGGGTTTTTTTTAATCGACTACATTTTGATTCTTCGATGGCCGCTCCACCGGCAAGGGCACGAGCAGATTATGATTACCTTATTAAGCTCCTTTTGATCGGCGATAGCGGTTAGTGCTTTGTTTCCTTATTTTATATTTGTGTTCATATTTGAATAGTTTTGTATACGGATTCTGTGGTTGTATGTTGTTGAAATTAGTTAATATCTTTTAAGTTGCAAAAGTGGTTTTAGGTATTGTGAATGTGGTTTTTGTATTGATCTAGGTTGATTTGGTGCAATTTTTCACAATATAGTGTTTTTTGGTTGAATGTTTGCTTTCTTGGTCGTTGAGGAGTTGTTTCTGTAATACATGCTGTAGTTTTCTTGTTGATGCTTTAGTATTATGTTTGTGGTTTATTCTGAATTTTTGAATTTTGATAGTCTCTACTTTATTCTGAATTTTCCAACTGGTGACCGGTTCTCCAATTTCAAGGTGGTGATTTTGGACCAATAAAAATAATGCATGACGTGTGTCAACTGTGAAACGAGAGAGGGCATTAAGAAATAAGAATGAATGTCTGGCTAGCGGTGTTGTTTTCCGTAAGTGATAAGGAGAGCCTGACCATAAGGATGTATCATTTAACATTGACGTTTTCGCTTTGCTCAGTTGTCATGAACGGTCAGATGGTAATTATGAGAGATCTAGTGATAAATGGAGGAAAATAATATATATGGGATATAATTTCCTATATTTGAGAACTAATGAGAAATGCACTTCACATGAAAATAATGTTAGGACTCTAATTTTATGGATATTTATCTCAACTTCTGAATTTTGGTGGACACAAAAAATATTGTATTGGGTTAACGCTTTTTACTATACTAAGCAGGTTCTTGGGTTCATATTTCCTAATATTTTTGATACAACTAAAGTCGCAGCATGTGCATTACCAATTCAAAGCACAGTGATTTATGACATGATAGATATGTGCAAGGGTGGTGAGGATAGAAATAGCAATGGAAGAATAGAGACATTACATGATTGGCCAGGAAGTCAGGATCTTACTATATTCAGCCATAAAATTACTCTATGCTATCATGGTGAGAGAAATATATGGAGGAGTATGTGTAGATTTCTAGACATAATAGAACAAGAAAACAATAAAAAGGAAACTTTATTGTTATTCTAACTAATAAAGCTAACAATTTGCTAATAACAACCAAAAAGTTACTTAGTATCTTTTTTCTTTCATAAAGGGGTATTTCCATGGGTTTGCCTCAATATCGATATCATCAAAACCTTTAGAGTTTAGACTTGTCCATGATTTAACAAAGACAAACAATTCGACAAGGAAATGGGATTTTCAAGAGCTGGAATCTTATGATATGTTGGGAGAAGCATATAGCGCGAAAGAGTCCAAATACAAGAAAGGCAGATGAAGTAGGTTGTAATATGCCTTGACCTGCTTTGATTTGAGGCAAGAGGTCCACTAGGGATATAAAATTGTTTAAGAAACATGCAATGGCTTCCACACTTGTTGGAGTATTTATTGTACATAGTTTTCTATATAACACTTACCCTAATTGTTCCTTCAAGTTTATCCCAAAATATAATACATAATTTCCAAAATGTTATTTTTTTGAATTTTCATAAGTGCTCTTGTCCTCCCCATAACCTCATAGGAAAAAAGCTAGATCAAGTTTAATATTTGCAGATAATTAGAAACCAAGAAAGCTAATGCATCCCTGAAATCTTGAAGATATATGTCATATGTTCTTCAGCTCAACGTAACAATGACTTCTGATTAGTCGGTGGTGCAAGTAAGTGAACCAGGAACCAAAATTCAATGTCCTCGAGACTGAAATTCCAACTTTTCAGCTGTATATTCAAGATCCTTGTTTTTTCTGTTTTATCAATTGTCATCTTTGATTTAACATTTTCCTCTTCGTGAGTTTTGGCTGTATTATTTTTGGTTCAGCTGATTTGACCAAAGAAGTTTGAAACTATTCCCGTAGCTGTTTCTGGAATTTCTAAAATCAACTACTACTGATGGTTCCTTTTCCTAAAAAAGTTGCATGCTGCATGCTAGGTGTTCTCGTATCTATATAAGTTTGTTCCTTTATCGTAAAGTTGATGTCAGAACAGCTTGTGAGGAGAAATAAGGGTATGTGGAAAAGGAACGGATAGAGGAGGTTAGGTGATTATGTTTGTTGTGAAGCTGGTGCGTTATGGGATAGAAAATTGATATAATTTTGAAGTTCGAAGAAAAATCAAGGTTTTGGCTCTTATACCTGGCGTAGATTAGGAGGCATAATAGATAAAAACATCATTATACTTTTACACGTATTTCAATTACTTTGTCTTTATCGTAATAGAAGATTTATCAATCACATATTAGTACTCCCATAATTATATCAATGACATCATTCTCGTCCAATTTTAATCAAATCACCTAACATTAATCATCACTAATGGTTGAGATGTTAGCATGCTCTCTGTCATCTTCTTCTTTTTCTCGTCTTTTTGACTCAATTTGACCTATCATGCTCCTTAATTTGACTTAAATGGGATGAGAATGATGCAAGTTATATAATTATCAAGTATGGTGTGTGGTTGATACATATTTTTATTGAGTGTGTAATTGGAAAAATCATGAAAGAACAGAAACATTCTTGTCTGTTTCTATAGGATGGGATAGACAAGTGGATGAAAGGATCAAAGAACAATAAAAGCGGGTTAACACCAACACTAGCAAGGGGCAACTAGAGCAAAGCTCACATATAAACAATCATAAAATCACTATACTGTGGTGATGGGTGATTATATCACTATATATAAGACCATTAGACATCAGTGTTCTGAACTTTGCATAGAACTAAGAAACAATAAAAGAGAACTTATTTATCCTAATACTATTTTGACCAATTAAAAATAAATGATAAAGCTGCTAATCATCGTAGTAATAACCAAAAACAAACCAAACGAACCTAGTATATCATACACAGAGGTAGGATCTGGGGGTAAGATATACGCAGACCTAGCCTCTACCCTCAAGGGTGAAAAACGAAGGAAACAAGGATTTGCATTCACGATGTTGTCAGTTACTCCTATTGAATAAATAAATTCAGACTTGTTTTTAAATGGTAATAATACATAGTTTTTCAAAACATAATTTCTTTGCATTTCTTTCACTGCTGTCAGCCTGTGCCTAACTGTTATCTGTTAGTGTTTATCTCAAATACGTGTAATCGCTACTGCTTGGATTGAATGTTTCAGAATTTCATGTCTTAGCCATATGCGACTGATGAAGATGTTATACTCATCATAAAACAGTGTCATGAGGTTCAAGTACAAGCTCTTGTTTTGGGCATTAGCCTGATAGTTTAATAAGAAAACTTGTTCATTCACTACGAAGGACGTAATTTCCCTTGCTCCTCTTAGTTGAGATACAAAAGGGCCTGTTTACCCAAACACTTACTTGTAAGAGTCAACACTGTAACTTACTTTACCGGGTTGATTGTAGTACATCAAAATGGTATAATGTGCAACAATTTACCCGGTAAGCGCTTAGCAGGTGAGAGTCGTCACCCTTACTTACCGGGTAAGACTCTCCATCCTTATCATCGCTCACGCCCGGTAAGATTCTCGGCCCTTGCCATGTTCATCCGTTAAGGTAAATGACCCGGTAAGTTTAGTAAACGGCCCCTAAGTGTCTTCTCCATGACTCTTCTGGATCTGTATGTTCTTCCTTCTCTTCCTGCTAATATTCTCTTTTACAGCAGAAGGTCATAGGGATCTCATTTTTTAATCAATAATGTATTGTCTTCGAATTTTAGTAGGAGCAACTTACTTTCAAAGCCATTTCTCATCAACATTCCAACCTAATCTTATTTTCTATTTTTTGAAACACTTTTTCTGTAGTTATGGTCGATGTGCCTTTGTGAGGTAACATTAATGTTCTGAGCTAGTTATCATTAATCACAGTGTGAATATCTGCTGTTTCTTTTACAGGTGTGGGGAAGAGTTGCCTTCTTCTGCGTTTTTCTGATGGTTCATTCACTACTAGTTTTATCACTACCATCGGGTGAGTTGATTTCATAACTACTGCATGAAACTGTTGATTATTAATTTTCTTTCAGACATCACTAAGTTCTTGCTACAGTATTGATTTTAAGATAAGAACCGTTGAACTTGATGGCAAGCGCATCAAGCTTCAAATTTGGGACACAGCTGGTCAGGAACGATTCCGGACAATCACAACTGGTACAACTTGGTTTTCTTCTATCCTTGTAATTAAGATGAAAGAACTGGTCTTCACCGAGAATTTGTCTATATATCGTCAAATATTTATAAATTTAATTATGCTGTGTTTCATATTATAATGCTATGTAATTTACACTTTGGTTCCTCCAAACTCCAGCTTACTACAGGGGTGCTATGGGTATTTTGTTGGTGTATGATGTTACAGACGAATCATCTTTCAATAGTAAGGTTTTCTTTCCTCAACTCTTATAGTTGAATTCAGCTTACTCCTTATCTCACAACTCATTCTAATTAGCTTATTGGCCATCAGTTATTAGTGAGGGGTGTCATGTAGCCTACTTTGAGCTAAACATGATCGGGGGTATGCCCCATTAGAATGGCATCCAACACAACTTACTTTGCTCAAAAAATCTGTCAAGGGATGGATAAGTGATTGTACCATACAAACCTTTATGGTGCATTTGGTATGCGGGACAAGATGGGCCACCACAGAACAAAAACCTGTCGTCCCATGTTTGGTACGACATAGACCAAGACTAGACAAGACCGAGTGGGATAAAAATGTACTTTTTTTGTCCCACCAACAAAAATAAAGGAGACGAGACAAGACCAGTAAATTACTAAACTACCATGTCAAATTAAAACACTAGAACCTTCCACAATTCTTTCACCTGCCTACCTTACTCTTGTCTATACTGTTCAGTACCCCTTTGCATACCAAACACATCCTTGCATTGTTTCGGCTAACATAGAATTATTCTGGACCTTCTATTGATATTCTTCTCTAATATGCACGATGATGCCACATATATGTTGGCTCATTGTGATGAATCTCATTATTTACCGTCTTTGCATCCCGGTTTGCCAGACATAAGAAACTGGATTCGCAACATTGAACAACATGCCTCAGATAATGTCAACAAGATCCTGGTTGGGAACAAGGCTGATATGGATGAAAGTAAAAGGGTATGCCAGTGTGTGTATTTGTGCTTTTTGTAGCTACTTTGATCAAAGTTTATCCATCAAGAAACCAAAAAACCTGACATCATCACATCTTCTTGTAGGCTGTACCAACCTCAAAAGGACAAGCACTTGCCGATGAATATGGCATTAAGTTCTTCGAAACTGTAAGTGAAACCAGCAAACTCCTTAGATGGCTAAGAGAGAGTCTTGAATAATTTCCTGTTTTTGGCAGAGTGCAAAAACAAACCTAAATGTGGAGCAAGTTTTCTTTTCAATAGCAAAAGATATCAAGCAAAGGCTTTCAGACACCGACTCCAAGGCCGAGGTATATCGTCACAAAAGGGGTTATTTAGGAGAATGAGAATAACCTTCTAACATATTTTCTTTAAATGCATGACCTTCTAACAAATTTTGGAACACCTCTTCCTAACAGAAGAATATCTCTTCCTAACACAAGAATTCCTCAAAATTAGTATATATATATATATATATAGGGTATATTTCAAATGCAACCATGTTCATTTGTACAACCAATGCAACCCAATCAATTGAGATATTTGTGGAAATGATAAGAGTTCATTTATTATGATTTGAATATTTATGGAAGATGATTAGAGTTCATTAATTATGATTTATACTTCATATTAGGAAATAATCAAACTTTTATGAAATCACATATTCATCAAATTAAATGGACAGTTGAGATTGAGTTGTATTGGTTGTACAAATGTGAAGGGTTGCATAATAACTCACCCTCTCTCTCTCTATCTCTCTCTATATATATATAGGATTATAGGGGAGTAATCAAATGTTAACCCCATATTTTGTGAAAACCGTGAGAACTTTTACCTTGAGGTATTGTTTGATTTGTTCTACATGACGATTTTTCATCTAAGATAGGGGGATAATCTTTTGAAACCCCATATATTCAATGGCTTATATTTGAAACTCCCCTCCCCTCTCTCTCTCTATATATATATATATGTATGTATGTATGTATCAGGAAGTTTTCAAAATAACACTGTCAAAGTTGCTTCAGAAATACGACCATTTAATGTCTAACAAAACTGCTGTAACTAAAACAAAAGTGTCCTGAATCCTTAAAACTACAAAGCTGATAGATAGGTTTGATTTTGAATGATTGCAGCCATCGACGATTAAAATTAACAAACCAGATGCAGCAGCTGGAGACGGTCAGCCCACACAGAAATCAGCATGCTGCGGTTCTTAAACGGACACAGAATTCTCCGTGGTGCTGCTCCGGTGGGGGGAAATGATGGTGAAACTAACTGTGACAACAATATGATGATGATGATGGGAGTGCTTGTAAACAACTTTATCTCCCATTGAATTGGACCCTTGTGATAGTATGTGAAAGGTAGGAGGTTCTATTATTTCGAAAATCATTTTTCTAGTTCTGTTTCACATGAAGTACGTAACGCCAATATCCCTTTTGTTTCATGTTTGTTTGTATTGTTCTTTTTCTTGCCATATCTTATCTTATAGCACTACCAATGGTATCTAGGAAATACAATGATTGTAACTATACTTATTGTGAGATCTTGGTCTTGTTATTGGCGTAAATGCCCGTTTCTCTTGTTCATATCGAGTCCACTTTCGTTATTGGTGTAAATGCCTGTTTCTTTTTTCATATCGACGGCCCACTTGGGATACTAGCTATCGTCCTATCCTAGAGGCTACCTTGTTAAGCAACTTTACCCTTAATCGGCTACCTTAATTCATCGTCTCTATAAGTGTTTTTATTAGAGGTCATGTTCATGGCAACGGCTAATGCTGCTGCTATGTCTGCTTTCGGTTTCTCATCCTATGGCCTCATCGGTTTGCCTCCTTACTTCCAGGGACGAACCTTTTGTGGGGGGGGGGGGGGGGGGGGGTTGTTGTGGCACATGCACCATTTCGTTTTTCGGTCGTAGTGTAAAAATACAGGGTCGTTAAAAGTGTGACCGCATATATTTTAAAACCACAATAAGGACACACGCAATCTCTGGTAGAGTTGCTTTGCATGAGTTCTGTCCACCCAAGGTTCGAGTTTGAATCTTGTTAGTGTTATTTTCTTGGGTTTTTTAACTTTTAATTTTAGATTTATTATGTTTTTTAAAAGAATTTGTAATAAAAAAACTTGAACACGACCACATAGGAAAACAATGAACTAACCAACATATCAATAATAATTTTATGAAAAATATCCTTATATTTGTTTCTTATACTCAAAATATGTCACCGATTGATTTTTTTTAGGTCCGTCTCTGCTCACTCTTGTGACCGAAATGCTTATAAACGTGTCCAAACCACCATGGTCTTTCCTAGGGCTGGCAATGAGTTAGGTTGGGTTCGGGTTCGGGTTCAACCCATTTATTAAACAGGTTGAAAATTTTAACCCAACCTAACCCATTTAATTAAATGGCTGAGATTTTTCTACCCAACCTTTTACCTAAATGGGTTAAGAGCGGATTGACCTGTTTACGATTTTCTTAACCCAATCTGTTAAATAAATGGGTTAAAGCTGAGTTGACCCATTTAATTTTAAAATTTTAAATATAAAAAAACTAGACTATTTAATTTTTTTTTGAATAAAACACAACCACAAATACAAACAAATTGTTCAAAGTTTGAATAAAACACGACCACAAGAAATATATTGTTCAAAATAAGTTGGATTGGACTTTGGATGCGATAATGGAGTAATGGAATAAAGAGTTTTCTTAGGGTTTCATGATGATTAAGAGTAATGGAGGCGATTGGAATTTAAAGTTTCATCTCACAAAGATAGGATTTTTAATTAAGAATAAAACAAAATAAAAAATTAGAATACTAGATATAATATTAAAAATAAAATAAAATTATATAATATTTTAAATGGGTTGAAAACGGGTTGAAAAATTCAACTAAATCCAACCCATTTATTTAAATGAGTCATGCAGGTTGACCCATTTCTTTAAATGGGTTGAAAATCTCAACCCAACCTGTTAATTTTGGATTGGATTCGGATTGGATCTTTTTTGCCACCCTAGTCTTTCCTCCCTCACTTTATCCATGCTAGGTGCCACCCGTAGCTCCATTTAAAAGACCTTGTTCGGTATCTGATATTGTAGCATATCCTCATTTATGCCATTTCCAACTCCCTATGTTGTGCCTTATTTAGCATCGAAACACTTGGAGCCGAACTATCTTATGGTGTCTAAATCATGAAATGGAACCTTTACGTATCCTCAACGTGTACGTAACACCCTCAAATCTGAAAAGAACGACTCATTTAAAATTTTGATAAAACATTAGATAAGTAATTAAATCCCTTTCTAAAGTCGACGTTGATCACCTACAATGGCGATCGAAGTTTTAACATTGATACATAATATTCCAAAACTTTACAAAAGACTATATTTAAGGCGGGTGTTACTAAAACCTATTAGTCGTTATTATCTTCAAAGTACGGAAGACGTCACCGATTAGCTAGATCTTTCTCGTGCCTCTAGCTAGCACTCAATTCAACACAATGTCGATAGCACCAATCCCAAACGAGGACCTGATGTACATGCCGGTAAATAAAAATGTTAGATTTGATGCTTAGTGAGTTCAAACAATTTTATCTTTAATATAAAATAGTAAAACTAGGAAAATATGTTATTCAAATCACAACTCCAAAACGAAATATATTTAAAATAAAAACAATATCTTTTTCAAAACCATTATTTTAATGATAAAAACCTGGTGCCCAAGATACCCATTTTAACATGAAGTCAAAATCCAGTACTCACCAAAAACGTGAATAAGATTTAAGATTCAAATATTGAAACATGGATAAAATTCTATCATCCAAGACGACCAAAGAACATGGAAAAGGTTTAATGCCCAAAACAATAAAGCATGAATAAGTTCCAAGATACCCAAACCATGAAGTGTGGATACACTTCATACCCAAAACAACATTGAAGACATGGATAATATAGTATCCAAATATAACACATTCTAGTGACAGGGGAGACTTGTTTCCTTCAAGTGGCAGAAAACTAAGTAAGCCACATCGAGATATTGACGAGCAAATCACCCCCAACATACAAACCTTGGTAATTATTTGAGGTTTAGACAAGAACATCAAAACTCCTTACTTAGTCATTCCCCAAGTTACAAGTTGAGAACATCAAAACTCCTTACTTGCTCTGAAGATTCTAAAGAGAGGACATCAGAACTCCTCTGTCCCAAACCATTGATATCAAGAAGAGAACCTCAAAAATTTCTCTCTTGTCACAACCAAAAAGGCCCAGACTGAGAATATCAAAACTCCTCATTATGCTAAACCTTATGGCTTTGAGTCGAGAACATAAAACTCCTCGCTTAGCAAAACACGACTGACACATATGCCTATGGATTCAATGCATTAATGCCCAATTTACATGACTCTAAATGAATTAGCAACACATTCAAAACATATAATTCTCAAATAACAATGCAATATCTTTATAAAAATGTGAATATCTTTATCATCAGTTCAAACGTTGGGTAAAATCTCAAAACACATCATAACTTCAAGAAAACATTTCCAAATAAGTAACAACACCCAAAATGTGTCCAACAACTCGAGCATATACATTTTCGAATGATTTATAAAAATCAAAATACGGAAAGGGTGTTAACATCGAATAATCCCATATGAAGAATAATTCAATCAAAAGAACACACGCTTATGATTTATTTATCAAAAAGTCTAAAAATCCCATATACATATATACTTCTCAAGACCAAATGTGTAAAAGATGCAAATCTATCAAGTAATCGACAACATTTGATAAATCTTAAGGTATGCACTTCAAGATTCCAAAGTTAACAATTTTGACATGTACAAAGTTTTCACAAAACAACTTGAACTCATATTGCTAGGTTAAGTTAAACCCAGCTTCCCAAAGATAAGGATTTAAGATCCCCAAACAAGTACACTTTTATAACCCATTCTCGAAGATTCATCATTTCCTAGCAAAAAAGGTAAAAACCTGTAAATCTCACAAAATAATCAAGTTGGTCAAGATCTATAAATATGCAAAATATGTCAAGAGGCAAGTTCTAGGAAACTGAAATGAAAGGTTTTAACATGAATAACAGTTTAGAAATGTTAGGATGAACTTACAAATTGGTTTTCAGGCCCCGGGTTCAATCCTGCTTCACTGGCGTGAAGGCCGGGTGCGAAGAAAAACTGTCCAAAAATGATTTTTTCTTAACTATTTACTATCAAGTCTAACCAATTCAAGATAGGAACTAAGGTTTATTCTAAGGTCAAAGATGCATTTAAAACCCGTAAATATACACACAAAAATTATGGTGTTACATGTTACCGGTCATAAACTTGATTTGAGGAAAAAACGGAGTCTTTGTCTAAAGAAATGCGTTGAGAAAGGGCAGATGTATAGAACTTTTCAACGAGATAGTGCTTATTCAACTCTCTCAAAATGGAATCTATTCCAAACATATATGCCATGGTTCTTTACTTCGACAGGGTACAGATATCTAAAGTTTTTATTTTTAGATATTTTTTCAGACCTATTGCCGATACTAAGTAGCAGTCAAAAATTTGTATCCATTTTTCATGATATTATGCATGGATCATGGCGAATTCTTCAGAAAAAATTCTGTCTTCCACAATGGAATCTGATTCATATGTAATAATGTCAATCCAGAAGCACCTAATCAGATAAACTCCCATCAATGCTTTTAGTTGATGCTATAAGCCTCGTGTTTAGATCATCAAAACTCCCCGAATTTCTGTCGTGACGACAAAACGTTCACCTTTCGAAGAAAAAACTACCTTTCAAAAGCCTCTGTGAAGTATTATTGATGAAACAACTTTATTTTGGATAAAAAATGCAACTTTAAAAACTTAGATTTTGGAGGAAATTAAAAAATACAGAGAAATAAAGAGTATATAGCTTGGATAAGATGGCGTGAGAGCTCCTTTTTTTTAATTTATATTTTAATCTGTGAGGGTATCATGAAATTAACTAAAGAACAGTATCAGTTTTTTCAATGAAATTGTTCATTCTAATCTTAGAGAATTGTAACTGCTCTTATATTAAATGCGAGATTTAACATGAAATGATTGTTGTAGTAATTAATGGGCAGTTAATTACACAAATTTATAAATACAACAGTTACAAACTACTTAAACAGATCAGAAAACAACTCAAAAGTACTTCAGAGCCAGAAACCCTCAAAGTCAGAAGTCTCTGAATCAAAAACACTTTCGAATCAAAAGCTTATGAACAAACTCAAAGGCTTCTGAAGAGGACTAAGGGGTCGTTTACCAAATACTTATCCGGTAAGCACTTATTGGTAAATTTCAACATCATCATTACTTACCGGGTAAAATTTTAGTCAACAAAAACGACTTTATATGCAATAATTTACCCGATAAGAGCTGATCGTAGAAAGAGTCAGTGCAAAGTCACATACTGAGTAAGATTTTCGGTTCTTGCCTCGCTCTTACCGCATAAGATTATTTGTCTTTCCCATATTCATCCGATAAGGTAATATAACTTGATAAACGCTTACCCGAGTAAGTATTTGGTAAACGGCCCCTAAGAGGCTTCTGGATTTCACTTAGGATATTTAGAAACTCATTCTCCTAAATGCTTCTCTTCATAAGAGCATCCACAATGGAGGTTGCCGTTGAGGTTCCTCTTTAGATTTTTACAAGAACCTCCACTGTGGGATATAAGTTCTTGTTCAGTCACGTATTCTTTATTAGAACTCAGGTGGTTGAACACGAACCTGAGTTCTTATATACATTTATTTTTTTGTTATTATTTTATTTATTATCTTTTTAACCATTATTTAAATAAATCTATAAAATATATAAATTAAAATTGATATAAAAAATATAAACTAATTATAATAAAACAATTTTTTTTAACAATTTTGTCTTATTTTTCATTTATTGTAAATTTTTTTACATGTTTTTATATTAATAAGTTTAATTTTTATTATCTCATTATATTATTATATTGTTTTTTAAAGAACTAGATAATTCAACACAAATATTTCAAGATTCTAAATATGAATTCCAAGAAAATCTTCAACGAAATTCTAAAACGCACTCAAATAAAATTCATAATCTATTTCGCTCCAATTTGATTGAACATATTTTATCGAATCGAAATTACGAGTGATCTATATTGCTATTTATTATTTAATCTTACTTATTATAAATATTAATATTTGTGTAGTTTTACACTTTTTTAATTGAAGTATAAAATTATGTTTATGTTTTAATTGTTTTTCATATAGGTTAACCAAATATATAAATTACAAATTAAAATTAATATAAAAAGTGAAATTAATAATTTATATATATATATATATATATATATATAAATCTATAAATAAAATTACATTTTGTAAATAAAAAAAATGAAAAGTGAGATTTTTGTAAGAACCACTATTGTGAGTTTTATTGAGATTCTTATTTTGTTGTGGTGACAATCATGTAACAAGAGAATTACTATCAAGTGAGGTTCTTAGAGGTTCCACCATTGTAGATGCTACAATCTGCATAGGTTCCGGTTCGCCACCCCTAGCCCCACCCCACCATATGGCGCCATCCATCTAGTGTGCACTCCATATCTCTTGGTGATATAGCTTAACTACCAACCTCATATTCTTCTTTAAATCCAATTACATAAATCGTTCGCTAAAATCACCTAAAAATGGATCCATATTCAGCCCGAATCATGTTTTGGAAAAATTTGTAAAATAAAACCAATTCAACAATATTTGTTTTACGTCAGGTTTCATGGTTTATTCGAATCCTCTCAACGATGGTTATCTCAACCCACGAGTGGTGCCATAAACCACCATGACTATGCTCGTATCGGTTGGTTGTGGTCATGCAACGTAATTGTTATCAAACACAACCATACCATTTTAACCATTCGAAGTATAGATGGTATCCTTATTAATTAAATTAAAAAAAATATATAACAAACAAGAGTATATATATGGTGCATTCCGTTCATATAGTTTGCATATGAAACTAGCCGAATGCTAAATAGCAATGGCCGCCGTTCCACTACGTCTCCAGATCTTCACTTTGTTCTGAAAGGGCGTCAAATTCAGATCCAAACACAATCCTCTCCTTCCGCCGTCTACCTCCTCTACCACCGTCACCGCCACTTTCGTCCGAACACTCTTCTCCGCCAGAGCATCACGATGCCTTCGCATGTGACCTCCCAATGCCTGCCCGAGTTCGAACTCCAATCCGCAAATCGAACATTCATGTGTCTTCGCCTTCGCCGGCGTTTCATCGGTCGATTTAGGCCGCTTGTGGCTGGTACGGTGGCCTCCGAGCGCTTGGAACGTTGAGAACTGCTTGTTGCATGTCTTGCAATGGAAAACCCTACCCGATCCGGATTGACCAACACGATTGAGGAGCGTCAAGCAATTGGCCATGGCTAAGTTCTCTATCTCTCTGTCGTTCTCCCAATTTCTCTTCATTTCACTGCTTAATTTTACAAAACTTCAGAAATTATTTGGTGAATTGTTTGGATTACTTGTGTTCTGAAACGCATATATATACTGTCCGACGAACACGCACTGATCTTGGAGTTCTCATATGGGGAACCGAAGAAAGGTTTAGTGTAACGGCGTAAGCGATGACGTAATTTTGACTTTATTGACTCCTTTTCCAGAAAGGTTGACCAAACTTCTAGAAAGTTCCTCTCAAATCATTGACTTCGAGTCAAAGTGTTGGTTGTTTGTTGTTGTTTCTAAAGGCTCGATCGAGAGAATTACAGCGTTAATATAATTCTTCTTTTTACACCAGAGTTCAAAATTATTACAAAATATAAATATTTAGAAAAACAGTTGGACCACAAAAACCGGTCAAACCAAACTAAACCAAACCAAACTGTTTTTCGGTCTAGTTTGGTTTGAGAAAACGCTAAACCATGAGTCAATGTCTTGCCTATAATTTAAGGTATCAGCTTAAACCGTCTATAATATGTAGGGGGTGTTTGGGATTGCGTATTTAAGGCAACTTATGTTTTGTTTGTTTGTTGTAAAAGTGCTAATTAACTTATGTGGTATTAAACCGGAGTTTTATAAAAAGTGTTTGAATTAGCTTATAGCGGTACTAAAAAGTTGATAAGTTATTTTTTTAGTGTTTAACAAATTTTGCTTATATATGTAAAATGACTAAAAAAGACAGTCTTCTATATTATTGACTTATGAGAGTCTTTGAGATTGCTTATTAACTTATTTGATTTTTTAACATATAAAAATTTATGTTTCATCATTTATAATAATATCTTTGACAAAAATTTATATCAATAAGATTAATAATTAACAAATATTAACAAAACATGGTTAAAATGGTAAACTGATAATAAATAATTTTTCAAAAGTCAGAAAAGATTAACTTATCAAAAACTGCTTATTACCGATTTAACACCGATATAAGCAGTTTTATTTTTTCTCATCCAAACACTAGCATTTAGCTGATCACCGGTGCTAGACTGAAATAAGTCAAGCAACCAAACAACCCCTTATTATTTGACTCATTGCTTTCTCGTTCCGTATTTTCTTATTTTTCTTATCTTTCGTTAATTCTCAACTGTCTTTTCATTTTTATTGTTTGACTTTTTTTTAACTGTTATTGCTTTTTGTTAAAATACCTAACAATGTATATGGTTTATGGCCTTTTTTTTGTGGTTCAGAGGAGCATATGTGTATAATTTTTTTATCTCATGGGCAATCTTAATATCAAACCGTTTGAAACTTTCAGATCAAACCGTCATTTGATGGTTTGGTTTAATTGACCTTTGTCACTTTATGTCAAGCCACACGATTTTAATTTTTTCCAAATCATTTTTATTGTTTAATTAACACCCTAGAACTCAGAGCTAATTATATTATGTCAAGAAAATACAATGATATATATAAAAACGAAATGTATTTTGTTACATTTCGTTTTTTAGTATCATGTTTCTAAAACCATTGTTTTAGCATCTAAAATATGATATCTTAAAATTATAAAGTATTTATAAATAAATATAATATAATAAAATATTATATTATCATTAGATACATATCAGA
>NC_037529.1:6772942-6778992 GCF_001531365.2 Cynara cardunculus var. scolymus | reverse complement strand
CTTTTTTAATAATGTGAACTTTTTCGCTAATTCACAACATCAAATTCTAATAAATATTTATAAGTTATTAGATGAAAAGATATAAAAATAAATTAAATCAGAATATATAGAAATACACCTTATCCAAAAACTAATAATAAATTGTTTAAAGTGATTGGATCCAAAATGAAGTTAGTTGGAGGAAGAGTAGAGCATGCATGCGTTTCTAGATGGGTTCATGTCATGCATTTTCTAGATGGGATTCATGTCTATGTCATGCCATATTTATTCAACATTTTTTTGTTATTTTATCTATTTATTTATTATTAATCTTGTTCATAAAATGGTTATAGTGTTTACAACTTTTCCTTTAATTAAGAGACATTTTAAATATTATATTATTGTTTAAATATTTTTATTACATTTATATATTAATTTGGGAAAATATGTATTTTAAACTATAAAAATATATAAACTATGTGTACAAATAGAAAAAACGTTAAGATATAAACAATCACTCGGCATATGAATGTTTATTTAACTAAAAAACAAATTTAGGGATGATGGAAAATGACCTGATATACTTATAGTGTCGGTACATATTTGTTATCTTATGAGTATATATGACACTTGTAATGTGTGTATGTGTGAGTGAGTGTGTGTGTGGCACACCATGTGGGTGCGTGGGTACATCATCTACACATACTCAAATAAGCGATTTACTCTTTAAATTTTATTTCAGACAGTCTCGATTAAAATTAAAATTCACTTGATATATGAATGATGAATACATTAGTTTTAATTACAAAATTGTCAAACGATATATTTTTTGGAGGAATTTTTGTAACCACATTATATTATGTGAAAGTATAAGCTTTATCTTGAAAAATGACATAAATGACTGATATTTTTTTTGCCAGACGTGCAAACAAGTAACAAATCCAAATTGCAATAACGATTATTGACGGATGCATAATTGATCTTAAACAAAATTCAAATCGTAAGTGAATTGGTTTCTCGTTTTAGAGTGAGAAGATGAAGATATGATTTCAAGTTTTTAAGATGTTGACTATTAAAGATGAATAAGGTTTGGTTTTACTGGTATAGGTCATACTCAATATATTAAGCTTGGTTTTAAAATTTTGCAAACAGAATCAGCCAAATTAATAAACTTCGCTAAGCTGACCAGAACTGGTTTGGTTCAGTCTATTTGGCAATTTGGATCGGGTTTTGATTTTTTTTCCCAAAATTTTCTTGATGTTCAGAAACACACATCTAACCATTAGTTTTTTTTTATTAACATGGATATTCAACCCGCTATGCGAGCCGACTAATCCCAGGACGACCACTTGCTTTGCAGATAGTCCAGAGTTACCGCATTTGAACCTCTGTGGCCACAAAAGGATTTTTATTCCTCCTTGGATTTGAACATGGGACCTACAGGTACTTTTGACCTTTGTAGCCAAGCTCAAACCAATCAGGCACTACCCTTGTGGTTAACCATTAGTTTTTTTTTTTATATAACACATTATTGTTTTTGAAAGGGTGACCCAGGCTAATCCCGACTATAAGACATCAACCATGTTAAACTTAATGGTTACAATTGTTGTGGACGTCATCGAACCCAAGACAGATAGGATATTCCACCTCATTACCTAAGCCTCAACCACTTTGTTACAATTCTTATCGTTTAGAAGACATTATTGTCTGAACACGAAAAAAAATAAAGGGTAATGAATTGGAACTCTTCTATTTTAAATACAAGGAATTGAAATAACCCTTATTAAAATTCATAATAAGTACTAATATTTGTTCGGGATTTCAATATATTATTAGTATAAACGTTTTGATCCTACCGAAATTAAGTAACTCGATTTCGAACCTTTTTAGATGCTAGCCTGTCATGGGATGTCAAGCCCGAGCGAACCGCCTAAATAGCTTCGGTTTTTTCGGTCTTGACCATGACCATTCACACTCATAGTGACAGAAGATCAAGATCCAATCAAGGTCATTTTGCAGTTTTGATTACATCAATTGGTGATTGCGGTGGTGATAGCGATGATGACAATGATGGTAGTGAATGGTGCGTTTTTCTTTTTAGTGCCATCTGGGTTTTTCTTTTTTGATGATGACTTCTTAAAATATCTCAAATAAATCATTTAAATTGGAGAAAATGAAGATTATGGACATGTTTGTTGTTCCATCAGATTCTCTAAAATGGAGAGAAGTAAGAGAGACAATGTAAAATTCTCCGAATTTGGAGAACTTCCCAATAATGATAATTTTTTTATTGTATGCTCACAAATAAACTTTGAAAATGAATGTTTTGCAGAGAGAAATTAGATTTTATTAAATGTTAGAAATATTTTAATAATATAATTAATGTTGTGATCCCGTCCCCAGTTTCTATGAATGGCCCCTGGCCCCGGTCCCCGTCAGGTACGAAGATTAGTATCATGCCTCCAATTATTTTCTGGTCAAACTTCGAACCTCGTCCCTGGTTAAGACTTAATTTTAGAAAATAAATAATAATAAAATATATTAATAAAATTATATACCAGGTACTGGGTGGATCAGGGGATACGCTACCCGGCCCTGGTTTGAGACTATCAGTTATTCATGGACCAAATGTAGAAACTACGCTAAAGTCCACGGGAGAAAGTGTAAGAATATCTCCAATAAATCTTTTAAAATAGAGAAAATGGTACTTTTGTTTCAATAAAATAGAGAAAATTAAAAAAAAAATTAGAAAATCATCTAAAACTTGATGTGTGGGGAGAGAAATGAGTTTTTTTTTTTATATATTTTCACAATTGATATTGAATTATTATTATTATTTTAGATAATTTTTTCAACTAGAATATATTAGTAATATAATAGCTGTTGAAATCTCTAAAATAGATAATCTGCTGAAGTTAAATGTAATTTCTTTTCAAAGATTTTGACTTTTAATTATTTATTTATAACGAATTATAAATAATGTGTTAGAGATGTTATAATGTAGTAGAAGAAAGGAAATATATTTGTATTTGTTCTAATCATATGGATATACTTCTAGAGTAAAATATATAGTTAATCTGTTAGAACCGCTCCCCCGACCACCCCCTTTTCCGATGATCTCTTTCACTGTAGACCACACCGCATCCTACCCTCTCCCACACTTGATTTCTTTTGATTTATGTTTTTATTGATGGGTTAATCAGCTTCTCCCCAAATCAATATCTATCGACTTTTTTTTTACCTAATTTTGGCAACCATAAATTGTGGGCTTTGTACCTCTAAACCATTGTTGCCCCTTGCTTTGTTGGACAAACAAGAAACAGATCTATCTAGGATTCATCTCATCAACCACCGCATCTTAATCAAAACCCACTATTCAGCTTCATTCATTGTTGTTGGAATATGCTTTGTGGCATAATTATTCAGGTGTGTATCAAGGGTATTGTCTCGGAATGTGTATTTGGAAAGAGATTTCGTCTTTTTGGGTTTTGATTAGTATATACGCAATCACAAACAAAAGTTTCCAATGGTAGGTGTCGGAGTTTTGCCAAAAATGGAAGAGGTGAACCTGTTTCAAGATGATAAACACAAACTCATGATATTCCATGATCACAGACTCGTGGTGTTCCAAGATCTGTAAATGTCTTATTTTTAGGTTCCAATTTTTTTGGAGGCCTTGTTACAAATTGCACGACAAAAGAGTATAAAAAAACAAACTATAAACGTTAATAACATATATTGTAGTAAATGTCTTGCAGCTTAATAGAACAAAAGAAAACTGGGCTTGATGAATTAGGGTTCTTTGTCCTGCTATGATCACTTGAAAGCAAAACTTTCAAAACCGTAAGAATCATGAAATTGGAGAAGGTTTGTAATCAATCTTCCTTAAAGAACTTGTCTCTATTCTCATTCTCTAGAGCAATTGTAACATTATGATTTTTGAACCTAAACAACATGTTAATTTTCATTTCTAGAGCTAACTAATATGAAATAGAATTAAACTTTTAATAGCTCTAGTGCTGCAACTAGTGATGGCCAAAAACCGGTCCCAAGCCGGGCCGGGCCTAATTGGTCCCAAACTTTCTCATAACCAGCCATAATTGGTCCCGGTTGAAAATGATAGGACCAATCAAGGTACTTCATAACCGGTTATGGGTCGCTGGTCCCGGTCTTGGTCCCGGTCCCAACCGGTCCAGACATTAAAAAATAAGTTTCTTTTTTTATTTTTTTAATGATGTATATTTTTAATACATTATAAAATTTACAATTTGGTCACTCAAATACACTTTAAAGATGCGTTTTAATATAATTAAAATTACATTGTCTTATAAAAATACATTATAAAATTATATAAAAATACATTTATTTATAAAATTATTTGAATTTTCGGGTCGGGCCGGGCCGGTTCATAGCCGGTCCCATAACCGGTTCCGGTCCTCTGGCGGTCCCTGGCCGGGCCGATTTGGCCATCACTAGATGCAACCCTCGTTTTATCACTTCATGCGAAGATACAAAAGAAATCAAATTTAAAAAATTAACAATGTAACATACAAGAATAGCCAAATCGATTTAACCACATAAATAGCAAAAAGAATTAATTAAGTCTTATAAAAGAAATCAAGTCTATGGAATGGAATTTACCTTTCAGTGTTGTTGATGTTTACCAGAGGTTAAACCAAATTAGTTGTTGAGGTTAAGGATTAACAGATTGCAGACCACGCTTTAAGAACCAGTTTCGACTTAGAGTTGTATGAAACCTTTGACGGGGTCGTTGGATACCAATGGTAGAATGTTGAACCAGTAGAAACTCGTAGTTACGCATCTTTGGGGATTTCAATCGTCAAATTAGGAAAAGAAGCTCGAAGAGGATTGAAGAGGCGCTCTTGATAACGAGGTAGACATACACTAGAAGAAAGTCAGGCTTTGGATTTTGATGTGATGTTGATCGTAGATTTATGATTTTGGGCTATGTAATCCATATATGAGGGTCTTATAAGAAAATATAAAATTGGACCCCATATTTTTTGGGGCCCTGTTCGAAGTCTCCTATTTAATAGCCCAATTGACGGGCCTGTTGAAGAGATTTCAGAAGACAAGAAAGTTGTTCCAATATCTACAACTTTCTTGTTTTCGTAACTCTCCAGTTCAGATGTTTCAAGATGATAAACAAGAAAGATGGAACAAAAAAACCCTAACTAAATTGGGTATTGGTCAAGATCTGTGAAATGGAGGGGAGTAAGAAGAAGAATGATTGTAAAGTGCTTCTTTCAAGATTTGTATCTTGCTTTTGATATAGATCTCTTGGTTATGAGAAATGATCATTTGCATTTCAGACTGTGGGCGTCAAGGGAACAAAACCTTCATCTTAGGTTTGAATTTGTGTAACTGTAATCTTGTGCAAGGAACATTATGTGTGATTTTGTTGGATTTAATTTGGATTGTCTTTGATGGGTTTGATTATCTGATTTTGATTTGGTTGGATCCGTCGACGAAGATGACTAAAGTGGGAGGGGTCGTCGAAGATCTTTAAGATGGGGTTGTCATCGAGGTCTGATTAGAGAAGAGACTGCTGGGAATGGAGGTTATGCTTCTAAGAAATGACATATAAAGTAAAAAAGATTAATAAAAAAAATAAGAAAAAGGCAAATAATATTAAAAAGACAAAAATACTCCTGAGTTAAGGATCTATTTAACAGAAATTAGTCCGAGGGACCGAAAGTGAAACAAATGACAACCACTATGACTAAATTGTAATTAGTTAAAAAAAGACGATAATTGACAATGGATGACAACCATATGGACCAAAAATGTAATTTACTCTTACTTTATATATTTGTTTTTCATTTTTCGAAACCATCTTCTTGGGGGTGTTCAAAAAACCAGTTAAACCGCTCAAACCGGCCGAACCAAGTCAAACCGGACCGTTGTTGACGGTTTGGTTTGGTTTGGAAAATAGCAAAACCGGACAATCTGATCCGGTCTGCGGTTTGGAACCTATTTTGGACGGTTTGGACCAAACCGACCGCCAAATATATATATATATATATATATATATATATATATATATATAT